>NC_071389.1:75021281-75324312 GCF_022682495.2 Desmodus rotundus | reverse complement strand
GGGTAGTATAAATAGACCATAAATCGCCAGATTTCCAGTTTATGTAGGCCTTAAGGAAGAGTTGGAGGATCCTGCTATGAATGGTCAAGGCCAAGGATGTTTTATAACTTTGGTATAAGGGAATGGAAATTTGGTATGGCAAAGAATAAAACTGTTGAAAGTGACTCTTTTGGTTTTCCCTTTACAGCTGATGGGCTCAGGGCTATCTCCCACCTGGGCGATGCTTTGGATAATTGTGGAAAAACACTTCAGATTGGCTTTGCTCAAGGCTTTAGATTCACATAGCTGTCTTCTTTCATTGGTGAACTTTCCTTAGACATGTTTCTCCTTGTCTCTTCTTGTCACCAGAACACTAAGATCTAGAGAACTGATATTAAAATGAGGGCTTAGAGCAAGGATGCTAAATGGGTTTCAACTTATCACTCCCTTTGTTTTTTTGTAGTAACTTGTTAGCTATTTTGAGAAGGACCCTTAAGATTTATCCAGGCTCAGAAAGGAAAAACAAGTAATATGACTAATTAGTAATGTATTCGGACAGGGCCAGTGTTTTAGGTGGATTCCATAGAAACAGACTTTGAGACTCAGAGACTTGCTTGCAGGAGGTTTATTAAGGAGTTTACTCAAGAACAACACTTGTAAGGAAATGAGGTAAGTAATATGAGACATTGCAGTTGCTACAAAGTCCTTAGCCAATTTCATGGGGGAACTCTAGAGCTGGGTTGTCCCAAATGAGACAAAGTGCCAGGCCTTAGCACTAATCTCTTCCCGCACCCCTCACCCCCTGCCCATTTTCTCCAACATTGATCCCGGAGGGCTGAAACCTTGGACAAGGATGCTCCCTTTGGCCAAAGCCATTCTCAGAGAAGATGCAATTATGAGCCATCAGTGGCCAACACTCGTGAAAACTAAGGGAATGCATGCATGGATCCTGAAAGGGGAATTTGGGTAGCATACCACAGTATCTGCTATAGCCACCAAAGTGGGAGTGGCCATGCATGTGAGAGATATTTGTCATTCTGGCCTAGGGAAGAAGGCCAAAGGAGTTTGCTGTTGCTTAAAGTGTGAGACTCAGGCTGGAAGACCAAATAAGACCATGCAACAAACAAGGGCCAATCTAGCTCACTAGAGGACAATACTGAGGTTTAGGACCCAATGTTGCTGTTGTCATAAGTGGTCCTGTGCCTGGTCTTGTCTATTGTGCATATATTTCCCTTGGGAAACTCACATGGGATGGCAGCTGCTTCATTAGCAACTGGAGAGGATTTAGGAATTCAGGCCCTGAATTCTGGTCATCTTTCTCAATGTCTTTCCACATTGGACACATGACTAATACCCATTTAATTCCAACTCATCATAACTAATGATGTGATTCTCCTTTGCTTACTCTAACTGCCTCTCCTCCATGCCTTCTGCTCTGGAGGTGTCCATGTTGGAAGGTGCCAGGACCCCAGCTGGGCTTTCATCGGGGTCTACAATGTCTGCAAAAGAAGCCCAGAAACTGCTTTCAGTCTGAGCCCTGAAGAGGGGGATCATTTGAAGCTTAGAAGTTCCCTACTTATTCCCCTCCAAATTCCTTAAATCTTCTCCCAAATATTTAACTATAAGAGACCCAAGGTATAGCTTGTCTGTGGCAGCAGAGTTAGAATCAGAATGTTCTACAGACTTACATCACTTGTTCTTCTACCCAGGTGAAGCCATACTGTGTTACTGCCTAAATTTCAACATTCCCCAACCTAAACAAAGGATAAACACACCAGCAGCCTGCCACCTATATTTCTTTGAGTTTATTTTCCCCCTGATTAAAAAACTGTAGATCTAAATATGAAACCTAATATTTTAAAGCTTCTAGAAGAAACCACAGAAAAGTATTTTTATGACTTTTGGGTAGGCAAAGATTTCTTCAACAAGACACAAAAAGTATAGAAGACAAAATTGAAAACTAGGCATCATCAAAACGGAAAACCTTTGTCTATCAAAAGAAATTATTAAGAATGTAAAAAGATGTAGAATTGGAGAAAACTATTTGTAGTATATATATTTGACAAAGGACTTATATCCAGAATACAAATATAGACATATACGTATATTGAAAAACTCCTACACACCAATACTCAACTTATAAACAATTTTATTAAAAAACAGCAACAGACTTGCACTGGAACTTCACAAAGAAGAAGGTAACTGAAAGTCTATACAACATATGAAAAGGCCCTCAAAATCATTATTCATCAGGGAAATTCAAATTAAAACCACAATGTGATACTATGACAGACCTGAATGGATGAATAAAATTAGAAAGACTGACAATTACATGTGATGGTAAGGATGGGGAGGAGCTAGAACTCTCCTACGATACTGGTAGGAATACAGAGTGGTGCGACCACTGTGGAAAACTGGCACTCTCGAACAAAGTTAATCATGTATCTACCTGACAACTCAGCAATTCCACTGCTGAGTATATATCTATAAGTGAGTTGATACATACACATAAAAATTTGTATATGGATGTTTGTAACAATCTTATTCATGATAGCTCCAAAACGGGAATAAGCAGAACGTGCACCAGTAGGAGAATAACTAAACAAATTGTGGTACATTAATACAATGGAATGATAGTTAGGAGCTAAAAAAAATAGCCCTGACCTTGTGGCTCAGTGGGTTGGGTATCGTGGTTGCCAGTTCAATTCCCAGTCAGGCCACATGCCCGTGTTTCATACCAGGTCCTTGGTTGGGGGAGTGAGGGCATGCAAGAGGCAGTCAATTAATGTTTCACACATCAATGTTTCTCTCCCTCTCTCCCTCCCCTCCCTTCTCTCTAAAAATAAATAAATAAAAAATCTTTAAACAACAATAGCAACAACAGTATAAGCAATAAAATTAATGACTTTCAAAAACTTTAGGTTGAGACTTCCGACCAAGCTGGAGGCATAGGTAGACACACTATGCTTCCTCACACAACCAAAAGGACAACCATTTAAAAACAAAAAACAACCAGAACTGACAGAAAATTGAACTGTATGGAAGTCCATCAACCAAGGAGTTGAAGAAGACACATTCATCCAGACCGGTAGGAGGGGCGGAGATGGGCAGCCAGGCAGAGAGGACTCACGTCAAGGCTGCGTCTGGCGGACCCAGCTAGGTGGCGGCTGGTGGAGTGGGGCAGGCTAGACAGCAGCTGGCAGACCCAGCGAGACAGTGGATTGTGGAGTCGGGCGGGCAAGGCTGCAGCTGGCAGACCCGGCAAGGTGGGGGCTGGTGGAGTGGGTGGTCCCATACTTATGCGCAGATAAACTGGGAAGAACAACAGGGGAGCAAAACAAACCATGTAACCCAGGGTTCCAGCAAGGGGAAATAAAGCCTTAAACCACTGACTGAAAACACCTGTGGGGATTGAGGCAGCCACGGGAGAAACTCCCAGCCTCACAGGAGAGTTCAGTGGAGAGACCCACAGGGTCCTAGAATGTACACAAACCTACCCTCCCGGGAATCAGCACCAGAAGGGCCCACTTTGCTTGTGGGTAGCAGAGGAAGTAACTGAAATCTGTCAGAGAGCAGAGCAAGTGCCATTGTTCCCTCTTGGACCGCTCCCCCACATACGGCATCACACCACAGCAAGGAGGGTTACCCTGCCCTGGTGAACACCTAAGGCTCTGCCCCTTACTACACAACAGGCAAGTCGGGACAAAAAAAAAAAAAAAAAAAAAGGCCCAAATGAAAGAATAGATCAAGGCTCCACAAAAAGTACAACTAAGTGATGAAGAGATAGCCAACCTATCAGATGCACAGTTCAAAACACTGGTAATCAGGGTGCTCACAGAATTGGTTGAATTTGGTCACAAATTAGATGAAAAAATGAAGGCTATGCTAAGAGAAACAAAGGAAAATGTACAGGGAACCAATAGTGATGGGAAGAAAACTGGAACTCAAATCAATGGTGTGGACCAGAAGGAAGAAAGAAACATCCAACCAGAAAAGAATGAAGAAACAAGAATTCAAAAAATGAGGAGAGGCTTAGGAACCTCCAGGACAGCTTTAAACATTCCAACATCCAAATCATAGGGGTACCAGAAGGAGAAGAGGAAGAACAAAAAATTGAAAACTTATTTGAACAAATAATGAAGGAGAACTTCCCCAATCTGGCAAAGGAAATAGACTTCCAGGAAGTCCAGGAAGTCCGGAGAGTCCCAAAGAAGTTGGACCCAAGGAAGCATACACCAAGGCACATCATAATTGCATTACCCAAGATTAAAAATAAGGAGAGAATCTTAGTGGCAGCAAGAGAAAAGGACACAGTTACCTACAAAGGGGTTCCCATAAGACTGTCAGCTGATTTCTCAAAAGAGACCTTGCAGGCAAGAAGGGGCTGGAAAGAAGTATTCCAAGTCATGAAAGGCAGAGACCTACATCCAAGATTACTCTATCCAACAAAGCTATCAGTTAGAATGGAAATGCAGATAAAGTGCTTCTCAGATATCATCAGGTTAAAGGAGTGCATCATCACCAAGCCCTTATTATATGAAATGTTGAAGGGATTTATCTAAGAAAAAGAAGATAAAAAATATGAACAGTAAAATGATAAGAAAATCACAGTTATTAACAACCACACCTAAAACAAAAACAAAAGAAAACTAAGCAAACAGCTAGAACAGGAACAGAACCACAGAAATGGAGATCACATGGAGGGTTATCAACAGGGGAGTGGGAGGGGGAGAGAGGGAGGAAAGGTACAGAGAATAAGTAGCATAAATGGTAGGTAGGAAATAGACAGGAGGAGATTAAGAACAGTATAGGAAATGTAGAAGCTGAACAATTTATATGTATGACCCATGGACATGAACTAAAGGGGGGGAATGTGGGTGGGAGACTGTGTGTAGGGCAGAGGGGAATAAAGGGAGGAAATTGGTACAACTGTAATAGCATAATCAATAAAATATATTTTTAAAAAACCCAAAACATTAGGTTGAGCGAAAGAAGCCAGATACTACTAAATACTATATACTGTGTGATGATTCCATTTATATAAAGTTTAAGAACAGGAAAAAGGAGTCTATGATAACGAAAGCCAAGAATGCTGGTGATTGAGTGTTTATTGGAGCCAGGAGGGAAGTTTCTGGGGTGATGGAAATCTGCATTATCTTCATCTGGAAGGTGGTCACACAGGAGTGTATTAATAGATATACAAATATTTTTTGATTGATTTTTTAATTGAAAATTTTATCTTTCCCTGACCAGTGTGGTTCATTTTGGGGGGGGGGCATTGTTCTGCAAAGCTAAATGTCACCAGTTCAATTCCAGGTCAGGGCACATGTCTGGGTTGCAAGTTCAGTCCCACTTGGGGCATGGACAAGAGGTAACCAATCGATGTTTTTGTCCCCCTTTAAAATAAAAAAAAATCTTTGAAAATTTTATCTTAAAACTTATGCATTTTACTGTATGTAAGTTATACCTCAAAGGCCTAGTAAAAGAAGAAATGATCTTAACATCTACATTGAAAGTATAAAGCAGAAAACATGGCTCATAATCCAATCATCCAGAGGCAATCTCTACTAACACTTCTCAGTTTAGTTTCGATACATGTTTTATGTGGATAAAATATTATTGCAAGCACACATTTTACTTTGCTTTCACCCTTATCGTCATATCGCAAGCACCTTTTCATGACGTAGAACACTTCTCATGAACGTGATTTGAAATCCCTATGTCATATGTCATTATACACACTAAATTATTTAACCATCACATTAATGGCCCGATCTTCTGTGTTTTTGTTTTTCATTGCTATAAATAATATTTACATAAAATACTATTACCAAAAGTTTTATTTCCTATAATGTAGGTTATATATTTACGTAACATTCCCTGCTGTGTATCAGCTGTAATTTTTTAAAAGAATCAAAGAGGTAGCAGCAAAAACCTGAGTCTGGAGTTTCTACTCAGTGGTGTAGTGCCCTGGCATCCTGCCATGGAGGTGACTGTAGTAGTTCCAAGTCGATTGGTCACTCACCGATAAGTGTTACTGATGCACAGAGGAGGTCTTCCTGAGAAGGAAGACTGAGTTGATGGAACAGACCCTTATAGACTGATAATTCAGGGGGAAAAGAAGAATTCAGGGAAGCTTCACAGACTTGACACCTTCACTGGTCTGAAGGGTGAGCAGGGTTTTGCCAGACAGGACATGGGCCATAGGAAATGAGCAAAGGGTGGAAGCACAGTAGGCGCTGGGATTCTGCAAGTGTTTAAGCATTAGAGTGACGCTGTCATGCTTGTGTTTTAGAGTCATCTGGCAATGTTCTAGACCTCGGAGGATGGACTGGAAGTGGAAATGGAGATAGACATTAAGGAGGGCAGACAAATTAGGGGACTTTTGATAAATAGGCAGGATAAGTGGAATCGGGGTAGAGGAAGTATTTTCAAGAGGCATTTAGGAACAAGTATTTAGAACAACTGGGTTCAGGGGGTGAACAGGGAGAAATTTTATTCAAGAATATCTTCCTACTGAATTTGCAATCTTAGCTAGGCCACTAACTCTGTAACTTTCAGGAAGTCTTAATCTACCAGGGCTTTAATTTCTAACCCATGAAGTAAAGAGGTTGGATTAGATCAGGACTAGAGTGGACTCATGCTGTCACCTTCCCCTCTTATATCAAAGGCAGATAGACGTCACTAACTAGACCGAGTCCCTTCTCCTGTTTAGCGAGGACAAGATTCCAGGCAGGTGCCACCAATGAGGGAATGCAGAAGAGTTGAATCTGTATTACAGCCTTGGACATGGTGATTTCCCAGTTTATTCCCAACTCTAAAGCATGATTATAAATTACATCATCACATTCTTCAAGTGGCAAGAGAAATTAGAAAAACTACTGTTTAATAAATAGTACTACTTCATATACATATACATATACAAGTACTATTTCATATACATATACATATACAAGAGAAAATAACAAAAAGACATATAAATAGTACTATTTTTTGAAATAATGTGAGTTTATTCCCATGTTTGGGAGATTTGATTTTAAGAACAGTAATTTCTTGTAGATTGTAAAGAGCAATCAACACTAAACAATGAAATTGACACTTGGTTTCCTATAATTAAAGAAGAGACTTAGTTCTCTTAGAATAAAACATGAGTAAATTTTCATGACTTTAGATTGGGTAATGGTTTCTTAGATATGACATCTATAGCCCTAAAAAACTGATACCTGGACTTTATCAAATTAAAAACTTGTGCTTCAAATGATGCCATTAAGAAAGTGAAAAGATAACCTGCAAAATGGAAGAAAATATTTTATTATAATATATCTGATAAGGGACTTGTATCAAGAATATATAAGAACTCTTACAACTGAATAATAACAAAAAGAAAGACAAATAACACAATTTTTAAAATGGGTAAAGTATTTGAATAGAATTTGTTTTAAATAAATATGTAAATGGGTAAAAAACACATGAAAAGATGCTCAATGTTATTTTTTAGGAAAATGCAAATCAAAACCACAATGAAATATCATTTCATTCATGGCTAATATAAAAAAGGAGAATAAAAGTGTTGGAGCAGATGTGGGTAAATTGGAACCCTCATCCATTGCTGGTGGGATTGTGAAATAGTGCAGCCACTTAGGACAATAATTTAGCTGTTCTTTAAAAGGTTAAACATAGAGTTACCATATAACCTAGTGATTTTATTCCTAGGTAGATACACAAAAGAACTGAAAATATATGTCCACACAAACATTTATACCTGAATGTTCATAGCAGTATTATTCATAATATGCCCAAACTGGAAACAACCCAAATGTTTTTTAACTGACGAATGGATAAACAAAATGTGGTTAATCTATAAAATGGAATATTACAGGGAAACAAAAAGGAATAAGGGGAAACATGTGAGATCTTGCTCCCAGGCATATATTTTCATTTTGGCTCAAATAAACTAAAAAATTCTCTACAAGTTTGGACATTTCTTACATCAAAATTATTATTTGAATTTATTCTTGGAATTATTCTAGCCAAAGTCTCTAGCTAATTCATTTTTTTAATTTTAAGATTTCAATTAATTGAGGTATAATTGACATGCAGTATCACATTAATTTCGGGTGTACAACGTCGATATTTGCATGCATTGTGAAGTGATCACCACAGTACATCAACTTAACGTTGTAGGGGACAACGAAACTTTCCTCTATCCTGAAGTTTCTAACAATCAAATAGATATGAGGCAGATTAGCAAGAGAAAATAACAAAAAAATGAAAAGAAAAGGAATGGAATAGTAACACATGGTACGACATAGATGAACCTTAAAAACACCATGCTAAGTGAAAAAAGCCAGACAAAAAAATCGTCGTGTATTATATGATTCCATTTATATGAAATATCCAGAACAAGCAAATCCATAGAGACAGAAAGTGGGTCCATGGTTGTGCTGGGAGGGAAGGAGATAGGAAATAACTGCTAATGGTTATTGGTTTTTCCTTCAGGGTGATGAAAATATTCTGGAATTATGTAGTGATGATGGTAAGCAATATTAAATATGCTAAAAAATGCATTGTACCTTTGGTTTTATGTTTTTAAAAGGGTGAAATTATGGCATGTGAATTATGTCTTAATAAAGATGTTATATAAAAAAATATGGTGGGAAGCCATCAGAAAGGCTTGAATAGGAAAACAGTGGCATAATTTGTATTTTTAAAAACTATATTTCTATGTATGGATTAGATAGGTGGGAGAAGCAAGAGTAAGTGTGAAGACACCAGTCAGGAGATTCAAGCAATAGTCAAAGTAAAAAACCATGTTGACTAAGATTAGGAATAGCTGTAGTAACACAGACAAGTGGAAAATTTTGAGATATATTTTGAAGGAGGTATTAGGAATGATTCATAAGTTTCTAGCTTGGGCAACTGAATGAATAGTAGTGCTATTTACCACTGGAGAAGATTCATTTATGTCTCACCAAAGCCCTGTGAATAAATCATACCCTAAACATTTGACAGATAAAGAGATTGAGGATCAAAAGTTGTTAAATTAATTTTCCCAAAACCAACAGCAAGTAAGGAAAAGCATCAGAGCTGTCACTGTTCTAATTCACAAGCCCATACACTTTCCACTGGTCAATCCGCTGCTCATGTTCCCTTCACTATACCTGAAGATGTGTTGCATCAGGAATTTGCATTTAAAAAGATAACATTTGCAGAAGATAAAACCAAAATTTTTAAAAAGTGAATTAATGTGCATCTTTGGCTCTTAAGAAAAAAAAATGGATGTGCATAAATCTGTAGCCTAATTGTTTACTAAGTTGAGCTTTTCACATGTTAGAAAATAAATTGTTTTACCCTTCATGTGAGGGGAAAAAAAGTGAATTACCATTTGTTGAGTTATGACATTTTCAATCACTGAATGTTTGAACTTAGAGAACAATTCCACAGTTCAGTGGGATAGGTACACAGTTTTTGGTTCTTTGACAGTTAAAAGTGTTCTCTCTACATGCTGTTTTTTTGTGCATTCCTTGGCACAAGTAGTTTGCATTATTAACTTTCATGTGCGATTTTGGACAAATATTTCACTCTTAGGCTAACCAAGAAGAAAGAGATCCCAGAGGCCCTAGCTTTGCTCCCCACATATTAGCCAAAGAGAAAGGGCAGCCCCGAGCACAATGGGGTCAGGGGTCAGCGGACTGAGAAGACAAGAAGACAAAAAGACAGTGTGGGAAAAGCTTCACAGGGAAGCAGCTCAAGTAAGCATCTTCCAGGTGAGGGCACTGGAGAGGCCCGACAGGCCTGTGCCCAAGGACCTATGTCTGGCACCATGCCAAAGCCTGAAATTGTGGCCTCAAACGTATCTCTCTTTAGATTAAGACAGAGTTTCTCAGTATTTTTGAACCTCTGCTCTCTTAGCTGGAACTCCACTTCAGCTTCTCACAGTCTCTATTCTCTACCAGCTGAGATTCTGTGTAGACTCCTGGGGTCATCATATCATTAATTATTTACCACCAGCCAAGATTAACTGAACTTCACTCTCAGCACTCTGTATTACTTTAATTTTTTTTCTGTATAAATTTATGCCATAATATTTGATACGCCTTTCAAACAATAATCCACTTCTGCTTCTTTAGCCCTGACAAAGAGAGGATTTCTCTTCTTTTTTCTTCCTGTCTTTCCTTCCAGTTTGGAAATCAAGAATTAAGGAAGTATCTGTAATTTCATAATTTACACAATGGAGGACAGAACATTAAGCTCCAATGGTCACTTCCACAGTTCGTGTAGAGAGGCGTATCAGAGAATATCTAACAGGGGGAGAGTAGGTGATAGCAAATTTTTATTGGAAACAAGGAAAAAGATGGTGAAGGACATAAGGAAAGGGGGTTGCAGATGGGTGAGATGTTCCTTCTTCTTTATACTCACCAGACCGGTGCCCTGGTGAGCCTTCCAATGCCACCCTCGATCTCCAGGTCTTTGGACTTTAGGATAGGTGTTCTGTATAGTTTGATATATTCAATAATTTTCCAGGAGGGTGGGATTCCTTGCGTACCTCCTGTTTCTGTGGTGAGTTAATGGGTCTCAAGAGATCTCCACTGAGCTGACATTGTATTTTTCTGAAATATACCAGGGATGTCAGCTGGACAAAGAAAGCACAATCATGCACACTATGGGGTTGAGGGAAGATTCCTATATTGGATACTTCACATGCCAGAAATACTAATGAAATCATCCCGAGGAAAATGGGATTTATGGTAAAGATACCCAGGCACTAACCCTGGACCTGGAAAGGAGCCAGAAATTAGGGCTGTTCCAGGGGTCCGCACCTCCCCTGGTCTCTCAGGGACACTCATTCCCTCTGCTCTCTCCTTGTCATCTCTTTTCTCTTCTCTGGAGTCTCTTCTGCTTATTCATAGTTTCTACTCCTTCTTACCTTTGGTTTGGCCCTCATGGCCACAAACCTACCTGGGTCATCACTCTATGCACTTTTTTGGCTTCTCTCTTTCTGACTGCTAACCAACTCCTTTTCTTGTTGCTCTTCAGTTCAAATGGCCGGAAGAGAGAAGCCGTTTGGCCATGTTCAGGCTGAAAGTCATAGACAGCCCTGCTAGGGCCTATACCTGTGTGGGACAAGGGCACCTTCCTGGTCCCATGTCCAGAAGAGGCTGGTAAAAATATGGCTGCCTGCCCTACCACTTGGACAAGCAAGTCAGTGGATGGACTCCGTGAAACTGCTCAGCACAACACTGCTGTTCCTGGAGGGAGTGACGACTGCCGCGGCAAAGGTTTCAGCTGCTTCCCCAGGGCTCCCCTCCAGGAACGCCAAGCCAGGGAGAGTCATCCTGGGGGAATCTCACCCTGAAGATGGCTCGAAAGTTTCTATTGGCTTCAAAGTCAGTCTCTCAAGCTGGGGAAACTGAGTCAGCTTAGCTGACATCTCCAAAGGGGGAGCTAATGCAGAAACACACAGGAAAGCACATTCTTTAATACTGCTGTGTCCCTAAATCCCCACGGCCACCGTACAGAGCTGTGTAGGCTGTGACTGCACAGCTCCGGAGAGTACTTTTCTCACATCCTCACCTTACCCTTGCCTCGCCTTTGCCCCCACTCCAGGCCATTCACATTTTCCAGCCATAAGACGGAAGGAATAAAGGCAAAGGAAGAATTCCAATTCTACTTTTTGTTCCTCCCATTAAAAGGTTATCTTCCAAGTACATGCCCCCGTGTTGGCCCATTTCATCCTCCCTGTGCTGTGGATGTGTCCTGGGTGCATAGTAAACGGTTTCTGACTCAGTCTTTGGGCTGCGATAACAAGATATCATAGATTTAGTAGCTTATAAACAACTTGGCTAGGAAATCCAAGACCAAGGTGCCAGCCTAATCATCTTTTTATGGGGGCCCTCTTCCTGGCTCATAGCCAGCCCCTTCTCGCTGTGTCCTCCTCACATGGTGTAAGGGACAAGGGAACTCTCTGGAGCCTCTTCTATGATTCCATTCAGGACGGCTCTGCCTGCATGACTGAAGTACCTCCCGAAGTCCCCACTTACTCATACCATCACCTTTGGGGGTTAAGATTTTAACATGTGAATTTTAGGGGGACCATAGCATGGTGTTCCTTTCTGGAGGTGAGTTAAGGAAGTATGCCCCAGCTGTCCCTTGAGGTCGGCTTCCGGAGGGTTCTCTTTCCAGAGGGGAGATGAAAGGGCTGAAGAGCGAGGAGAGCAATGTGTGGAAGACAAACCAACCTGCCGCGTCATCTTGTCCCTGCCAGCCCTGGTGCAGGAACATTCACGTTACCGTCAGCAGCAGGACAAGCAGCGTGAGTCATGGCGGCCGAGGACAGCAACAGCCCGATTTGGGGGCTGAAATGATGACAGAGCTTGTGTGGCTCCCTTATCCATTTGCTCCAGCAGTTTCTGTCACACCTTTTTGAAAAGCAAAAGGTTGCAAAGGTTCCAGGGATGACCACTGCAAGTGGAGTTAGGTGAGGCCAGAAAGGAAGTCTGTACTTCCTTTGCACCATTTTACATACAGTGTGTGTATCTATTTGGTTAAAAAAAGAGGAAGGGAATCACTTCTTGATGGTGTTTTTTATCAGTTCACATTTTTCTGTTCCTTTAACACACCCATACTTTCTGCCTCAGACAATGAAGTTTTCTGCTTTAAACTCTGCCGTGTTCAAAGCTCAGTAAGATATAGTCCTCCTAGTGAAAAATGTTAAAAAAAACTTTTTAGTATGAAAAATTTAAAAAGACAGAGTAGAGAGACTAGTGTAGTAGTACAATACACCCAGTAGTGGTTGAATGCAAGCCCCTCTGACAGGTTGTCTATTTTCTAACCCTGGGAACTTATGAACGTGACCTTATTTGGCAAAAGGGTCTTTGCAGAAATAATTGAATAAGGAATCTTGAGATGAGGTCATTCTGGATTATCTAGTGGGTCATAAATCAAATGACAGGTGTTCTTATAAGAGACAGACCAGAAGACAGACACAAAGAAGAAGGCCATGTGACCATGGAGGCAGAGATTGGAGTTTGGCAGCCATAAACCAAGGATAATCTGGGGCCATCAGCAGATAGAACAGGTGAGAAAGAATTCTGCTCCAGAGTCCAGAGGGAATGTGGCTTTGCTGATACCTTAACTCAAATTTCTGGTCTCCAGAACTATGAGAGAGTAAGTTCTTGTTGTTTTAAATCCCCAATTTGGAGTAATGTTTTATGGCAGGCAAAGAAACTTATAAATGCCATATACTCATCATGCAGATTTAAAGTCACAATTTTGTCACATTTATTCTGTGGACAAAAAAAAAGTGGGGGGTAGTTCTAGGAAAAGTAACCTCGAAGAATGATCTGATTATAAATTTCTAACTGGATAGGTCATGGTGGGTAGTCATACCCCAGGCATTTAACTTTTTAGGAAAAGGTTTATCTTTGCCTAAAGCAAGTCCTGCCCATTGTTTTGTGCTTTTAGGTTAACATATCTTTGATATAAACTATAACTAGCCTCAAGAACGTACATATTCTTGTTAACTATTCTGTAATCCAATCCCTGCTTTGCTTTTTTCCCCCACCTCCTATAATCTTTGTTACAGTCCCTCCTTAATTTCCAGTGCATGAAAGAAGCTGCAAAACTGTTATTTTCCAGAGCATTTGAGATCTTGCCCCCCAGCATAAGTAGTCACTTTGACTCAAATAAACTCTGAAAAAAATTCTCTATGGGTTTGGACATTTCCTTCCTTCCTTCCTTCCTTCCTTCCTTCCTTCCTTCCTTCCTTCCTTCCTTCCTTCCTTCCTCCCCACTTCCCTCACTCTCTATCTCTCTCATCTTTCTCTTTAAAATGAAGTGTTTTAAAGCATATCCCATGTATCATGTCACTTAATCCTTAGATAATTTAGTATACATCTTGGAATTTATGGATATTTTAAAATCTAACAACACTGCCATCATGACAACTAACTAAATAGCTAAAACTAAATCTTAGTATCCAAAATGTTTTTTAATATTTTTAACTCTATCTCTGAAATCTTGTTAGATTTTTTCACTCCTCTTTAAATTACCCTTTGTTTTCTGTTATTGTAACAGTGGGAAATTGTAACGGTGGGAAATTGTAACCCACCCCACCATTCTTTTGACATTGTTTCTGTAAGTGCTGACTCTCACTACTATGTAGCTTACAGATGAACAGCATGTTTGTATAAGAATCCTAGGAACTGGCTTCAAAAGATTCAGACTCTGACCTTCAGACAGCCTGGCAAATCTGGGAGATTTGCTCACCTTCAACTCTGGAGCCAGGATGATGTGAAACCAGAATGATGTGAATCCAGAATGACTAAACTGGGAAGATGCGCACCAGACCGCCACTTGCCTTATTGGAATGGACTACACTCATGTGCATGCAGAGAAATTTTCAATCCCTTCCCTTGATCTGTTTGTTTTGTTTCTCTCTCCCTCCTTATAAAAGCCTCTGCCTCCACTGAGATGTGGAGATGGACTTTGAGACAAGAGTCCTCATCTTCCCAGGAAGATGGGCTTTGAGCCGTGAGTTAGCCATCTTCTAGATGGCTGGCATTTGAATGAACCACTTTCCTTTACATGAGCACCTGCTTCCCGAGTAGTGGCTTTCATAGTGAAAGGCAGCTGGGCCTGCGTTGCTACATTATCTTTCTAGAAAAGAAATGCCTGGGATTAAACCTGCCATTACAGGTTTCGGCTCCCAGGTGTATGGTGCCAAGTATCTCAATGTTCTTCCCCATTTAATGATGAAAAAATTGTTGGAATTCTTTCTGGTTAAAAATAAAGGGTTTTTATTTTTTCTTTACAATATGAGCTTTTGTGTAGGATTATCATTCAGAATTTCAAAGTCATGTTGGAGAGATGAGAATAAAGTCCTGATACAGAAAACTAAGTTGGATTCAATTTTTTCCTCAAATGTAGAAGAGTTTTGCTTTGAAAAATGAAATAACATTTTAAAATGTAAAACCAGAAGTCACTGTACATTTGTTTTTAAATGATTTTTTCCCTTTCTCCAAGAAACTTCTATACCAGTTTAAAAACAAAAGAAATTTATGCTCTGAAAAATTGCATTTTGTAGTAGTTTCAAAGAAAACTATGGTACCTGCGGCCTGCATTCGGGTGTTTGCTGTTATAGAGGCAAGCACCTTTAGGGGGTCCTGTATCAGGGGTACCAGTAGGATCCTTTACCTGAAAAATATACTCTCCATATCCTAGGTTACTGTCTTAGAAGCATCTTCATTGTAAGTTACCCCTTGTCAAAATTTAAGTATCCCTTGCAAAGAAAGGTTGTTCCTTTGCATGTTCTAAGATACGTTGGTGGTGGGAACACAAAGGTCAAGATTCCTGGGTCTGACCATTAGCTGAGAGCCATACTTGCAAAAACTGGGTAGTAAATAGTTTGAGGAGACAGAAGAGAGGGCACTGCCATCAGGAGGGGGAAAAGGACCCTGGCCAGGTAGCTCAGTTGGTGAGAGCACTGTCCTGATACGCCAAGGGTGCGGGTTTGATCTCCGGTCAGGGCACATACAAGAATCAACCAATGAATGCATCAATAAGTGGAATAACAAACCAATGTGTTTCTCTCTCTGAAATCAATTAAAAAATTTTTTAATTAAAAAAAGAAGGGCAAAAGCCAAGCTGAATAACAGAAAAGTGTCAGGGTCCTCAAGAAAAAATGCTCCAGGTTCCTCTTTCATTGTTCTTCAGACCTGGTGCCCCTGGGCTAACAGCTGCCATGGCCACCAGGGCAATTGCTGAGTGACAACTTTTCTGTCTGAAAACAGTGTAAGCTCATTATCTAAGGGACTTTAGCCAGATCCTGAGATCTAGTCAGACGACTCCTCCTCCCTTGTCTCCACTCACATATGTTCCATGAATGGCTCTCTTTCAACAAGACAGGGACTTCGAAGCCCTTGACTTATGCAGCTTGTTTGTTCATGCTTAAATGAAACCTTTGGCAGAATAGAGAAGTTGTCTAAATCTCTCTTCCTCATAATATTTTCCTCTATTATAACCCAGACGAGGGGAATGAGGAATGTATCTGACACGCACACAGTTTATAGCATAAAAAGTTAGGAACGAATGAGACCGGATAGAGAGAAATTAGGGAAAAATTCCAACAACTGGAAGAAGTAGGAGCCCACAACCTCTCCCCAGGGCCCCAACTCCAAGCATGATCAAAGAGAAAACCCCTGCGGTGGCTGCAGAGGTCACCAGCAAGAACTCGCTAGAACCAGATCAACCCAAGATGGAGGAAAAATTGACCAGAGACTGACCCCAAAGCTCGTTAGATCATCATTATAAAAAAACCTTACACCACAATCAGTAGGGGGTATTGAGGGGAACAAAGGCCATCACACTTCTAGAATGGACCATTTTAGGAACAAGGTCCCCCACCCTAATCAGAAGACAGAGTGAGAATTGGGCGCCACAAAGCCTGAGGACAAGGCCCTCCCCACCCTTGGCAACACAAAAAATGCCGAGAACTGACCAGGTGCACAAGCTCACTCTCAAGTTAGCCTGAATCCACTCGGACTCATACTTCTCACTTCTTTCACAGCAGCCCACACCCTGGCCTCTTTCTTTCTCTCTCCCTGAGTAAAACTTGCTTTATTCTCACTCCACTTCACCTTTGAAATCTTTCCTGGGTGAGTCAAGGACCTGGAGGTTGCCTGACACACGAAGGTTTCCGTGCCACGCCCAGGCAAGGCCGGCCCTGGAGCGGAATTGGTGCGGTAACACCAAGGATGATGCAGCTTGAAATCCAACACTCATCTACCTTTCTCAGCAACTTCCTGTCTTAGTGTTCTCCGCACTCCACCAGAGGAAGGGAGAGGAGATCAGTAGAGTTCTTTGAAAATATAGGAGGGGTCTAGTTTCAGCTCCAACATTTAAAATGCTTGGAAGTCACCACTCTTGTCTTTATAATAACAGCAAAAAGATGAATAAATTGAAAATCAATTTCTTAAACCTATCAGAGAAATGAGGTCACAGAGAAAACTGCCATTCTAAAATTGAATGTTGGAAATGGATAAATGAGGGTAAAACAAAATAGTATGTTCTAATTCTTAACTTATCTAACAGATAACTTTATTCAAAGTGATAACACTAACAGTGTATTGATAAGTGAAATTACTGGCAGAAATTTTGTAAGAGATTGGAGGAAAGAATCAGGAATACTCTATAAAAAGCTACCTGCATCACCCACGAAGTTGTATGACATTATTTGAAAGTGGACTTAAGTTAGTTGCAAATATGTGTTATGAACTCTGGGTTGTCCGCTAAAAATTTGTTTTTGAAAAGGAAGTATAATTGATATGCTAGGAATGAAGAGAAAGTAGAATCACAAAAAAAATGCTGAATTAAAATCAGAGAAGGCAGAAAAAGAAGGTAAAATCTAAAAAGAAACAAGTGTAACAAATAAAATATAGTTACAAACATGGTAGATAGTAATCTATCACTTTATATGTGAATGGTCCAAGTAACACTAACTGAAAAATAGAGACTATTAGAGTGGATTAAATAGTAAGACCCAACTATATGTTATCTACCAGAAAGCCACTTTAAAAAAAGAAGAAAAAAAGAAACCCACTTCAAGTGTAAAGACAGGTATAGGTAAAAAATAAAGGGATGGAGAAATCTACACCATGCCAACATTCACCAGTAGAAAGCTGGAGTATCATATTAATTTCAGACTTCAGAATAAGTAAAATTATCATGGATGAAGAGAGGCATTAGATAATGATAAGGGGGTCAGGTATTTAAGAAGACATAACAATCCGTAATACTTATGTACCTGACAACAGAGTCAAAATAGAAGAAGCAAAGTCTGAAAGAACTGCAAAGAGAAATAGGTGAATCCACTACAATAGTTGGAGGTTTCAACACACCTCCATCAGTAATGAAGAGGCCCAGCCCCCAGAAAGTCAGTAAGCATGTCGTTCAAGTGAACAGCACCACTAACCAACTGGACCTGACATTTGCAAAATATAGGGTAGGCTTACTTAAAAAAATGGAAACATGAAAATACATACTTAGGAAACCAATAAGTTTATGTGTGATAATTCAATATACAAAGGAATTCTTTAGTTAACTGAAATACATCTATTTTTATCTACCTAATAGTTTTTACAGATTTTCTTTAAACATTTCAATTATCAATTCATTTAGAAGTTTACAGTTTACCTGATCAGAAGTGGAATTGTGAAATAAATCATCATAAACGATAAATATTTGGAAAAGTGAACTCAAAAAGCACCGGCGCATGTCACTGGTGATGTAACCAGCATACAACCCTCTAAAAAAACTCTTGCCAAGGCTCTTACGTTGTAATTTGTGGGGGCTTTTTCCCTCATCAGCTTGAAGGAGAGGGTGGCAGACGAGGGCTGCCTCTCCAGACCCAAAGCCTCACTGTTAGTGGCAGTTAGGGAAGAGGGTGCACAGGACAGCTCCTTCCCCAGGGCCTCTCTGCTTGCCAGGGTGCTCTCTTGTCTGCCCTTTGCTAACCTCTGGCATTCATTCATCCTTTTAATAATGCTTACTGGGCACCTGTGGTGGGCCAGGCACTGCCCCAGAAGACCACAGACACTCAGATCAATTGGTGGGTTATTAACATCACTATGTACATCAAAACAATGATGACAGATTGGAAAAGCAGAAATTCTCAGCACAAGCTGATTGCCCAATTTTGCATCTATTATCAACCATACGATTCTCGGGTGGCTGGAATGAGAGTCATACATAGCAAACCAAGGCTTTTCCTGTTCTCTAGCTGCAGAGAAGCAAGGCCCAGAAGGCCCAGTGAGCTAGCTGGGGCTTTTTTTTTTTTTTTCTGGGGGAATGTCATGAAAGACTCATTACACTTTTTATTAAACTCTGCTTTCATTACACTTTCATTAAATTCTCCTGTTGAACCCTTGACGAACTTCCTCTAGGACGCCAGGTAATTGTATTCGTTCATTCGGTACTCAGCGCAAGATGCTGCACTAGGGATCACCCAAAATGCAAGAGTGAATAAACCTCAGTCATGGCCCTCTAGTAATTTGAAATCTATCCTATTTCTTCCAAACAGTCCCTGTAAAGTTTTTTCCTGTGTCTTGCAATTCATAAATTTCATTGCTTTCACTGATTTATATTTTATTTCTCACTTTTCCTACCATGCATAGTACGGGAATAATATGATAATCTATCTTTGTATGTGTATTTATAATTCCATAACCATCAAAAACAAAACAAAATAGCCCTGGCTGGTGTGGCTCTGTGGAGTGAGTGCCAGCCTGAGAACCAAATGGTCACCCGTTCGATTCCCAGGCAGGGCACATACCTGGGTTGGGGGCCAGGTCCCCAGTTGAGGGTGTATAAGAAGCAACCACACATTGATGTTTCTCTCTCTCTTTCTCCCTCCTTTCCCCTCTCTCTAAAAATAAATAAATAAAACATTAAAACAAAACAAAACCCTTAGCACAGATTTAAGAGTCAGAAGATCTCGGTTTGAGTCCCATCCGTGCCTTTGAAGCCTCAGACCAGCACTCAACCTTCTGAGTCTCAGTTACTTTGCCTATAAAATAGGACTAAATATTTCTGCCTTATCTATTGCACAGTTTGCGTGTGTATCAAATGTTCAGATGTGCATACAATCATTTTATACACTATAAAATAGTTTACAGATATAAGTTAATATTATTAAAAGTTCGTAACAGAAACTACCTCAGAGTTTGCTTATGTGTACAATACAAACGCCATAGAAATAGTAACTAAGGGCAGAATTTGGCCCAGGGCACTTAACTACAGCAATTTTTATTAAGGGCAGAAGGAAAAAAAATCAAAGACTTCTTATTCAAAGCAGAAAACTTTCAGACAAGAGACAAAACTTGGCAAGGACACAGCACTAACTGGATCTCCTTGAGAAAAAGTCACAGGATGAAGGCAAGCTTCAGAGAGCAGGAACTGAAGGAGAAAAGTCTTTAATGTTATCCTCTTCCTCCTCCACCCTTGCTTAGAATTCCTTATCTAATCAACTGGAGACACATCACAACAGTCCAACAATAAAAATGGAATGCGGTTTAAGTGAGGATCCTTCCGGAGCCCAGAAACATTCCCGTCAGGCCGCTCTGCCCGTGGCCAGAGTCTCCACTTTCACTTTTAGGGGAACTACAAAGAAAATGCCTCCCTCTCCTGGATTGTTGAAGTGCTTTGTGGTTAAATCTGGTTAAAATGCAGTGCAAAATTCACACTATGTTCATAGAACCTAGCAAAAAAGCAAAGTTTATGCTCAGTTCCCCCGAGATGAGTCAGCGAGTAAAAGGGGATGCAGTGAGTGAGGGGAGGAAAGGCCAGCCGCTCTGAGATTTCCCAGCTTGGGCTCCTGGACAAATAAGAAAGGTCACCGGAAATCTGCCAGTATAAGGGGTTGGGATAGTTACAATGAGACAGGGTGAGGGAAATCGGAGAGCACAATTTCCATTAAAAACAGAGAATATAATCCAATGCTCATTAGAAATGGCCACAAATAAAAAAAAATAACAAGTGTTTGTAAGGACGTGGAGAAACTAGAGCCCTTGTGCATTGTTGGTAACTTGTGAAATGGTGCAGCTGCTATTGGAACAATATGGTGATTCCTCAAATCATTAAAAATAGAATTACCACATGACCCTGCAGTGCCACTTCTGGGCATACATCCAAACAAGGCGAAAACGGGATCTAAGAGAGATATCTGCACACCCATATTCATACCCGTGTTATTCAAATGTATCCATCAATAGGTGAATGGACGAGCAAAATGTGAAATTATTGAGGCTGAGAAAGGAAGGAAATTTTGTCACATGATACAACATGGATGAACCTTGAGGACACTATACTAAGTGAAATAAGCCAGTCACAGAAAGACAAATACTGTATGATCCCACTTATATAAGGTACATAGAGTCATCCAATTCACAGAGAGAATTAGAATGGTGATTGAGAGAAACTGGGGGAGGAAGTAATGGGGAGTTATGTAGTGGGTACAGTTTTAGTTTGGCAAGATGTAAAAGGTTTGAAGATTTATTGCACATAGTGTGAATATACTTATCACCACTGAACTGTACACTTAAAATGGTTAAGGTGGTAAATTTTATGTTATGTATTTTTTTTTAACCACAGTTAAAAATTAACAGCTGAGGGGGGGAGGAAGGTTGGGGGTGGAGGGATTGAGCAAAAAGGAAAAAGGACTCATGGACATGGACAGCAGTGTGGTGATTGTGGGGGAGAGGGGGACATATGGGGACTAAATGATAATGGGAAAAATACAATAAAATATTTGGAAGTGCTAAAAAAATTAAAAAGTTATTTTTTAAATTGAAGAAAAAACAAAGAAAGGAAACCTCACTGCCCAGTTAACTTTACAGCTAATGACCACGTTCTGTGCTTATAAACTCTGATGGTTTCCTATGGCTATAAGATCCAAGCCCTTTGGAATGACATTTGAGATGACAAAGCCTTCCCGGAAGAGGCCCCATGGCACATGCCCTCAATCTTCCCTTCTGCCACAGCTCACAAGCTCCCAGTTTCTCAGTCCCTGCCCTGGTTTGCATTCTCCTCTGCATGCATCTTCTAAGATGGTGCCCTGCTTTGTAGTGCCCTCCCTTCAGCTTTGTCTCATCCACCTGCTAGGTGCAGTCGTCCCGCTGAGCCTTCCCTGATCCCTCGGAGGCAGAGAGCCCCCTCTGGTGGGGCTTGTGGTTTGTAATTTGTCACATCCAGGCCTGTGTTCCATGAGTTTGTTAATCTCCACAGGCAGGGCATTAGTCATGTGTGTGGTTGATGCCTTAGTCATTTGGCATCTTCATAACACCTGTAGCCAACAAATGTTTAATATAAGTCAAATCATGTCACTCTTCTGCTGAGAATCCTCCATTGGCCATAGTGATTTATATAAGGGCTTCAGGGACTGACCCAGTTCCTCTAGCCTGCATCCCCACTTCCCTCCTCTCACCTCCTGCCACGTTCTCCTCATTGCCTCTGCTCCAGCCTCCTGGTCACGTTGCTGTTCCCTGGACCCACTGGGTGGGTTCTCAGTTTAGGGCCTTCACAGGGGTTGACTTCTCTGCCTGGAATGTTCCTCCCTCAGATTCCTACTTGACTCACTTGTTTTCCTCGTTCAGGTTTTTGCAAAAGTTACTTCCTGGAAACGTCTTTTCCTAACCACCTGTCCTACTGAGATTTATAACCCAGTCTCATCTCCACCCCAGCACACCCTACCCCCTTTTCTGCTCCTATCTTTCTCATTGAACTTAACACCAAGCAACATATATTTTACTTACTTCTTTAGTTTTTGTGTCTTCACTGGAATATAGGCCCCATGAAGGCTGGTATTATTTTATTTTTTATTCACTGCTTTAAAATAATCTTTGGCACCTTGTAGAGTGCCAGCAAATAGTAAACTTCCAATAAGTAGTTGTCCAATTAATTAAATGATTGAATGACAGACAACACTTGTAGTCTTAGATTATTGAATACTTTCTTTTTAAAAAAACTTTTATTTTTAGACAGAGGGGGAGGGGAGGAGAAAGAGAAGGAGAGAAACAATAATGTGCAAGAGATATATTGTTTGGTTGCCTCTTGTATGCCCCCAACTGGGGACCTGGCCCAGGCATGTGCCCTGACTAGGAACTGAACTGGTGACCTTTTGGTTCACAGGCCGGCACTCAATCCACTGAGCCACACCAGCCAGGGCTGAATACTGTCTAATTGTTTGTAATCCATATCTTCTTTTCCGTGAGCACTCATCCTGAACTCGGAGGAAAAACTGCAGTACAAGACCTCCTTTGTCTTCAACGCACAGGATTTAACCTGTGCTAAGTAGCAATTGATTGATGTTTTTCTGTTGGCACACTCTTTAATCATTTCCCATCAGGAGTTAAAGTAAAGGTCATATTGGGTAAGCACTCAATTAAGTCTTTAGATGATGATGATGTGTGAACAGACTTAGTCCATATGTGTAATTAATTCTCACATTACCTAGCAGTTTGCTTTAACACTGTAGTAACTTGATTCCTGTGAACTTCTACCTGTATTTCATTATGAGTCCCAATCTTTTAGCAAGCTCTGCCCCCGACTTTTAGTGTGAAAATTTTCAAACATAGAAAAATGAAATATTTTACAGTTAATTTTTATTACCGTAAAATAGTCTCTCTAGATTCTGCTATTAACATTTTAGCCTATCTACTTTAACACCTAACCATGTCTCCATCCCTAATTAAGTCTATCTTTTGCAGGGTGGCAAGGAGTGGGGGCGGGGCACGGTGCTGGGTACGGTGTACTTTATGAATGGTACATGATAATGATAGGGCTCCCTAAACCCATCCTCTTCTTCAAGGGTCTGGGATGGGAACTGGTTGTGGACAGGAGACTCTCAATATGTTGGGGGTTTGAGTTGCAGCAGGGACTTCCCAGCACCTTCTCTTCCTCTGTGCTCTTGCTGAGGCTGGTGGTCCAGGAGGCTTTTACTGCTTACTGCCCTGTTGCCGTAGGCAAATTCATGGAAATAACAGGAAATGAGCTTAACAAAGTGGTGGTCAAGAGCACTGCCAACACCAGCTTTGAAGGTGGAGGAGTGGGCGTCAATGTTAAAGTTGCAGGAGACAACTTGGCCCTCGATGTAGCCCAGGGAGCCCTTTATGAGGGTCCGTGATGCCTGCTTTACCACCTTCTTGATGTCGTATTTGGCAGCTTTCTCCAGATGGCAGGTCAGATCCACAACCAACACACGGGAGGCCATGCCAGTGAGTTTCCCATCCAGCTCAGGGATTCCCACAGCTTGGCAGCACCAGTAGAAGCAGGGAATGTGTCCTGGGCACTCCCTCTGGCCATCATACCACACTTCTGTGGATAGGGCCATGCAGTATTCGGGGCGTCAGTGATGTCTGGGACTGGTGTCACGAGCCCCTCCACAATGCCAAAGTCATCATGGATGACCCTGTCAGTCTTTTTTAAACTATCTATCTATCCATCCTTACTCTTTTTTTTCTCCTCAAAGTGTGGCTTTGATTTCAAAATAAATTTTGTGGAGGAGCACAAACATTCGGTCCATATCAACTATCACTTCATTAAAAATGTTTTTTATTTTTTGTTGTGACCTCTTCTTTGTCTGTGGGTTATTTAGAATTATACTGCTTAATCTTCAAGCATTTGGGGATATCCTAGTTATCATTTTGTTAATAGCTTAATTCTACTAGAATGAGAGGAGTGTGTGTAATTTTCATCCTTTGAGGATGTAAAGACTTGTTTTCAGGCCCAGCATATAATCCATTTTGTTAAATATTCCATGCGTTCTATAAAGGTTTGTGTATATTGCAGGTGTTGAGCATAGTGTTTTTAAAATACCAATTAGATTAAGTTTTTCAATGTTGTTAAATTGTGTTGTTTACCTCTAATTTGATGTATTTATCTGCTTGTTCTATCAGTTTCTGAGAGAGTTATGTTTAAATTCCCTAATATGTTCATAGATCTGTTCATTTCTCTTTTTCATTCTGTCAGTTTTTCCTTTACATATGTTGAGGCCATGCTTGTAAAGCAAATACAAACTTTGGATTTTTATATCTTCTTACTGATTTGGTCAATTTATCAGTTTATGAAATGTCCCTCTTTAGAAATAGTTCTTGCTTTAAAATCTGCTTTTTCTGACTTAGTACAGCTATTCTAGATTTATTTTGGTTAGTGTACACATAGTAGAACATTTTCTATCATTTTTTTCAATCTTTCTATGTCCTTATAATTAAAGTGCATTTTTTTATCAGCATATAACTGTTTTTTAAATTCAGACTGCAATCATTGTATTTTAATTGGAGTATTTAATCCATTTACACTTAATATAATCACTGACATATATGAGTACTGGTGTGGGGTCCACAGAACTTCTTGAATCTATTGCATGATGCTTTTATTTTTATTTTTTTAGATTTTATTAATTGATTTTAGAGAGAGGGGAAGGGAGGGAGAAAGAGAAGGGGAGAAACACCAATGTGTAAGAGAAACATCAATCCATTGCCTCTCAAATGCGCCCCATCCAGGGACCAAACTCACAACCCAGACATGTGCCCTACCAGGAATTGAGCCG
The DNA here is from genome assembly GCF_022682495.2 of Desmodus rotundus. NCBI lineage: Eukaryota > Metazoa > Chordata > Mammalia > Chiroptera > Phyllostomidae > Desmodus > Desmodus rotundus. The sequence goes on along the minus strand of NC_071389.1, from coordinate 75,299,231 downwards.
GCGACCTTTTGCTTTGCAGGGCAATGCCCAACCAACTGAGCCACACCAGTCAGGGCTGTTGCTTGATGCCTTCACTCAGCTTGAATTCTCAACTATTCTTTCTGTAAATATTGCTTCTGTTTATTCCCTTTCTCCTCCCCTTCTGGAACTTTGAGTACATATATGGAAGGTTTGCACATGTTTCATATGTCTCTTAGGCTCTTGACTTTTCCATCCTTTTTATCCTTGTACTTCAATTTGAATATTTTACACTTAAAATCTTCTAGTCCATGATTGTTCTTTCTTGCTATACTTACTCAGTTTGTTTTTAGTTTGTAATTCCCATTTGACTTTTCTATAGAGTCTATTTTTTTGGTGAACTTTTCCCTCTTTTAATTAATTTCTTAATCATGTTAATCATGCTTATTTTAAAGTCCTTCTCTGATAACTCCAATATCTAGTCATATGTAGGCCTTTTCCTGTTGTCTATTTTTTTCTCTTGGTTGTGGGTCATTTTTCACTCACTGTCTCCTAAAATGATTGCTAGATATTAATTAAATTCCAGATACTGTGGGTAAAGTGTTATAGAGGATCTGGATGTCATTATCTTCCTTCAGAGAAGATGTAACTTTATTTCTAGCATGCAATTAGACTAAGAGCCACACACCTCTGTCCAATCAGAAACTGAGATGATTAAAGCGGAATTTCGAGCTTTGGGAGAGCATTCTATTTCCGGTTTTCCTTAACTCCAGAGCAGTCGTTGTCAACTGAAGATAATATCTGCCCTCAGGGGACATTTGGCAATAGCTGGAGACATTATTGAATGTCCGAAGTTGGCGATGGGTGCTGCTGACTTCTGGGATAGGCCAGATACGCTGTATACATTGTGCAATACACAAGATAGCCCACGCCCCCAACACACACAAATTACCTAGCCCAATAAGTCAACAGTGCCAAGGTTAAGAATCCTTGCCCTAGATCATAGTTCTCTGAGATTCCCAACTGAAAACTGGAGTATTTACCAAGGTTCCTCCTCTTCGGCAGGTTTTGATCTCCAGCTTTTTTCTCCCCAGCACTTTAAGACTGCCAATCCTTTGTTCACCTTTATAGCTTCTCAGTAGCTGCTTTCTGCTCGGTGTTGCATACACAGCTGAGGAATCAGCCAGGGCTTTAAGTGAAAAAAGCAGTGTTGAATGTTGGTATCACCTACCCAGCATCTGGGCCCCCTCAGAGCCTGGCTACTTTGATCGATTTCTGATGCCTTGAAAAAAAGCTGTTGATTATTTGCTTGCTTTTTCATTCTGTTTGTTGTAGTTATTATTGCTTTCTAGTTTATCTTGTTGACATGGTTATTAGGGTCCAAGCTACTCAGTCGTAGCCAGAACTGTAAGTGTGCTAGGCTTACGTAGGATTGAGTCAGTTTAGCTCCATTTTCAATGCCCTTCAGTTAATGAAATGTCCAATGATTATTTTGATAACCAGTTATTTAAATAAAAAAATATTTAGGTTTTATTTTCTGCCCAGGTATATGATAGGTGAAAACATTGAAGTGATAATGTACCTTTCAAATATTTGCTCACTATAAATAATTTAGAAAAATTAAAAGGATGAAGAGAAAAAATTTTTAGTAGTATTTCCACTTTAACAGCCACCAGCAAAGTTTGGTGTAGTTTCTTTCAGTGTTTCTTCTGTGCATTTATAATAATGTTTTTTTTAGTACTAACTCAGAAGGCTTTATTAATCTGTTTAGCATTTTAAAACAATTTTTACAGTTTTATTGCAGTAGAATTTATGTACAATAATATTCATATGTTTTAAGTGTTCAATTCCATGATTTTTAGAATATTTAAAGAGTTATGAAACCACTCTCACAATCCAATTTTAGAACATTTTATGTCAGAAAGAAAATGAAAAGCTTATTTGCTTGCTCCCACCTCCAGTCCTAGCCAACCTCAGTCTGCTGTCTGTCTCTGTTGATTTGCCTGTCCTGAATACTTCATATAAATGGAATCAATATTTGGCTTTTTGTGTCTGTCTTTCACTTAGCATGATGTTTTCAAGATTAATTCATGTTGCTATGTATGTGAGCACTTCGTTCTTTTTTATGGCTGAGTAATATTCCATTACGTGGACACTCCACATTTGTTTACCCTTGCATCATTTTATGGTCATTGGGGTTGTTTCCACTCTATCTAAAAATATTTTCATTAAAGTAATTTAATAAAATGGAAAAATATTATGATGGGGGGGCTATAACTATAGTTTTTAAATGTTCACAAGCATATATTAAATAAAGGTTATAATAAAGAATTAAACAATATAACAAAGAAAAAATGTTTAACAGAAGACCTAAGCTTCTTTTAATGGTGTTTTGCCTGATATGGAAAAACTTCTATGCCCCAATTTTTTTTTATGCAAACTGGAATGAGCAACTTTCTTAAATACTGTGATGAAAACTAAAAAATAACTGCCCGGAAATGCCATCTGAATAATGCTTTGAACAAAGACTCATTGTATGATGAGTGAATGGGGAAATGATAGAGCTGGTAGAGCTTTATTGCGGGTGATAGAAATCTTAGAGCACAGAGTGTCTACAATGGCACTATGATCGAGAAAAACAACATTTATTTCCTTAATTTCCTTGCTCTTTGAGGGAATATCTTTGCCTCCTATCTCAGCACTCTCTCAGAGAGCATGCCAACTAGTTGGACTAATTAGGAAAACGGGGCTCATGAGGCCAATGAATTCTTCTCTTTTTTAAAAAGTGATAGACTATCTTAGTGTGGATTGCTGTAACAAAATACCATAGGCTAGGCGACTTAAACAAAAACCGTGTATTTCTCACAGCTCTGGAGGCTACAAGGTCCAAGATTAAGGTGCAGGCCAATTCAGTGTCTGGTGAGAGCCCTCTTCCCGGTTTGAAAACAGCTGACTCCTTGCTGGGTTCTCACACGGCATAGAGAAAACTCTCGCGTCTCTTCTTTATAAGGGCATTCATTTCATCATGAAGTCCTCACCCTTATGACCTAGTTTAACTTTAAGTACCTCCCAAAACTCCCACCTCCAAATACCATCTCTGAGAATTAGGGTTTTAACACATGAATTTGGGGAGACACAACCATTCAGACGAGATGGGGAGCGTTCAGGGTGCTGTGGCCGTAGACTGGGACACAAACATCCAGCCTGTAGCACAGACTGTAGCCTTAACTTCGGGCATTAGTCTTGCGAGTTTGAGGCATTGTGAGAAACTGTCAGGAGTTTGATCCCCGCACAGGCTGTGCATTTACACACACGCACAATTTTCTCAGCCCAAGTCTCACTACAGGGGAGACTCCATTTTTATTAGGTGTCCCTAGTGATTGGTAATCAATCCATTGATCAATTAAAAACCACAGATTTAGGAAAGAATATAACCGCTGCTAGAAAAATAATTCGATATACATATTCTCTGCACAAGACACAGTAGTCCCCTCATTATCCAAGGTTTCACATTCTGAAGTTTACAGTTAAATAGAAATGTCTAGAAATACACAATTCCTAAGTTTTCAATTGCATGCCATTCTGAGTAATGTGCTGAAACCTGTGAGGTCCCACTTGGGATGAGAATCATCCGTTTGTGGAGTGTCTCCTGGCTGTGGGCACTCCTGCTCATTAGTCACTTAGTACACAGTGCCTGTGTTCAAGTAACCACTATTTTACGTAACAATGGCCACAACGTGCAAGAGTGGTGATGCTGGCAATTGGGATACGTGGAAGAGAAGCCTTAAAGTACTTGCTACGTGTGGTCAGAAGGCCGGTAGTGGCCTAATGCCACCTCACGGCGCCTGCGTTGTTCTCCTCACTTGATCTCATCATATAGGCACTGGATCATCTCAGATCATCACAAGAAGAAGGGTGAGTAAGTAGGAGATATTTTCAGAGAGAGAGAGAGACCATATTCATATAACTTTCATTATAATACATGTTACAATTGTTATGTTTTATTATTATTGAGGTTAATCTCTTATAGTGGCTAATTTATTAATTAAACTTTATTATAGGTATGTATATAAAGGAAAAAACAGTCCATATAGCATGTGGTAATCTGCGGGTTCAGGCATCCACTGGAGACCTTGGAACACATCCCCTGTGGGTAAGGAGGGACTACTGTATACACAAACTCCAGCAGAATACAAGTACATTGTAATTATTTATAGAGCAACCTCTGTACTGGAAATGTTTAAGGACCTTGTAAAGTAGATGCCATGAAACATTTATTAATGAAAAATTGATTGAATGTCTATTGAGTGCCGAACACGCTGTGTCTGTGATAGTCGCTGGAGTGACTGTTGTGGACCAGACAAAAAGTACTGCCCTCAAAACCACATAGAGAATGTAGCTGTGCAGGGGAAAAAAGGGACAGTAAATGGGAGTGCTCTGAAGCTGTCATCCTAGGGAGGTGAGAGTCTAGGAAAGCTGACAGGACAGACACCTAACCATATCCTTCACATAATGCCCCACAGATGACCCTCGAGCTAGGTCACTGCTGTCCTAGAATGAGTAGGAGGTAGCCAGGAAAATGAGACAGGGAAGGGCAATTCAGAACGATGAAATAGTATGCGGAAGGGCGTGAGTGATCGTGGTGCGTTTGCACAAAGGGGAAAAGATGTGTATGGAGGAGGGGAACATGCAGCAGAGGGGGAGACAAGGGCTTAGCATCGGAAGGGTGTTCATGCTACCTTAAATATTTTAGACTTCTCCAAGAAGAAAGTGGTGTCCTTAATGCAGTATGGAGTAAATGTTTGAAATTTTATTTATGTTTACTTATGTCATCCTTTTTCATTTCTTTTTTCTCCAGGTTGCATTAGTTATTTTTTATTTCTGAATAAACTGTTTCTTTGGCTGTTGAGGCTGAAGCTGGATTCTTTGATTCCTGGGCATTGAAGTTCAGGGGAGATTTTTCAGCTTCGTGGACCCTGTTAGGCGTGTCGTCAGAGTGGCCCTGACCTAGGCTGCAGGCCCAGCCGCTAGTCAGGGCGCGTATGGGAGGCAGCTGGTCAATGCTTTTCTCTCCCTCTCCCTTCCTCACTCTCTAAAACTGTATACACCGAGGAGTCCAGCTGCTACTTCACTTCACAAATATTCATTTTTGGCTTTCATGGTGTAGTGTCCTTTGTCCTTCAGGGTGACATTCTGGAACAGCGGGCATCCATTGTGATATATTGTCTCTTGACCACTGTGTGCAGGCCCGGGGGAAATCTTTTGAGTTTTTATAATATATGATGCAATTCGATGGTTTCTGTCCACACTTCCTCCTTTGTACCAGACATAGCCTAGAATATTTTCAGGCAGATCGTGGACAAGGAAAAGCACATCCTTCCCTTCAGTAGCACTAGTTGGCACACTAGCAAGTTCGGCAGCGATGGGTGTGTTCCACAAGGTTAAGAGGGAGACAGTTTGGATGCATGTGGTTTCTTTAACTTTGTAGTTGTCTGTCTTCCATTCACCTCGATTTCTGATGGTTCTGTGTATATTTTAGTTGTAATTTTGATGTGGTTGTATGAAGCGGTGAGCCATGTCTGCCTACGCCACTATCTTGACCGGAAGTCCCTTTTTCATTTCTAACGTTATGTTTCATGATGTTCATACACATTATTTGCATAGTAGACCACATGTGTGAATATATATGGTGCATACATTTGGGGCATGCTCAAACATTTTTCTTTGGGGAAGTTGGAGTCTCCTGCCCAGTGAAGAGCAGGAGAAGGACTTTGAGCAGAGGGATGACACAATCAGGACAGCACTTCGGAAATATCCCTTGGCGTGGGATATCACTAGCCTAGGAAGGGGTTTCTCAAACTGTGTTTTTGACTGAGGCAAATTGAAGTTTTCCCTTCCTCATTTTTCTAGCAGGTTGCATTTCTCCCTTTGTTTAGCCTATAATTGCCAGTGAACTCTGGTTTCCGGCTATTTCTCATGAGCTCCTACAGAAGGGCAAGGGAAGGCAAGCAAGAGGGGATGCTATTGTAAGGGAAAGGTCAGGGTCAGGCCAACAGTCTGTCACCTGATGTGGCAGTGTGGAGGTGCACCATTCAGATCTCCCTTTAAAAGAACATGTTGTGGGAGCTGCTGCGTGGTCCCCTGGGCTGCTTCAGCCAATGACAGAGCCTGCAGGACTTCACAACAGGCAGCATTTGCTCGGGGGCTGCCCACACTTTCTGAAGTCTGAGGCTCTTCCTACCCAATTCTTCCTTTTCTGTCTTATTCCACAGATGTCAAAACTGCATTGTAGTCTGATGCTCTCTACCTTCTTCTGTTTCTTCTCCCTTTTTCCTTCACAGGCACTTCCCTCAATACATCTCTTGCTCATTGTCTCAGGCTGACATAACAAATACCACAGGCTGCGTGGCTTAAACAACAGAAATGTATTCCCTCACAGTTCTGGAAGCTAGAAATCCAAGATCAAAGTGTTGGCAGGGTTGGTTTTTCTTAAAGCCTCTCTCTGTGGCTTGTAGATGGTCGTCTTGTCCCTGGGTCCTCACATGCTCTTCCCTCTGTACCTGTCTGGGTCCTAATCTCCTCTTCTTATAAGGACACCAGTGATACTGGATTAGGGTCCACCCCAATGACCCTATTTTAATTTAATTACATCTTCTAAGACCCAATCCCCAAATATAGTCACATTCTGAGGTACTAGGGGTTAGGATTTCAACATAGGAATTCTGGGAGGGGCATATAATTCAGCTCATAACACTCATTCAATTGTCTTAGCATCTTATGTCTCCAATGCAGGTTAAACTAAAGAAGGTGTAACCATGTGAGGTACTCGACATGACTAGTGATTCTCCAGCTCAGCCTGACTCCTAAAGAATAATAAATATACAAAAGCATGGAAAATAAGACTCAGATATGGAATAAATCTCCAGCTTCTTGGGTAATCCCTAAATCCCTCAGAATCTCTGAAAAGGGTATTGTGACAGGAAAGCAGTAGTGGTGAGAAATAAGGCTCCTCCTATCAGTGGCCTCTGTAAGGAGAGCGCGTGGCCCTCGAGTCCTTCGTGTGTGGCTGACATGAGGACGGCCACAGCAGACCTGTCCCTCTGAGTGTCCCACCACATTCCATCAGCAGCACAAGAGCAGGGCTCCCTAGCCAAAACGGCAGGTGCAACATTTCCAACGTGTGGATTGGGAGAGTGTGAGTGAAAAATAAACTCTAGCAGAGATTTGGTGATGAAACCATTTGGGGGGCTGACATCCAAAGTTATTAGCAGTGTTTTAGGGCATATTTTGCTTTAACAAATAGGGAAACTGCTTTAATTGGTGCCCTTTGTTTATAGTTTTTGTCATTCATGTCCATGGAAAATGCCAACGTCTTCCATGTTTGCAATTCCCAGGGGTTTGGCAGCGTACCAGCTCAGCAACTGCTTTCACTTAGCAAACATGTTTTATTGCTTAGAAGATTGCTCTCCGTTAATACTACCTGGCAAATCTTAGTATAATCCTTATAATTGTTTTTTCTATCACACCCTTTTTTGAAGGGTGAGTCAACGCTTAATGAGTGAGTGCTCATGTATGTCAAATTCCATATGGGACAGGACCGAATTTGCTCAAGGGTGATAAAAAACATACAGTCTTTGTACACAGTATGCTATTACTATTATTTTTTTTAAATTAGACATTCTTAACTGCACCAGAATGATCTGGTTGCTTTTATTTTGTATTTTATCATGGTAAATATGTATAACATAAAATTTGCCATTTTAACCATTTTCAAGTGTACAGTTCTGTGGCATTTATCTGCATTCACGGTGTTGTGCAGCCATCTCCACCGTCTATCCCAAAACTTCTTTTATCACCCCAGCAGAAATTCTGTAACCATTCAACTGCCCGTTGCCCCCTCTGCAGTCCCTGGCAACCGCCATTCCACTTTCTGCCTCCTCGAACGTGCCCAGTCCAGGTATTTCATATCAGTGGAAGCATGCAATAGTCTTCTGGATCTGGCTTCTTTCACTTAGCATGTTTTCAAGGCTCACCCATGTTGTGTCATGTATCAGAATTTCATTTCTTTCTATGGATGAATAATATTCCGTTGTATATAAAAACTGCATTTTGTTCATGTATTCTGTGTCCATGGACATTTGGGTTGTTTATGTCTTTTGGCTATTGTGAATAATGTGGCAATAAACATTGGTCTATAAGTATCTGTTTGGGTCTCTGCTTTCAATTCTTTTGGGCATATGCCTAGGAGGGAAGTTGCTGAGCCTACGGTAATTCCATGGTTTGCACAGAAGCTGTACCATTTTCCTTTCTCAACAGCAATGTATGAGAATCCTAATTCTTTTCATTTTTTAAGCAATGTTTTGTAGGTTTCAGAGCACACATCTTACAGTTCAGTATTTAATTTATTCCTAAGTATTTTATCCTTTCTGATGCTATTGTAAATTGAATTTTAAAAATTCCCATGTTGAGCATACAATTTGATGACTTTTAGTAAATTTGTACTGTTGTGCAACTCTCATCACAATCCCATTTTAGAACACTTGTGTCATCCCAAAAGTTCCCCCGTGTCTGTTTGCATTCAATCCCTGCTCTCAGCTCCCTGTCCCAGGCAACCCGAATCTGCTCTTTGCCCCTACAGCTTTTTCTTTATTACACTTGTCACATAAGTGGGTGCTTACATTTATATAAATGCATTTATAAACAACACACCATCTCCTTCTCTTTTTCCATTTTCCCTCTCTCTCACCCAGGACACAAAAACATACATCTGAATTTGTCTAAATCCTGGCCACCCAAGGACCTCACCTCTTATAGTAACTACTAGGTACCAAGTGAGAAAACTGTGGCTCATCTCTCTGTCAGAGGAAGATGTTGAGAGCCGAGTTAATCTGAGCTGTCTCCGAGTGGGCTAGTGCTTGAGAAAACAGCAGCATATGTGCCTCGTCCTCCAAGCATCTGAGGCTTATAAGTATGTGCTGAGTTTCTGTTGGACAAATCCATTGCAGACAGAAGCTTAGCAGAACTGAAGACTGCTATGGGCTCTTTCACTTTATTGAAAACCTAAAATCAGAGACATTGTTCAGCCACAGTTTAGAATCCATTAGAAACTGCTACACATGGTTAACACATTAGATAAAGGTATGCTGTGAGTGAGGTTCAGAAAACTCAACTGTGTGAAATGTGAGGTTGCAGTATCGCAAGGTGAATGAAAAGAACGTAGGGACTGGGTGGAGAATGGGAACCAATCGCCAGTTGCCAGTATTGGATCCAAATGAACGTCCACAGCCCAAACCCAGCCTTCTGGAGGGTGGTCCAGGCACGGTGGTGACTACATAGTTTCCTGCATTCCACTTTCCCCTGGTAGCTTGGTTGACCTTCTCTTTGAATTCCCAAGACACCTTATTTGTGTTTTTGCTCAACAAGTCTCCTAAGAAGGGCCAATCCATGGCTAATAAAGACTCAAAGTGCTCTCATTAGCTCAGATAAAAAGCTCAGTTACTTTAACCTACTTCTATCCTTCAACTACAAAGGCAATGCAAGGCTCAGATGTTACTAGGAGTTTCTGAGAACTTTGCTCTTCAAAAGACTTGGAAGACCAAGTTTCCTAGAATACACAAAGCCTCTTATCCTGAGGTTTATAAATTGTTCAAAGGGCAGGAGATAGAGCAGTATTTTTGGTTGGGAAGAGGGGCAGAGGACATAGAAGTTTGATTTGTTTGAAATTAGCAGGGGAAATAATGAATCAAAGTTCATTTGAGTTATTGCTGTATCCTAGTCAGCTCTCAAAGATACAACAGATATTTATCAAGGACCTACTATGTGCGAGTCACTGTTCTAGGTGCCGGGAATACAGTGGCAAACAAAACAGACAAATATCTCTGATCCTCTTTCATTCTGGTGAGAGAAGACACACAGTAAACAAAATAAAATAAATGAGATATGTGATGTAGGGGCTAAGAGCCATGGAGAAAACTGAAATGGGAGGGGCACAGGGACTTGTAGCAGAGGAAGGATGATCAACGGCTGCGATTTGAAGTAAGAGCTGTCACGAATAACAAAAAGGGTAAATGACGAGGTGGCTTGTGGGCAGGCCCAAACAGAAACTAATTTAAGATGACTGCCTCTGATTCCTGTGCTCACAACTTACTTATGTTGTCATTGCCTTACTTGGCTCTCTTCAGGGGTGTCCATTGCCTATAGGAGAGTCTCTACCTCTGAGCTGGACATTGATTCCAGCCTTATTGCCTTCTCTATAACCTGCCATTCCAAAATCATCTCTTATTGTCCCATACTCTGCACTCCAGACTCTCATTAAATGTTGAATTTAGCAATCCACTATCCTTTGAACGGTCCAGAATGCCTCTCCTCCATCATTTCACACCATTCCTTCATCCCCGAGTAGCACAGAATCATTACAGACAAGTTGTGGCACGTGAAAGCGAACATTTTAACTCTGGCCCTCGTTCACAGAATCTAGGGACAATGAGGTGATCACAGATTTCAGAGGACTGCAATCATAGCACGTCATCACCTTGCTGAAGGTGTTCAATGGCTTCCGATTTCCTACGAATTAACATACCAGATCACTAGACTGGTAATCAAAACCTTCTGAAATAGGGTCCCAAAACACCTTTCCCAAACCACCTCCTATTAGACTGGCCTGTATATTTTCCTTACACGGTGCTGGCACTTGTCTTTGCCATCTCTGTTCTTTGTTCACGGTGGTTCCTGTCCTGAAATGCCCTCTCCCCTTTATCTGTTTATCAAATCCTGAGGCTCAAAGAGTTTGGGGGATTTGCTCAAGGTCACAGAGTTTGAGTAAATCTCACTTTCCCCAAGAAAACATTTTAGGTCAAGATCCATCTTTTCCTCCCTCATACTTTTGTAGTACTTTGGTCCTAGGAATCATTAAACCCTACATTGCCTTTTCATTATTTACATACATAGGAAGAGATTTGTGGGTATGCATGTGGCTCTAGAACTAACCTAAGCTCAAATCCTGCCTCTGTCACAGCTATGTGACCTTGAACAAGTGACTAGACCACTTTGACCCTAAGTTTTGTCAGTCGTAAAATGGGATATGTGAAAATCTACCTTTCAGGATTTCCCAATATATAGTAATTTCCTTGTTGACAGAAAAGAAGTTTTGGTGTTGTTGATTTAACAGAACACTTTATTTTTTTAATTAAGTTTACTGGGGTGATGTTGCTTAATAAAATTATACAGGTTTCAAGTGTATAATTTTAGGATACATCATCCGTATGTTGCATTATGTGCCTACCACCCAAAGCCAAATCTTCTTCTGTCGCCGTATATTTGACCCCCTTCGCCCTGTACCACCCACCACCCCTCTTCTCTCTCGTAACCACCATACTGCTGTGTGTGTCTATGAATCTTAAACAACTTTCTCGTACTTGTGTTTCCTTTGGCTCTAAACACAGTGTCCCATAAATCATATGGCTCAAAAAATGCTGGCTTAATTAAATCCCTTGAATGTTTTTGGTCCTATTTTTTAGTTCCTTAGTCTTTTTAATTTTTATACTTCATGTTTTATCAAGTCATGAGATGGTTGAGTTCCTTTTTAAAAATAAATATTTATTCTATGAATATGTATTCTATAGTGTGGGCAAAAATGGGGATCACAGAAAGTAACCTCACAGGGTGATCTAATCATAAATTGCTAACTGGGCAGGTCATGGTGGGTAGTCTGCACCAGGCATATAACTTTTTTAGGAAAAGGTTTATCTTTGCCTAAAGCAAGCCCTGTTCATTGTGCATCTAGGTTAACACACTCCCGAAATGACAAAAGTAATACCCCTAAAGGGGGTGACTACCCTCAAGAGAGCACATAACCTTGTTAAGTATCCTGTAATCCAACCCCCACCTGCTTTCTCCAGCCTTCTTGTAATCTTCCTTCTGTTCTCTCCTTAAATTCAAATGCACAAAAGAAACTGCAATGTTGTTCTCCAGGGTGTAGGAGACCTTGCTTCCCAGCAATCGTCATTAGTTGTGGCTCAAATAAACTCTTATAAAAATTCTATAGAGCTTTAGAAGTTCCCTTCATCAACAACAGGCATCTTAAAACCTTTTAATTTTTCCTCTTTTTCTCCAGGGGCATGGTACTTTTTCCGAGGAGGGAATCACACCATGAGGCATGGGGGCATTCCCGTCAGGAAGTGTAGACAGGCAGCTCCACTCTGGAGCCTTCTGGGTCTGAAGAAAGAAGGTGCTTACTCCGAAGCTGTCTTGTTTCAGGACAAAAGCCAGTGGTGTTTTTTAATATAAGCAAAGAATTGCCTCTCTTTGTTTATTAAAAAAAGAAAGAAAAGACATTTGTTTAAACAGGTTCTTAGAGGATTGTTTTTGCCAAGTGAATGTTCTACATTGTATATGCAGTTTGTTACAGGAGATGGTTTAGACAGGGACAGACGCTGCACTGCTAGCTGGGGAGTTGCCTCGTAATTCACACACATGAAGGATTATCATTGCACTTAAAGAAACTGGCATGAATAGGGCTCAAACTGAGCTGTGGGACATGCACCAGAGTTGGGTTCTTGTCTTCATTCTGCTTTACAAGTCGTATGATTTGGCGAAACTCTCTAAACCTGTTTTCTTTTGAAGTGGAGCTAACACATGCCTCAACTATATGACAGACTTATTACAAGAATCAAGGGGGGGATTAATTTGTGAAGACTATAATGATATAAAATGTGAAGAAGTACTATAATACCTAAATTTACATTAATTTAATCTGCCACAAATTCCATTTAGAAATAGATAAGATACAAATAATAAATTTCTACCACCTGTACTCAGCTGAAAAAAGAATGGTATATGATTATTTAATAAAAGGAGATAATCTGTAGTTTTCATTTATCATAGAATATGTTAATAAAATAGCTAAGATACCAAAATACCAAAATTCTCAGTTCATCTTGCTGGCAAATATTTTAGTGACTTTATTTGACAGGTGACAATAGGTCATATTCATAAAGATATTTTTATTGAAGAGCAACAAACAGTGTGTCTAATATTACCACAGCTTTTGAAGGAGTTGATAATTACAATTATAGGTTGTTCAAATTGTCCAGGTTTATGTAGCATATGGCTGCCATCTTTTATTATTTTATAAAAGTGAGTTTCAATTTAGAAAGTTACACGCAGCCTTGAACTAGTTGAAATTTTCTCTGATGTCAGGAGTATATATTAACAAGATTGGATGGTTCTGACATAATGGTGTTAGTATCTTCCAATCTCATTCATTTACCACTAGGAAACATGGTAAGAGGTGTCTGAATGACACCCCCATGCCACCCCCAGTGATCTGCATCCTAGTTCACACCCTGTGTAATTCCTTGTGTCTGTGTGTGTGTGTGTATGTGCTGGATTTAACAGCTCGCTTCCAAAGAATAAAATATAGCAGAAATTGTGGATGTCATTGCTGAGATTAGGTTTTAAAAAGACTCTGGCTTGCATTTTGGCCACATCTCTCTTGGATAGCTCACCATGAGGGAAGCCAGTTACCTTGTTATGAGGCAGCTCTATGGAAAGGCTCATCTGGCAAGGGATTTAAGTCTGCTAATAAATATGTGAGTGAGCCAGGAACAGCCACCCTCGCCTCACACCTCAGCTGAGCTTTCAGGTGAGACCACATGGCCAGCTGACTGCTTGAGTAATTTCAGGAGGGTCCTTATGTCAGAGCCACTCAGCTAAGCTGCTCCTGAATTTCTGACCCATAGAAACTGAGTGGTAATAAGTGTTCATTGCTTTACACCACTAAGTTTGGGGACAATATGTTATATAGCAATAGAAAATGAATATAAAAGCCTTATTTATGTTCCATCCATCAAAATTAAAAGACGTATGTTTCAAAATAAGTAATATTTTTAATAGCAATAAAAGTTTATTAATATCAAGTAGTACAGGACAATAACATGGAATGGGGGAACCAGACTCATCAAGAAAAAAAAAGAGAGGACCCAAATAAAAAAAAATCAGAAATGGGCTGGAGGGAAGGAATGCGGCAGGCGGAAAACTTGGAAAGAAAAGAGCAGTGATCCCTTCCACTGAGAACGTGCTTTTTTCCAAAGAACCACAGTTGTGTGGATGCGGGTAGACTTTTTACACAGGGATAAGTTCTTCCAGCATTTTTACCTGCACATTCCAAGACAGTTGGGCACATTGGTCCTTTCAGCAGAACCTGCCTTAGGCACTTAACCTTTCGTAGCTCAGGCACCCCAAGACAAAAAAATAATGGCCCAAATGAAAGAACAGATCAAAGCTCCAGAAAAAATACAACTAAGCTATGAAGAGATAGCCAACCTATCAGATGCACAGTTCAAACCACTGGTAATCAGGATGCTCACAGAATTGGTTGAATTTGGTCACAAATTACATGAAAAAATGAAGGCTATGCTAAGTGAAATGAAGGAAAATGTACAGGGAACCAACAGTGATGGGAAGGAAACTGGGACTCAAATCAACGGTGTGGGCCAGAAGGAAGAAAGAAACATCCAGCCAGAAAAGAATGAAGAAACAAGAATTCCAAAAAATGAGGAGATGCTTAGGAACCTCTAGGACATCTTTAAACATTCCAACATCCTCATTATAGGGGTACCAGAAGGAGAACAGGAAGAGCAACAAATTGAAAACTTATTTGAACAAATAATGAAGGAGAACTTCCCCAATCTGGCAAAGGAAATAGACTTCCAGGAAGTCCAGGAAGCCCAGAGACTACCAAAGAAGTCAGACCTAAGGAGGGACACACCAAGGCACATCATAATTACATTACCCAAGATTAAAGATAAGGAGAGAATCTTAAAAGCCACAAGAGAAAAGGAGACAGTTACCTACAAAGGAGTTCCCATAGGACTGTTAGCTGCTTTCTCAAAAGAGACCTGGCAGGCAAGAAGGGGCTGGCAAGAAGTATTCCAAGTCATGAAAGGCAAGGACTTGCATCCAAGATTGCTCTATCCAGCAAAGCTTTCATTTAGAATGAAAGGGCAGATAAAGTGCTTCCCAGATAAGGTCAAGTTAAAGGAGTTCATCACCAAGCAATTATTATATGAAATGTTGAAGGGATTTATCTAAGAAAAAGAAGATACAAAATATGAACAGTAAAATGACAACAAACTCACAGTTATTAACAACTGAACCTAAAACAAAAACAAAAGCAAACTAAGCAAACAACTAGAACAGGAAAGAATCACAGAAAAGGAGATCACATGGAGGGTTATCAACAGGGGAGTGGGAGGGGGAGAGAGGGGGGAAAGATACAGAGAATAAGTAGCATAAATGGTAGGTAGAAAATAGACAGGGGGAGGTTAAGAATAGTATAGGAAATGTAGAAGCGAAAGAACTTATCTGTATGACCCATGGACATGAACTAAAGGGGGGGAATGTGGGTGGGAGGGGGTGTTCAGGGTGGAGGGGAATAGAGGGGGGAAAATGGGACCACTAATAGCATAATCAATAAAATATAATATTAAAAAATCAGAAATGAAAGAGGAGAAATAACAACTGACATGAAAGAAATATAAAGGATTATAAGAAAATTTTATGACCGACCATACGCCAATAAACTGGACAACCTGGATGAAATAGATAAATTCCTAGAAACACAATCTTCCAAAACTAAATCAGGATGAATGAGAAAGTCTGAATAGACAGATTACACCTACTAAAATTGAAGCAGTAATCAAAAATCCCAACAAACAAAAACCATAGACCAGAAGGCTTCACAGGTGAATTTTACCAAACATTCAGAGAACTAAAACCTAAATATCTTTTTATTTAAATAACCGATTATCAAAATAATCATTGGACACTTTATTAACTGAAGGGCATTGAAAATGGAGCTAAACTGACTCAATCCCACGTAAGCCTCGCACACTTACAGTTCTGGCTATGACAGAGTAGCTCAGATGATAACATCTCATTTTACAAGGCCAGCATTACCCTAATTCCAAACCAGATAAAGACACTACAAAAAGAAAAGTATAGGCCAATATCCCTGATGAATATAGACACTAAAATCCTCAACAAAACATTAGCTAACCGAATATAGCAATGCATCGACAAGATCATACGCCATGATCAAGTGGGATTTATTCTGGGAATGCAAGGTTGGTACAACATCACAAATCAATATGTGTGATTCACCACATAAACAAAATGAGGGATAAAGATCACATGATCGCATCAATAGATGCAGAAAAAGATTTGATAAAATAAAAAAATACATGGAACAGGGAAAAATAGGACATTTTAAATTAGGAAATATGAAATCTCTAGGGTGCTAAATATCCATGTAGTATCTGGCATATTATCAATGCATTGTGCCTCATCAAACTGCAATGATATTGCAAATTTCAGACTTCAGATTAAAACATTCAGAGGATGAACATTGTAAGTAACAGGATGTTAAAATGAGACTCACACTGGCTCCGTTTCAGCTGAGCTCCCCAAAGCTGAGGGCAAAACACAAGTGCCACGTGCACCCCAATGACAGAAGGAGGGCTCTGGTCCTCTCACGCAGGACATGTTAAGAGAATCAGAAACCGGATTGCCAGCCTTAGCTGATCACCTACACTTATTTTTTAAAATATTTTATTTATTTGTTTTTAGAGAGAGGGGAAGGGAGGGAGAAGAGAGGGAGAGAAACATCAATGTGCAGTTGCCTGTCACACACCCCAACTGGGGACCCGGCCTGCAACCCAGGCGGGTGCCCTGACTGGGAAGTGAGAACCCTTTGGTTCTCAGCCTGCGCTCAATCTACTGAGCCACACCAGCCAGGGCACCGACACTTATTGTTCCAAGATTGAATTTGAATAATCTCTACTAGTAGGATTTTTTGCTGAGAATTTTCAGCGTGCTCCTTATTTCAATCCCAGAAGCAGGAAAAGAATGGGCTTCAAGTCAAAGAAAGGGAGTTTGAGGAGAACCATCTGCAAAGCTTGGGGTTTGGAGCCACAGAGACTAGTGTCTAATTCTTGCCCGGGGACATCTAGAGGTGAGAGAACATGGCTGGGACTGGTCCTGTTTTGGAGTGAAGACAGAGTGCCTTGAGGGGCAGCTGCATTCCCACTGCATTATTCCAGGCCCTGGATTTGAAGGCAGCTGCCCTGGAATTTGCTTAAAAGTATTATAACACTTCAAAGTCCTGCCTAGAGGGACAACATGACCCAGGCAGAGGGTACAGACACCCGAGGCTCAGGGGTCGTGAGCAGCCAGGGGGAGGCACATTATCTACACCAAGGAGTGGGTGGGCAGATCTCTAAGGAGTCTGCCGAAGTTTACCATGAGAGGAAGCACCTGCCGTGCAGAGGGACAGAGGCAGGATCACAGCCGTCCAGTGAGTGAGGCCGTTTCCTTGTCCTACTCCCTTCTCCCCAACACCCCACACTGCAGAGGTCATAAATAGCAGGTCATAAATGGGGAAGCGGAGAATACAGAGAAAGAGATAAGAAACGAATTCTACCCTCCAGCCTGTCTTCTGGCTGGGGCCACATCCAAACATGAGAAGGGAAGAAGACCTAATTGAATACAATCTAAAGTTCTGATTTTCATATCAGGCTAGATGAGATTTATATAGTTACTAAACTGACTTTTTTTTCAATGCCAAAACAAGGGACTTTTCATTTATTTTATAAGGGTGACTGGGAAAGACATGGAACACGCCCATGGTTTCTTCTTCAGGCAAGGAAAAACCAGATCATGGAGTGATGTAAACAGACAGTAGAAGAAATAATAGTTATTTTATGCTTATTCTCCATCCAGTCCAGCTCATTCAACAAAATGCCTGCAAGTGTTTGTGGGAAAGGAAGGGAGGGTCCTGTTGCCAGGAACCTGCCTCTAGCTACAAAGGATATATGGATCACTGAAGATAAGAGTTTTCTAGTGAAGCCTTAGGTATCTTCCACTTGACTAGAAACGATGCCAACCCCAAGGTTCAGGTCCAACGGAGAACACCGGGAACACGAGTTCCTGGCCCCACTCAGCAGATGCTAAGGGAATTTTGTCTCGAGTAAGGGGAAAGCCTCCTGTTCCAGGAGGGCCAGGCGTCTCTCCACTGAGTCCAGACCTTACTGGTCTAAAGCCAATATCAGTGTTTTCAACACTGCTTCCACAAAGCATGACACCCACAGGATATGAACAGGCATTACCAAGGAAAAGAGGGTTCCGTGGTCAGAGAGTCTGAACCGCGCCAAGTTAAACAAAGCTAAACAGTTATTTTGCTGCAGGACTTATCAGAGCCTTTAATAAGCTAAAGCATGCGGGTCACATTTTTCTAAGGTGAGACCACATTGTACAGTATTTCTTGCAGCTTCTTTCACTGTACAACACTTTTCTTAATTCCCCGGAATACAACTTAGGAAACACTGATTTAGAGAGTTGTACCCAGAAACGGTACCAACCAGATGGCCCACAGCTGCTGCAGAGTAGATTACAGTCTTGAGGTAACAAGCCAACAGTTTTCTTGGCACCCTCCTCGGTTCTTGGACCGGCCCCCTTGAGGGATTTGCTTTTCCCATCCAGCCTCTGAAGTTGTCCTGACACCCGCCCTCTGGCTTCATTACTTACCTCTGGGTTTGTCCTCCACCGACACCTACCCAAGCTCGACGGTTTGTTCTCCGGTCCAAGCCCCGTGCCATCCTGGACATCTACTTCAGCCTCCTGGGGCTGGCAAAGCCTTCAATTAAGAAGAAATTTTACCTCCCCGAATATCACGTTCATGCAACACACAGTACTAGAAATTTAAGCTTTAGGTGAGAATCTAAGATTTTATATTAAATCTCTGCTTAGATGTTTCTGTGCCCCTCCACCTTGCTCTTACTCCAGACTCTAGCCAGTTTGGTCTGGTTCTCATTACATCCAACCCTCCTCACTTATTGCCCGCTCCAACCCTGTTCTCTAAGTTCTAGCCACATTAGTCTGTTTCAACTCTTTGCAAGCACTTCCTCTTCCTCTTTCTTGTCCTCCCTTTTTTCTCTCTCAGTCTCTCTCACACCCCTGCAGGGGTGTCCAGCCTGCGCCCGTGGGCCGCATGCAGCCCATGATGGCTGTGAATGCAGCCCAACACACAATCATAAATTTACTTAAAACAGTATGAGATTTGGGGGAAATTATATGTCACAATGTATTTAATGAATAGCCCAAGACAACCCTTCTTCCTCCAGTGTGGCACAGAGATGCCAAAAAGTTGAACACCGCTGCTTAGGGCATTGGTGTATTTCTGTCTTTTGGATACCTTCTACCTGTTCTTCGTGTTTTACTTTGCCACACTCTAACCAGATTAGGTGCCCATTTTTGTGCTACCAAACTCCCTGTGGTTACTCTTGTCTCATGAATACAGGAAGTAACTGTATTCTTTTTCTTATTCCACTCCATTAAAAGTTGACTGTCAAACCATCCTTAAATGAAATTTCCAGCAAATAATGGAAATTTTTCTTATTTGTTTGAATAATAAGAAGTCCACATGTCATTGGCCTAGAAGCCAATCCAGTCGAATAACCACACAACTTAAGTCTAATACAGTGCAATATCAAAACTCTAAAATTATCTAATGTTAAAATTTCTCCCATTTTCCACAGAGGCCTCTGTAGCTTAAAAGCCTAGGGTAGGAAATAAAGACATGTCTCCTCTGCTCTCCTCACTTACTTTCTCCCTTACTGAAGAGATGACGTTTCTGAATGTGCTTCCATTCCCATCTCCCCCTCCCCCTCTTCCTTCTGCCCCACCCACCCCTCCGCCTCCAAGGTCAGGTCCAGACCTAGGGGAAGAGGAGATTAGTGGAAGAGGCCATGGTTTTACGCAGCTGCTCCAGTTGCACCTGGCACTGGTGCCCTTTTAGAATAGTTCATGTCTAAGGCTGCAGCTGTGGCACTTTTCTGGGTTCCTGTGAGATTTCCCTACTAGTGACCTCTAACATATATCAGTTCTCTATTACTGCATAACAAATGACTTCAAAACTTAGTAGCTTAAAACTATGGACATTTATTATCTCACACAGTTGCTGCTTAACTGATTGGTTCTGACTCAGGGTCTCTTAGTAGGTTGCACTCAAATGTCGGTAGGGACTGCAGTCACCTGAGGGCTGGGGGATCAACTCCTAAGATGGTTCTCTCGCACACCTGGCAAGTTAGCTCTCATTTTTGGCAGAAGGCCTTAGTTTCTCACCACTTGGACCTCTCTGTATAGTTGTTTTCCCCAGAGTGAGTAATCCAAGAGAAAGAATAATAAGGGAGCCACAGTAAGAGGGAGCCTTTTATTAAACCTGGTCTTTATTAAACACAGCATCACTTAAATCGGTCACTGCTGTTGTCAGATCGGGCTGTCATAACCACATACCTTAGCCTAGATGGCTTAAACAATAAGTTTATTTCTCACAGTGTGAGATGCTGGGAAGTCCAAGATCAGGGTGCCAGTATGGCCCATTTCTGGTGAGAGCTCTCTTCCTGGATTATCCATAGCTGCCTTCTCCTTCATGGCAGAGAGAGGTTCCTCTCCTGGCAGAAACAGAGTAAGCTGTATGATATCTGTTCTTATAAGGGCACGAATCCTGTCATGAGGGTCCCATCCTCATGACTTCATCTAAACCTAATCACTTCCCACAGGCCCCGTCTCCAAACACCATCTCACTGTGAGTTAGGACTCCAGCATATGAATTTGGGGGAGGTACAATCAGTCAGTCCATAGCAGTCACACAAACCAACCCTAATATGGTGTGGGAGGGGATATAACACCAGGAGAGGAGATCACTGGGGGCTATCTTTGAGGCTAGGTACCACACAGGCAAATCCTCTCTTCCAGCTGGCCCCTTATGGCTCCCAGCTCAATCCTTGGGCTTTGCTCCACCCCGCCAAACTCCACTCTCTATCGGAGGTTCGCTGCTCTTCCAAGTGACCTCTTGGTGACATTCATTACTGCAAGCTCCCTTCTACAAAACTACAGGTCCCCATATAGTTCCTGGGAAATATGCATCTTGGCCCAGTCGTGGTTGGAAGTGCGACTCACTCCCTGTGCAGTGCCCCTCCTCCCAGTTACGCCAGCATCAGCCAGACTCTTGCCTTTAGCTTTCTCACCTGTGTTTTAGAAACCGAACTCTGTGATCTCTAACTCCAAAGAAAGGTGTCAAGTTCTTCGAGTGTCCTCTTGAACTCCCATTCTCAGTTTAAGGTACAAGATAGAACTCCTTTGTTCTCCACTTTGTTCTCCAAAATATCCCGTGTTCCTCCAGCCTCCTCTCCCATGACTCTTGTGTAACCTGGGTATGATTAACACCAGTTTTTAAATCTCTCCGCACACCATGCAGAGGTGGTTGTAGCACATGCTTTTGGTGTCCTGTCCCTTGGCCTTCGTGGTTGCCCACCCATGGTTTCCTACTGTTAGTGCCTGTGACTCTGCCCGCGGAACATGGTCAGTCTTGGGAACATCCGAATGGGGAAAGTCAGAACGTCTGGAAGTCAACAGCCTCTGGAGTAGCCATCAACCAAAAGCGAGTGGGAGTTGGAGATCATATCACCCAGCTTCCTCAGGTGGGACAGCTCTGAGGCATATTCCAGACTGTCTCCCAGAAGTTCCCAGTGGGATGATCTGTAGCTGAGGACAGTGGTAACCTCTTATTAATGCACCCTAAATTGGCTTCCTATCTTTTTCAGATGCACTTTCCTACACCTCCTATGCATGTTCCCTGAAATTACCTCTAAAATAAGCTATATTCTTAGGTTTACAAGAGGAAGAACCCAGCTTGATGGGTGTGTGACCTGTGAGGGGCCTTATTTCTGACTTCATTCTCTGCTGTTGCCATCTTGAGATTATTAATAATTTTTAATAAGGAGCCTCATATTCTCATGTTTGACTGGGCCCTGCAAATTCTGTCATTAATCTCGAACCCCACCTAAGACAGTGGTCTGGCACCTCCGGTTAGGGCTGGGGCACTGGATGCCTGTTGTATTACTCCTGGCCTTTGATATGAGTTCATTGTTCTATTGCAAATACAGGATTGAGAATTCAGAAAACCACTGGGTTTTACCCTTTTGGAAGGAATTACATTTGATTTTGTTCTATGTGATTTTCATGGGTTATCACATAGCTTGGACTTATCCTTTAAAGTTCAAAAGAAAGCTTATTATATTTGTAATGTGATATCATTAACACTCCACAAGGCCTGTGCTCAGCATTGCGGTTTCACAGGCTTTTATTTCCACGACTTCTTATCACTTTCCTCAGACTTTTCAACAAATTCCTAAATGTGAGAATAGTCAGTTGGCTCTGATTTCTCTGTTTCCATAATATTTGTATTAATACAGGCTCTAAATCCACAGAAATCTGTTCTCATGAGGAAGCGATTAAAAGAAATATGCGAGAATGTTTCTGTGGAGCTGGGACTGCTCTAAAAGACAAACTATGTAGCTTAAAATTGAGGCTTAGACAAAAAGAGGGAATCCTTCTCACTTGTCACTGATGGGCCGCGCCGCCGCACTTCATACCTCACCCGGGCTGTGCTTTGAATTACAGGGAATTTCCTTCATCACAGAGCCGGTACACCTATTCAAGAAATCTTTCTGCTTTCCAGATACAACATCAACATATAGCTTAACTCTTTTCTCTCACCCCATAATAATCAAGTAAGAGAGTTTCAGCTTTTTCAAATAAAAATATCCTCCCAACAGGGTGGCTAAATATCAAGAAATTATTGAATACAGGTGGAACGTGGAACTTTAACTCTCTGAACTTGAAATGGGAAAGTCAAGATTTCTGCGTGGGAAGAAAAGGTGGAACAGATGACCCTCATTTCCCTTTCAACTCTGACCTTCCAGTTTTTGTTCCAGGTAGTGAGTCAATTATTGTAATAAATGAATTCCATTTTTATTCACGCTTGACCTTGTTGTGTAATGACAATCTACCGTATTTTGTTGTGTATAATACACACTTTTTGCCCAAATTTTTGAGGGAAAAATAAGGATGTGCATTATACATGGGTAGTACCTGAAATACCTTGTGTCTGTTCTTGTGTTTTCTAATTATTTGTTACATAAAATTTCTTGTACCATAATGTGTTGAAGAATAAATGCTAAATACAAAAAAGCAAGTATCTAAAGATAATTAATTAATTAAATTTAAAAAATTAAAACAAAAGACTTTTTTACTGAAAGTTTAGGCCTAAAACATGGGTGCATACTATAAGCAGGAGCGCATTATACTCGGCAAAATACAGTAATGGCAAAGCATAGGGGTAAGTATAACAATTATCATTTATTGAGTGTTTAATATGTGCCCATCATCTGCCACAAGCAGTCTCGCATTAATTTAAAATGGATACTAATGCTCCCATGCTATTTGAGGAAAGTGAGGCTCGGAAAGATTAAATAACTTACCACTGAGTAGGTGTCTACATTTAACTATCCATGCTCTAGGTCATATTTCTTGCTTGTAGAAAAAATAATTTTAAGTGCCCATTAGTAAATGAGTGGATCAAAAAACTATGGTATATTTACACAATGGAATACTATACAGCAGAAAGAAAGAAGGAACACCTATCCTTCACAATAGTATGGATGGAACTGGAGAGCGTTATGCTAAGTGCAATAAGCCAGGCGGTGAAAGACAAATACCATATGATCTCACCTACAAGTGGAACCTAATCAACAAAACAAATAAGCAAGCAAAAATATAAACAGAGACATTGAAATAAAGAACAAATGGACAGTAATCAAAGGGGATGGAAGAGGGGGATAACAGGAGAAAGAAGAGGGAGGGTTGTGAAGGAACATGTATAAAGGACGCGTGGACAAAGCCAAAGGGGGGTAGGATTGGGTGTGGGATGTGGGAGTGGGTGGAGCAGGAAAGAGTGTGGGGGGGGGAATGGAGACAACTGTACTTGAGCAACAATAAAAAAAGATAATAACATAAAAAAGACATAATTTTAATGTCTGAGGTATTATTTAAAAGCTTGTTACAATAATCTTCCCACAGCTTGATTTCTTAGGAGTCCAGTTCTAATTTTCATTGTGTCTTAAGTTTCTACTAATTTTGGAGTTAATATTCTGGTTAAGGAAAGTACTAACAGCAACAGTCAAAAGAGCTTTGGGAAAATAATGTCTTTGGGAAAAATCTGCTGAAAAAACAACATGCTGCTTTAGCCATATGGAAATGGTTGATGGAGGTCTCTGTGGTAGATGCAGCTGAACACTGTTATTTCTTTCCTCCTTGCCCTTGCTCACACTCTCTCCTCTACCGGCCCAGCTTCATCTGGTCACTCCTACTGACCCCTCTCAGCCTCTGTGTAGACATAATTTTCTCCAGGAAGCCTACCCTGCCCTTTCCTGCTGCCCGGTCCTGGGTTGGGCCACTGTGATTAGTCATTGCTCCACAGTGCTCCCCAAACTCATTGTGCGTATTTATGACTTGGGATCTGCTTTCCCCACTGGATTGTAGGCTCCTTGGGTGCAGGTGTGATACCTTATTGATCTTTACCCTTCGCATAGAGTTGCAGCTTCTTTTTTTTTACTTTTTATTTTTTCAATAGTTCATTTATTATTGTTTTTTTCCATTACCATTTATCTCTCCCTAAACCCTCTTCCACCTCTGCCCAACCCCCACCATTGCAGTTTCTTACTAAGCATTTGTGGAATGACTACATGACTGGCTCACTACCTGGTAGGACACAGGATCTCCCAAGAACCTTAGCCACCAGAGCTTTGTGCGGAGGCTGAGCATGTAATGGAAGTGGCATTGCCTGCACAAAGAGCTCAGAAAGTAGAACTCTTCCTCGTGAGTGAAAACAGCAGCTGGTCTAAGCCCAACTATGATCTGAAAGGGAACATTTGCTATCAGACCACACCCTTGGACTTGGCGAGTTCTTCCTTATTTGAGGGTGTGTTTCTCCCTTTTGTCAGATGTCACACCCCATAAAGAGGAGTTATTTGCTTCTATTTTCAACAAGGAAAGAAGTAGGTGCCCTGCCAGTCTCTTAGCCTCTTATTGAATGAAAGACCCTCATTACAGGTGTAATAGTATCTTGAAATAATGGACTTAAATGAAGACAAGGCCTGAAGTTAGATGTGAGACATCCCTTCAGCTTTCATCAGCTCATCCTCCTCTAGGCTTTACTGAGAGAAACCAACGTTGACATAGTATTGACGTTCAGTTAGAGCTGGATTCAAGTTCCAATTCTTGGAGTTCCTAAACAAGTCACTTAACCTGGATCAGTTTCTCATTGAGCAGCTTTAAAGTAGAGATTATAAGATACCTAGTTTTGTACTATCATTATAAAGTGTCAATGAGATAAGGTCTATATAAGAGTGGACAAAAAAGGGGGGGGGCGCATAGTAAACCTTACAAGCTCAGGTAGACCATCATAGTGGCCTTACAAACTCGGAGACAGAAAGTGCCCACACGGGATGGTCTGAACACAAAATTCCTAACTAAAAGTGGGTCCTGAAGGGTAGTCATGTCCTAGGCCTGAGGCTTCTTTGACAAAAGTCAGTCTTTACCTTAACTGAGCCTGCCTATTGTCCTTTTGCATCTACGATAACACACCTTTGAAATGTCAGAGTGTCTTCTTTGTCAGACCCTCAGGGCACAACCTCCACCAGAGTGGGAGACCCCAGAACCCCTCATTGTCATCTCATTCCCCTCACACCATCTCCATGTGCTGTACATGTTAATTGTTAACTATCTGGTACCACCAATGTAAAAGAAGTAATGTGTTTCTTCATTTTGCATTTTTATGCAAACCCAGAGATTTCCCTGCTTTGCTTTTTTTCCCTCCTTAATCTACCACCTATGGATTTCATGTAACACTTCTTAGGTCTCCTCCTTTGATTCCAATGTATAAAATAAGCTGCAAAACTGCCATTCTCCAGAGCATTTTTTTAATCTGTTAAGATTTTGCTTCCTGGCAATTGTCATTAGTTTGGCTCACATAAACTAAAAAATTTCTTACAGGTTTGGACATTTCTTACATTGATATAAGGAACTAAATGGAGGTCATTGATAAATGTGTCTTCCTTTGCTTCTATACTGGTTTAGCTCAAGTTCATCCACTTGGCCGCTTATCTTTGGCAACTTTCCTTTGAAGACTGCTTCTCAGTCATAAGTGGTTTAAGAATAACCTGAGATCCTCCTTAAAAGGCAGCCTCCTGGCCCCACCCCCAGTGAGTCTGGTGCTCTGGGTCTGGTTACCGCCCAGGAAGTTGCATTTTTAACAGTGGTTCCAGGTAATTCAGAGACACTTCTGGAACATGACTTGAAAACTGAAAAGCGTTTATCTTAGACTAAGACTACTTTCCTTTCATCGGGGGCAGGCCAAAGAAATGCTCCTGTAAGCTAAAATATTTAATTTCATACTCTGACCTGGGAGGTGTTTAGACAAACAGACAGTAAACTGAGAAAGTGGTGGAGGTGATGGTGTAAAACAGGGAAAATGGGTGTTTTTCACAGGCCTACAGGACAAACTCCTCGGGGAGTGGTGAGCGGAACAGAATAGCAGAGGGCCTGTATGGGTGGGGATGCAGGAGGGCAAGCTGGTGGGGCCAGAGAGCTTCCAGTTCATACTAAGTCAGCACTTTGAAGTACAGCTTTATTGTCTTACTTTAAGGGCTCTTAATTCCCTCTGCATCAGACCCATTCAATTTTTTTTTTGTCTTCATTTTCTCCCCACCTCTCTACCCCACCCCAGCCAAACCCACCTCCCTCCCCTGCTTCCACCCTCCCCCTTGGTTTTGTCCAGGTGTCCTTTATAGTAGTTCCTGAAAACCCTTCTCCCCCCATTCCTTCCCCCCTCCCCTCTGGCTATTGTTAGATTGTTCTTAACTTCAATGTCTCTGGTTATATTTTGTTTGCTTTTTTCTTCTGTTGATTATGTTCCAGTTAAAGGTGAGATCATATGGTATTTGTCCCTCACCACCTGGATTATTTCACTTAGCATAATGCTCTCCAGTTCCATCCATGTTGTTGCAAAGGGTATAAGCTCCTTCTTTCTCTCTGCTGCGTAGAATTCCATTGTGTAAATGTACCATAGTTTTTGGATCCACTCATTTGCTGATGGGCACTTAGGTTGCTTCCAGTACTTGGCTATTGTAAATTGTGCTGCTATGAACATTGGGGTGCATAGGCTCTTTTGGATTGGTGTTTCAGGGTTCTTAGGGTATATTGCCAGCAGTGGAATTACTGGGTCAAAAGGCAGTTCCGTTTTTAGTTTTCTGAGGAAATTCCATACTGTTTTCCATAGTAGCTGCACCAGTCTGCATTCCCACCAACAATGTACTAAGGTTCCCTTTTCTCTGCATCCTCTCCACAGACCCATTCAAATTTTTAAACATCAGTACTCATACATATACCTAAGCCAAACATGAGAGACTTTGCTAACACCAGTGGTTTGGGGTTGCCCAGAGCCTGCAGCTTCAGTAGAAGGGAAAACTGAGAGGTAAGTAGCCATCTGCTCAACCGACTCTGCAAAATCCCCACTGAGGCCTGAAGTAGACATGGCCTTAGTCTGCCTCACCTTCCCAGGCACTTGGCAGGGCATTTTGCCAAAAAGCACTTGGCAGGGGCTCCCCACAAAGGCTGATAACTAAGTAGGTGTGGGCTAGTCCTGGGATTTCTCTCCCAATTCTTATTTTCCACCCTTCCCTCTCTTTTTAAACATTGCTGGAATTGGGAACTCAGGGCACTTAAAGAAATGCAGTGTGTTGCTTTCAGGGTTCTCCTGCCCTGTATAGCACCCTCACTTTTGTCTCCCCACTGCCTACTCCCGGGTGTGGTAGGCAAGTGGCTTTCTCAGTTCTGCATCGATTCAACAAAGTTTTTTTTTTTTTAATTGTGCATACTCAGTGGAAGAAAGAAGCCATTTCTTCCCACACATAATATACACATAATATCAAATTTACTATCTTAGCCATTTTTAAGTGTACAGTTCAGAAGTATTAAATTATTCATTGTTGTGAACTCAATCTCCACAACCCTCTTTGTCTTGCAAAACTGAAACTCTGTATCCATTAAATAACAACTCATCATTGTCTGCTCCCCCACCCCTAGATCTTGGCAACCAACCCTCATTCTACCTTCTGTGTCTATGGATTTGACTGCTCTAGATACTTGGTAGTCAAGTGGAATTGTACAGTATTTGTCTTTTTGTGACTGGCTTATTTCACTTAACTGCATGTCCTCAAGGTTCATCCATGTTGCATCATGTGTCGATATTCCTTTTCTTGTTAAGGCTGATCATACTCCATTGTGTGCACATACCGCATTGTGGGTATCCATTCATCCGTTAGTGGGCCCTGAATTTGCTTCCACCTCTTGGTTGTAGTAAATAATGCTGCTATGAATATCGGTGGACAAATATCTCTTCAAGACCCAGTTTTTAGTTCTTTAAGGTATCTACCCAGAGATGGAATTGCTGGATCACATGGTAATTCTACTTCTGATTTTTTGAGGAGCCCCCCATGCTGTTTCCACAGTGGCTGCACCGCTGTGCATTCCCACCAGCAGCGCACAGGAGTTCTAATTCTCCTTGTTCTGATACTTCCGTTATTCTCTGATTTTTTTTTATTGTAGCCATCCTAATGGGTGTGAGGTGGTTTTGATTTGCATTTTCCTAATTATTAGTGATGCTGAACATCTTTAATGTGCTTGTCGGTCATTTCTGTATCCTCTTTGGAGAAATTTGACATTTTTTGGTCGTCTGTGGGTTGCCTACGCAATAGCCATTTTGTCTAATCCTCCTGGCTGACATCTGACATCATTTCTCCCTGATGTGGTTCAGGGTTAAGTCCTAATTAATTGAAGTCAGTGATTCTTAGTCCTGGCTGCACATTAGAGTTACTGAGAATAGCTCTAAAAAAATACCCACGCCTGGACCCCATCCCCAGACTAATTAAAAATCAGGATGTCTAGAGGAGGTCCTGGGCATTGGTATTTTTAGAAGTCTCCTACTCGGCCCCAGATCGTCAAATATGCTACCAAGATTATCAACCAGGGCTCAAGACTAACCATGCCGGTCCCATTCCTCTTGCCAACGATAGGGTCAGGATTGGCTGTATGCCTTCGTTCTAGTCAATGTGATATGATGGCTTCTAAGAAAGGTGACATTTTCCTGAAATGAGACATGGGATAGGGTGGGAAGTGGGGAAAAAATATTCCTTTTCTTCCATTACTGTCTTCTTGCTACTGTGAGAGGCACCAGCCTGAGGATGTCAAAACAGGGAGCTGTGACAAGACATGGGTCACTGACGATGTCACTGAGCTGCTGACTTGATCCACCTTGCATCTAGTCTACTTCTGATAATAAATGTCTTCCTAACTGAAGCTATTTTGAGTTGGGTTTTCTATTACTTATAGCTGAAAGTAGCCTAGCATTTCCCTTACTGTGTACTGGGAACTTCAGGAAGACATAGGGCTATCCTTATGGAGTTTCTGTTATGAAAGAAGAAAGGAACAGAGACATTGTCTTGAATGGACTTAAACCCTGACTTCTCACGTTGAAAGTCTGAAGCTCTGTTCTCCAAGGATTTTTAAGGCTTTATTCAGAATGCAGGTAAGACAGGAGACCAGGAAAGCTGGGCGCACTGTGCAGTCAATAGCCAGAGCCAACTGGAGGCATTCTGACCTTAAGTCTTGTGTCCCAGGGCAGTTGTGTCCTTACATCTGGGTCAGTTATACGTTGTATAGTTTGGATGCAACATGAAAAGGAAAAGAAGTTGTGTACTTATGAACATTCTGAGTCCAAATCATGTAAGTCTTTAGAGATTAAATTTAACACCTTGGTGTGATACCTGAGCCCAAAGAACTAACTTATTTAAATTAATGGTCAGCCAAGTTGTATTATCCGGTTACATGATTCTCGGGTTTCAACAGGAGTAACCTTCTTTAGCATCTTTTTTCCTGGATCTGGGTGTTATTGGACCAGGCCTCCTTTCTGCTACAGTTTCCTTCAATTGCACCCATGAGAGTGGCTTATGGATATCACCACTGAGTGCGTCCCGAAGGCGAGGCTGGGTGAGGGAGTCCCTGGGCTATTCTGCTGGCTGGTCAGTTTTCTGCCTGTGTGCCAAATCCCGAGATACACCGACATGTTTTAAAATGACAAATGAGCAGCTGCTAGCTAACAGCACTGTGTGACAAGAGTCAGCCATCAGAAGGTTTGGCTCCACAAAAAGTCGTGAAAGGATGTATTTGTCTCTATGAAAGCCCCTGAAGCGGAACATAGTAAAGACATACTTACCATCAACTTTTCTTGTAAATGGTGTTAAAATTTAAAATGAACACTGATGAGTATAAAGTGCGTCCAGATCTCCACCTGTCCATAATTCACAACTGGCCTTTGAACTTGCTTGTTTGGTGTTGTGGTCTCTATAGTGAAGGCAAAGGCCTGATTAGTATTCCTGAAAGTGCTCAGGTGAGCGGTTTGTATAAAGTGCATCTCAGTTTCAAAATGAATGTGGAAAATGTTGAGGGGAAAAGTGTGAGAAGGAGAAAAGTTGGAAGGGATGCTCATTTAATTGGATCAGCATTAATCTTTCTTCAAGCGTGGTTTCACCTGTGGAAGACCACAGTAATACTCCCAACTCTGCCATTAGGTCTGAGAAAATAAGGGGATTTTGAGTGTGAAAACTATAAATGATGATAAATCCTACTCATGTGAAAAATGTATCAAATTCCTGCTAGAAATTTGAGTACGCCAGAAGGCAAATGTATAAAACACTGAAGAACCCTTTAGAAAGATAAAAAACAGCACCATACTCAGTGACAGTAACTGCCAATCTTAATAGAGGAGGCTGATTCTCCCAGTCGAAACACAAATGCCATCCTGGACAGACCGTCAGCTCGTCAGGAGGGAAAGGCTAAATGCTGAGCTGGGCACTGACTTGCTTGTGATACTGGAAGTTAGGCGAGAGGCTTCTGAAGACGGGGTAAGTTGCAGAGGTGCTGCGCGGCTGGTCTTGTGCCTGGAAAGTTGAGTAGACTCCACATGAGGGGCTGTGGCTCTCTAGGCACTTCTGGGCAAGTTCTCGAAGACATTTGAATGTGCTGCTCTTCCCCAAAGCCCACACTGGGGTATGGGAATATTGAGATGCAGTGAAGTCAAGGTTGATCCTGCCCTTCTAAGTGAGGCCGAGCTGGCCATTTTTCCTGAAATCTGCCAGAGACACTGTCCCACCTTCTCTTTACCTCCAAAATAAAGGCCACGCATAGAGCCTGAGAATGAGCAACACAACTGGAAAAGCAACGAAATACAGAAACTTGGAGAAATAGAAGGATGGGAGGGAGTATGAGAATTGAGAGTAAGAATTTAAAAATTAAGGCAAGAACTTAAAAATAAAGAGCCAAAAGAAGGACACCCAAGAAAAGGGAAGAATTAAGTCATGGAGAAAAGTGGCTCTTGAAAAAAAATGTGGGAATCCAGGCCTCTAACACAGCGTTTTCCAGAATGCTAGACCTCGCGGGGAGTAAGGTTGGGAAACACTGAATCCTATTCTAACCACCACAGTTTGCAGCTTATAATGCAAAATGTTCCGGCATTCCCCGGAACTCTGGAAAACACTATGTCCTATATCTCGCAATTTATAATGCAGAATAGCTTGTTAATAGCTCTGAGAAATACTGCACTAAAGAAACCCATTTAACTCACCAATTTATTTAAACACAGAACCTCTTTTCCCACACTACCCCATTCTAATAGCACCCTGCAGGGCTAGAGTTCTACACATCTGCAATATGCTGCTATAGTATATGAAGGAAATAGAGCAGCCACAGGAAATTGTTCACTCACAGGACTCAGGAGAGCTGACATCAGCTGCTGACTCTCTTCAATTCTGCATATCTATGTAGGAAAAAAAGTTACGTGCAGCTTATATTGCTGAAAATCTAAAATCAGAGAGAATTCAAGTGGCAGCAAGGTTAGAATTTTGGGTTTTCTCCTAAGAAGATTAATCGCTTGTCCGAGTTACTTTACCTTCCCGGGCTTCAGCTTGCTTAGAAAGTTAAGGTGTTAGACATCAAGATCTCTGTGGCCCTGCCAAAATTTCAAAGTTTCTGCCTTGTACTCTCTTAAGGCTCCTTTTGGGGAAAGTCACAGACACGCAACTCAAACTTATTCGAGGATAACAGGGAGTTTATCGGCTCCAATAATTTGGACATCCAGGGTGACATCCAGTTTGGGGATCAGAAAGTTTTGGAGACCCACACAATGTTAAACAGACATTGTCTTCCTCAGGCTCTCAACTAACTCTGCTTTCTTTCCTGCAGGACCCATTGTCAGGCAGGCTGTCTTCACATGGGAACAAAGGTGGTTTCCTGTAAGCCTAAGCTTTGTGGTCCTCACCTTCTTGCTTAAAAATAGAGGTATTGCCTTATCTCCAAACCATTCAGACAAAACGGTGATTGCTAAGATTATTAAGTGCTTACCAGGTACTGATCCAATGCATGTGTGCGAACTCATTTCGGCCTCACAAGAACCCTAGAAAATGGGTATTTTTAAAGTTCCATTTTACAGACAAGGAAACTAAAGCACAGAAAGATTAAATAGTTTGCCTACCTTCTGTATGTGGGACCTTGTGCAAATGACTTAAGCTCTCTGTGTCTCAGCTTCCTCATCTGTAAAAATACCAATAACAACTATTTCCCAGGCTTCAGTGAGAATTAGATAAGAACATGTAAGAAGTCAGTCACTGCATTCAACGAAAAGCCAATAATTCTTGGTACCATTTCCACCTGCTATTATCTCATCTCTTTGTTTGTTCACACCCTGGCTTCTGTCCACAAAGGGCATGGAGGGACTGAAGAAAGAGGAAGACCCCTCCCGATTGGTAGGTGGCAGGTTTAATAAGCACGGGAACTTACATATGAGGCTTGCCTTGGGCAGCTACAAGAGATATCATTAACTGAAACCTGCCCACTAGAATCTTAAGAGTTTATATAGAGGTTTTAGCTGGGTTCAGTCACATGTTAGTCCAGATGGTATCAACAACACGTGGCTCTCTCAGGCTGCATTTTTGAAAACAGCTCCCACTGTGGGAATAGTGGGTAGAATGTACATTCCAAGGACAGGGGAGGGGATGAGGAGCCTCTGATATCCTACGTCCAGCTCACAGGTCAATTTGCGGTCATGTCCTCTTGAAGACCTCTAACACCCCGCCTCTTCCCTGGATTGGTGCAAAAATATCAACTTCATACATTCCATGGTCTCTAAGAGCTTAGATAAGATAGAAACTATTACAATGGATCACAGCTACGCACAGAGGAAAGAAAGCCCAAAACAGCAGACCTATGGCAGAGCTGGAACCTAGATGTTGCATCCTTGTTGGGACAATGAAGCTGAGGGTAAGAACAAGGTCAAGGCTCTCAGTCTAGCCTAGATGGCAGCAAGTAACAAGGCCTATGATCTGGGTAGCTAACCCCAGGCAACAGATAGGAAAACCTTTAACTGGAGGCCACTTATACTGGGCCTGCTGGGGCAGGAGCCAGATCCAGAGGGCGCTGGCAGGGGAGCTGTGGGTAGGAGCTCGTTCTCCCCATGAGGGAGAGGATAATGAGGTAACTTAGCTGGAGGAGAGTGTGAAACCCAAATGAAGGTCATACCCAGACAGGTAGCCTTTCACTGATGGTGATTACATGAAGACAGAGTGCTGAATATTATTTATAAATTATTTGGCAAGTTTTACAACAGAGAAAAAATCTTAGAGACAAAATCTTAATTTAACACACATCCTGGCCAAACCCCTCCCCCCCAAAACCACTTCTTAACTCAGTTGTAAAACATCTTGTCAAAGCAACACATTATTGAGGGTGGTTTCTCTTGGAACTAGAGAAGCTTTTCTGGATGCCCTGCCCAACTGATGGGCGCCAGGAGTCAAAACTGTTCTGTGACTCCATATTTATCTTACGTTGTTCTTACAAATTAGTTCATGTTTCTGACCTCTTTAAACATACACTTTATAATCATTAATTAAACACAGCTACCAGGTGAAATCTTGCAGTCTCTTTATCCTGAATATCGTGTCTCTCCTTGGTCCTTTGGTTAGTGTGCAGGAGCTATGAGTTGCTGACATTGGGTGAGGGGAGGACCGAAGCCACCCTGTCAGTGCCAAGGTGCCAAGGTCTTGATTCCTCAGTGCCTGCTGGCAGGAAGTGAGCATCGAGAGAAGCCAGAGCACAGGAGACGGGAGGACACCTTCAATGACACACCTCTGAATTAGGAAAGTATTTGTTGTGTCCATTTTCCTCCTCCCACAAAATCTATGGTTGCCATGCTGATGGAAAAGGGGCACACACAGAAGATTGTAAAATATATCACCGTGGAAAGTATTTTATTGAAACATGGATAAGCTTTACTCAAAAATGGCACATTTGACCTGGGCAGATATTCATAAATGGAATACTGTGGTGTTCGGCCAAATGTGAAAATATCAGTCAAACGCCTGCCCTTCGATGCTCTGGAGCACGGCTGTCACCCTGACTGCCGACACAGCTACAGAAAAGTAGATCCTGACATTGGTAACACAAAGAATCGACGCAGGCCTGAAGAAAATGGTTTTTTTTTTTTTTTTCTAGCTTGTTTTGGGTGAAGCAACCAGTATTTACAACAGGCATGTTCAATAATTCTAGGGTGACGTCATCTCTTCCAATGTGCCTTTTCTGCTGTGGCCATTTGGGGTTACTTCACCCTCTTTGTAGTGCCTTGAGCACCCCTGTGCAGAGCACCCCTGAGCAAAGCTCTTACCATTCTAGTACAGTAGTTTTTTTAATATAAATTGATAAACTTCCTTTTCTAGTACAGTAGAGTAAGTTCCAACCGGCCAATCTAGGAAATAAGTATAAACTCTGGACACACACAAACATCTCCTGGGCCAGATTCCCTGTGAATTTTGTCAAACGGTTAAGAAGTAACATCATATTACACAAATTATTTCAGAAAATAAAGGAAGAAGAAACACTTTCTAAATCGCAACACAACCCTACTACCAAAACCTGACTAAGACATTACCAGAAAAAAGTAAGCTGATATGTTTCCTACATGATCAAAATACATTTGGATATCCTCATGTGTTTCACCTGTACAGAGAATGCTTCCAGCAAATTTAGCAAATTCATACAACGTGTTTCTTACTGATTTGCCAAAAAATTACTAATTTTAAGATTTATTGTTTAGTGTTCCCTGCGGGTGGGGGCTGAAAATTAACTCCAAAATGTAACGGAATCGGCCTCCTGTATCATCAGTTTCATAGTCAGTCCAGGTATTTCAATCAGTGGCTTGAAATGGAAATAGACTGGGAAGGAAGGTCAGTATGCAGAGGTCTATTTTGGACTAACTTGCTCATCAGAATGCAGACCGGGTAGCGGGCATAAAGGGCTGACGTGAAGAAACCGGAGCAGAAGTTTCCTCTGATTTTACCACACGTCGCCGAGCAACTGACTACACAGCACCCCACACAGCTCACAGCCCTGTTGCTAGCCTTTTATTTCACGTATTTGTTGGAACTCTGCCCCCTTTGGACAGCAGCAGGGGCATGTTGCCCGCATGATTGGTGAAGAAAATATCCTGACAACATATATTAAACTGAACAGACATTATAACCTGGTTATAATTCTAACTTCAGTATGATTGAAAAGACTGGGAGCTAAATTAGACTCAACCTAAATTTTATTTTATAAAACCTAAGTACAATATTTTATCTCTATAAATTACCATACTTTCATTATGAAACTTCAGACCTCTGTTTCACCTCAGAAAAGCCTGTATCTTCACTTTTTCAGTCTGCTCATCTCACACAAATTGCACGGCTTCATCTGGGGTTCTGGTCACAGCTAGAGTTTGTCACTGTGGCTCATTCATACATGTTCTTCGTCTAGTCCCTCCCCTTCTTTCCACCATTATCCCCCTTCCTCCTTCCCTCTGGTCACTGTCAGTCTGTTCCATGTTTCCAAGCCTGTGGTTCTATTTTGTTCGTTACTTTATTTTGTTCATTAGATTCCTCTTATAGGTGAGATCATACGGTATTTGTCTTTCACCAACTGGCTTATTTCACTTAGCACAATGCTCTCCAGTTCCATTCACGCTGTCGCAAAGGGTAGGCATTCCTTCTTTCTTTCTGCTGCATAGTTTCCATTTGTAAATATACCACAGCTTTTTGATCCGCTCATTTACTGATGGGCACTTAGGCTGTTGCCAGCACTTGGCTATTGTGACTAGCACTGCTATGAACACAGGGGTGCACAGGTTCTTTTGAATTGGTGACCTGAGATTCTTAGGATATAATCCCAGCAGTGGAATTTCTGGATCAAAAGGCAGTTCCATTTTTAGTTTTTTGAGGAAATTCCACATTGTTTTCCACAGTGGCTGCAGCAGTCTGCATTCCCAACAACTGCTCACTAGGGTTCCCTTTTCTCTGCAATCTCGCCAGCACTTTTTGTTGATTTATTAATGATGGCCATTCTGACCAGAGTGAGATGGTTCCTCATTGTGATTTTAATTTGCATCTTTCTGATGGCTAGTGATGCTGAGCATCTTTTCATATGTCTCTGGGCCCTCTGTATGAACAACGAAGGTCACTGCATAATACTTAAGAGAATAAATAGTTCAATAGGAGGATATGACCCTGGTAAAAATACGGCATGGAGCTTTTGCTGCTCATGGTTTGGGATCTCCAAAATCGAACTTAAGATGAATGCCACTAAAATTTACTTTGCAGAAGAGCCACCAATTTATATGATCTATTCACTGTTTTATAAAATTTGGATCAATAAAGTGGATTTCCAGGAATACTAATTACACAGTGATGAGTCAAAACAATTCAAAATGGTAACAATAGTCTTCTCTAATTAAAAGTGATTAACTACCTTATGCCTATTTCTGTTTTCCAATTCTACTGTGGATGTAGGTTACCTCTACAATTCAGGAGTTTGGAGGAATGACGAAGAAACAACCGAGGAAAGGGCACAGAACAGGAGAGAGGCCTTGGTTTGGAGAAGCCGGCCTTTCACTGTCAGGCTTCTGCCCCTCGCACTTGGCTCTGGAAGCCTCTCCCCGCCTCCCTTCACGGCACCCTGGATGTCAGATCCCGGAGCAATTGGCATAGTGCACCAGGCAGCTAAAGAGTTACATTCTCTGATTTCTGAAAATAACAAGTACATTCCTTTTTTAAAAAAACAAAAGCATTCAGGTTAAGGGAAACAGAACTTGAATCCCAACACTCAGAGCCCCCCTAAGCCCTAGTCACAGCTCTTGCCATGGAAACAGGCCTCTGTCCACAGCACCTCAAAGAAGGCAGTACGTGAGGAGCAGATGGCACTGAGAAACCGATAAGATCGGTGTACGTTATAAACGGAAGCTCTGAAACCTGAACAGGGCAGCAACGTTTCTTCCCAAAGAACATTACTGGTGCTGAGACAAAATGATGTGAAGGGTGGATGTGGAGAAGACGCCACCACGGGCGGTGGCTGGCATTTGCTTGTCCTCTGGAGCAGTGGGACCCAATCCTGGATGCACATATTGTCACTTGGAGGAGACTTTTTAGAAATTCCTGCTCTCCCCCAACCCAGAACACAACTGGATTTGGTTGTGTAACCTTGGGTGCCACTTCATTTCCATCAGTCTCAGCTTCTTCACCTGTAAAGTCACCCTAATAAAAGCTGCCCTATCTCAGAGACAGTGTGAGCATCAAATAAATAGACAGCTTTGTGAAGCAATATTCAAGTATTATGCAAAAGTTAGTTATGTTTAAGTTCTTTAATCACACTCCCTTGCAAACAGAGGCTCCTTTTTACAACATGGACAGGTGCTGCTAGAGTACATTTGATGATCATGAAATAGAGTGACATTATCTGGCCCCTATAGGGACAGAGCCTCACGACTTTGGACTCATTAGGGCTTACTTATGACTAAAGAGACTGGCCTCATTGTTATGGTCTAATCAGTCCATTTGGAAATACTATGATGTTATTTGAGAAACAGTCAGACATCCCAGCAGATGCTGTAAGACAATAAAAGAAAAGTTGACTGAGGAAAGCTGGGACAAAGATCTATTGCTAAAGGACATAAGAACTTTACCAGTAAAAGATCTAGTACCAGCACGCACGTGTGCACCTGTACCTGTATGTGTGTATCCCCAGCCTTTGACCTTCAAATCCTATCCCACTAGAGGGGTCAGTGTGGAATAGTCCAGTTTCTAGTCCTGGTTCTCCCCTTAACTACCTGTGTGTCACACTCATCCTTTTACAACTCTGCAGGCCTCGGGTGGCATTTGAGTGCATGGTAATTAAAAATTCTGAAGTGTCCTTCCAGTCCTAAAGTCTTTGGCTTGAAGCACAGTTTCATACTATCATTCTTCATGGTCTGACAAAAGAGATGACTCATGACAACTCAGGCAATGCTCCTGCCTCAAAGTCCCATGGGCTTAGTGAATCGGAAATGTGGTGACTAAGGACATGAAGTTCTTCACCCAGTCCCAGCCCTGGCTACCACTAAGTCACCACAGTGCTTTTGTGCTATATCTCAGTCACTCAGCAAACCCATCACAATTTGTTTTCATTCTAGACCAGCTTCCCCAAACTACCTAACGGCATACATATAGCAACTGAACAAGTATTTTGGAATGCCTACACTGCATCAGGCTGTGTTCTGGACCCCAGGGATACAGCTGTGAACAACACAAACACCTTTGCCTCCCTGGATTTGACATCCTAGTTGTCAAAGGATGACAAAAAGAAACATACTTTGTAGGTTCTTGTTCAGACCTTTTAAACATATTCCAGCTTATCATGAACTTTCTTAAAACTGTGGCACCCCAAAGTTGAGCAAAAACTCCATCCAAGCTCCCTAAATGGAATCGGCCTTCCAGGTCGTAATGAAAGTTTTGGATTTATCTTCATCAGGGTGGGAAGATTGAATATATTTTGTTTAACAGGTTGGTGGCTTGACTCATTGCTCAAATATTTACACCTTTGCTATGTGGGCCTCTGCTTCAACTCTGGCCCCGCCGCGGTGAGAGGTGGGTATGTTGATGGAGTGTGTTGAATTTCTCAGAATTACTTTCTTATTCATGGCAGCAAAATTCATAGGTTTAAGTTCAATTTTTCTCCAAACAAATCAATAGCACAGTATAATTTTTGTCTGGCACTTCCTGTTGCAAAAACCAAACCTGCACGGATGAGCTGCATTTTCTCCCCGCATCTGCACCGGGTTCTACATAGTGGTGCCTTCTCTCTGCCACGTAGCTTCCTCTCATTGGCGGCTTTGGTTTGCTCACAGCTGCTCTGTGCTCCTCCAACTGAGCATGCTTTCAACATTCACCCCTGGTTGCCATCTGCCTGATTTGCTCCATATTTCTCGATTCAAAATTTCAGGGACAAGAATCTGCAGTCATGTACCGCATAACGACATTTTGGTCAAGGACGGACTGCATATACGAGAGCAGACCCTTAAGATTATAGTGAAACTAAAAAATCCTATCACTTACTGATGCTGTGACTGACATAACGTCATCGTGCAACACAGCACTCACGTTTGTGGTGTTGCTGGTGTAAACAAATCTGCACTGCCGGTTACATGAAAGTACAGAACACACTCACAGTCGTAGGTGATTCCATCGAGGTTTGTGAGAGTGTACTCATGGTGTTCGCACAACGACGGAACCGCCTTCCAACACATTTCTTTAGAATGGGAACCTGTCAGTATGCGGCACGTGGCTGTGATGTGACCTCCTTGTCCCTTTGTCGGAAACCTGTTTACCCCGGGTCAGTTCACAGGCCAGTCCTGGTCTAATTAATGCATTTGATGTGACATCCATGAGAAGGCCCTATCCAATCAGCTGTAGGTGGAGGGGATCGTGTAATAGAAAATAGGGTGGCTGAGGGCAGGTTTATCAGCAGGGCTGTGCGGCGGGGGTTGGGTGGGGGGTAGAGGGCAGTTTTCCTCAGAAGTAGCTGAGGGCACTGCAGACTCCATGATTGTTTAGTGTGGTAGTTGTGGTAAGTGTTGGGAGCCTCTCTGAGATATTTTCTACATACTCTTCAAGGAAACAGTTCATCTCCTAATTACCGATGATACACCACCATAGTGCCTTCCTATTACTGGTGCACTAACCAGTAATACGCATGTCTTCTTTCCATGGCAGGTACAAGGTGGTTTAATCAGCTATTATCAGTGGGTCTTCATTTTGCGAGATGCATGGAATGTACTGCTTGTTCCTCAAAGGTGCGTAATTCTCTTTGGGTGAGGGCTTCACCCCACTTAATGAGGGGCCAGGAAAGGTCTAGATAAGGCCCTAGCAAAATGGTAATGGTTGGGTCCTGGGTGAGACTTGCTAGAGGCGACATTTATGAATCTGAACCAAAGTCTGTAGAAAATAAAAAGAAAAAAATTGAGAAAACCAAGTCCAGGTGGCAAATCCAGAGGGCAGAACAAGGGCAAAAGCAGGAGACGATCCAAACATCAGGAATTGGGCAAAACTGGAACGGATGGCAGGTGAGGGGAGGACAGCTGAGGGGGAGCCCATGTGTCTGCACTTGCTTTTATGGGCTCACCAGGTGGCACGTGCTGGGCAGTGTTGGCCTAAAGGCACCTGACTGAGGGGACCTTCAGGAAGAGCCCTCCTTCTCCCCCATTTACTGCTGGCCACATTCTTTTGTCTCCTGGCTCTGGAGAATCATTCCAACTCTCCTCCATCACCTTGAAACTTTCTACTTTCTGCTGCAATTTTCTCTTCCTGCTAATCTCAGGAGGTCAAGAACAGCCAGCTTTGCATCTTCCCCAGGGAAACCTGCCTGTTCCCCCTGCCCCCCAGTATGCCATTCCTGGGAAGAGCTGCTTTCTCTTTATATTGCATACCCTGCCCCACCAACTCCCAAGCTCATAACAACCAAGGAGAGGTAGCAGTTAACTAGGTCACTTGTTATCACCTCTTTGATTTGCTCTCACATCATCTCAGGGACTCACACCCTATTCCTCTGGTGGGCTAATCCACAGGAAATGGGTAACACATTGGTCACATACCTCCACACGCACTGCGTGTTCCATACCTTTCCTCCAAGTGCTGCCTGAAAAAGACGTTGGTACAGCTCTATGGCCAAAGATGATGCCACGATAATTACAAATGGGAGAAAGTCCCTTGAATTGCTCAACTGACCCTCAGGCCATTAAAATGTCCTTATTCCTAAGGAAAACTTTTTAAGGGTCAGTCCACAGTGGGCCTATGTGCAAATGACCGTTTGAACCTCTATCTCTACCTGAGACTTCTCTTGTTACACAATGCAGAATACCTGTGAAGTCGCCTACCTAAGGGTGACTTCTATGGGTGGGGTGAGTGTGGGGGCAAGGGGGTGTCCCCAGAAGCCCTATTTAGAATGCACTGAAAAAGGTGATCCAGGGTTCCTGAAATCTTACTGTGAGTGCTGTATGATGCAACATTGAGGCAAAATGGGCTTTTGGGGACTGGCATGGGAATCAGGTTCTGGACATACTTACGGTCTTCCGGAGCATATTTTACTTATAATTTTAGGACTGTCTCTAGTGCCTATTAGAAGTCTTGGTATTATAGAATCCTGTTGTTAATAAAGCATCAGCTATTACCTGAAGCTAACATTCACCTTTCAAAACCAGGGTGTTCTCCTTGAGAAAAACTTTGCTGCTTCTGAGGTGCCAGTTATTTGGAACTATTCCAACAGCCCTAATCTCTGAGATGTTTACACTAGCTAGAAATACACAACTTATAAAGAACTGACCACTTCACCTGAAATTCCCATTCATTGAACCAATTGCAACAATAAGCAGGTGTTATCCTGGTCAAGTCTATACTTCAACTCAAAATGTATTTCAATGTTTACCAGTGGCCTAAATGATGACTTAGGATCCAGGGAAGTATTTATTTAGTATACAGTGTTTGCAAACACATGGAACAAATTGAAACTGCACAGAGAAAAAAACCATCACAAAAGTGCTTCAGGTTACCACTGATTATAAAAAGGCCAACAAAATCACTTTTACCACAAACTGATTGTGGGAACTTATCTCTGTGTTAACATAAACATGTAACAAGAATATCACCCAGTCCGCTAACACTTGTATAAATGTAGTGTGTTCTACAGTAGTTTAGAACTTACACCAACACAGGCCTTTCTCAACCAACCAAGCGCTATTTCCTGAGTGCCTCTACAGTGGGGGAGATACAGGTATTAAAGGACACATTCACCTTCGGAGTAAGCAGTTCAATTGTTTTCCTTAGCAAGTAACTCAAAATCCACAGGAATTCCATCCTCAGTGCTATCAGAGGAGCTGCAAGTTGAACTAAACTGATGTCCCCCACAAAACCCTTTCTCTCTCTTTTTGAAATATATTTTTTGATTATACTATTACAGTTGTCCCGTTCCCACCCCCCTTCATTCCCCTCCGCCCTGCACACCGCTTCCCACCCACGAACCCTTTTCTTTTGAACTCTCAACAAAGTCTCCTATCTTTGTGCACCCAACTAAAATAAATGGCTACTTGTAAATAGTGTACACATAGCAACAATATACACTCACATATTTTCCCCCCACATCTATTATCTAATTTAAGAGAAAGAGGTTTGGGAGTCAAAATTGAGTTATCGTGGCTATTGTCACAATAAGTGTTACTTTGGGTAAGTCACTTTAGCTTTCTGGGTCTGGGTCTCAGTTTTTTCATATCTAAAATAGGATCAATAATAGAATTACCTTATTGGGTAGTTGTTAAGGATTAAAGGAGCCAGTATTTACAAATTTCTTAGCACAGGGGGCACCTATTCAATAAGCAGTAGATTTCATTATTTCTCTTTAATAATTACCTCAACCTTTGTAGGTCTGCCAGGCAGTTATTGACCCCTGTTGGGCAGATGAGATTAAGTAACCCAGGGCTAAACAATTCCTTAGTGGTGGCTCCACGGTTTCTGATTCCAAGCCCCAGGCCCCTCACCACACCCATCATCCTCACTCAACCGTAAAGACTTTTATAGAATGGGTTGCACTGTCCAGCACAAGAAGAGAATTCTCCTTGGTGAAGGTCAGTGCCACAGGATGGGAAAGACCACGGGTGATGATGGGCTTCAGTACTGGAAACTCCTCGGGTTTGCCTAAGCACAGGACCGCATGACTGGAAGTATCGGCGATAATCACATTCTCCTGGTGATTGAAGGTCACGGCAGAGGCAGTTATTTCGTAGGGGAAGAAGAGGCTCAACCCGAAGGTATCCACCTGGCCGATGAGCTGCATGCTCGCGCTGAACACCTTCACCGTGGTGCTGCAGGTCCCGGGCCCCAGAGTCAGGGGGCGCTCTAGGACTGCAATGGCCCCAGTGAGCCCAGATACTGCCACCCCTCTGGGACCACGCAGATGCGCTTGCAACCTTTCTGTTTTCCGGAGGACCCCTTCTGGAAAGTCTACTTCCAACAGGTGCAGGGACCCTGCCTCCGCATCAGTTACCACGACCCCATTCTGAGGGGTGGTCTCCACACCCCAAGGCAAGGAGAACTGGCCTCCAATGACAACTTTGATCTGGCCAAAAAAATCAAACACTTTGATCGAGCGGTCGCCGGCGTCGGTGACAACCACATGGCAGTCGTTGGTGACGGTGACATCAAGTGGGTACCTAATTTCCTGGGCAGCGTCCCCCTTCTCTCCAAACTGATGAGCACATCCTCCCCCGGAGTCAAATATCTTGACCCGCCTTTTGCCATCGTGTACCACTACTACGCGCCCTGTCTTGGGACAGAGCGCC
Organism: Desmodus rotundus; assembly: GCF_022682495.2. NCBI lineage: Eukaryota > Metazoa > Chordata > Mammalia > Chiroptera > Phyllostomidae > Desmodus > Desmodus rotundus. Next base: position 75,255,541 of record NC_071389.1, on the reverse strand, counting down.
AGCCCGGTGGGGTTAACCAGGGTTCCCCAGCCGCCAAAGGCGTGGTGGCAAGTGAGGGTCTCAGAGCCGCAGGGGGGGACGCGGTGGGTGGCCGGGGCCGGGCGCAATGTAGAGCCCAGGAGCTCCAGGAGGTGCAGCACCGGCAGGCAGTCGCTAGTGTCGGAGCCCCGGCAGGCTCGCCGGCAGAAGGGGCACTCGAGGGCAAGCGTCCGCGGGTGCGCCAGGGCAGCCACGCAGGCCAGGCAGACCACGTGTCCGCAGGGCAGGTTGCGCGGACGCCGCTGCTGGCGATGGCCGAACCTTTCAAAGCACACCTTGCACTCGAGCAAACTGGTCTCGGCCTCGCGCATGAGCTCCGGCAGCGCAGGCCCGCTCCCCGAGGCCTCTGCACCCATCACGCAGCCACTGGCATTCCCTCTGCGCCACCAGCCAGGGACTGGACACCGCCCCGCGCTGCGCTGGGTCACGGTCAAGGGGTGGAGCGCTGGTACTGACGTCCACCGTAGCGGAGCGCTCGGTCGAGACCTGCTGCCCTCTGGTGGGCGTGTGAAGCACTGCTTCCTAAAAGCCTGACTGGGCATTTACAAGCTCTATACACCGCGTGCGGTCAGACGTGTAATCTTCACAACAGTCATGGATGGATTGTGTCCACATAACACAGGAGGAGGTACACCTATTCAGAACAAGAGGGTCCCTCCCTGTAACCTAGTCTGTTAATGGCAAAGCAAGAACTAGAACCACCCAGTCTTCCAACTCGGGTGCCCTGCAGTTTTCAAATCGCTGTGCTGCGTGCTTGGTGCTAGGGCTGGCCGGACGCATAGCTCATGCTGCTTGTGATCAGACTGGGAAAACACAGACACACGAAGAAAGCTAAACTTCAAGGGGGTGAGGCAGGTGTGTGTCTCCGATCACACTCGCAGTTAAAGTAGATAATGAATACGCGTAAAATAAATTCATGTCGGAAGATGTGTTATAGGACAACACAAGAAACCTACTAGGTGAATGAGTGTGAGATGGGGGAACCATGGCTGGGCATATCTTCTAGAGGAATTAATATGAAATATGTAAACCGTTAATCATAATTGCTATAGAACTTACACCATGTCTGCTATTAAGTGGTTTACATAGATTATCGTATTTAAACCTCATGACAATCCCACAAGAATGTTATTTTCATCACCCCTTTTCTACAATAGAGTTCATAGAGGTTAAGCATCTTGTCTAGGGTCACATGGCTAGGAAGTGGCCACACCTGTGTTTGAAGCCAGGCAGTTTGATTGCAGAGCCCACCTCTTAACCATCCCAGTGTTTTTCCAACCCGTGTGTCTCATACCTAAGGTTTAATTGATCTGGGGTGTAGTCTGGGCAGCTGGGATTTTTAAAGCTCTCTGGATGATTATAATGTGCAGCCAAGTTTGACAACCAACAACACCTAAACTGTGACAATCCTTCCAATGGCACCAGGTTAAATTCTTCTCAGTCAAGGTTGAAAACACAGAGAACCCTACCCTACCCTACCCTTTATTTAAAAAATCTTCAAATAGGTGAGAGCATAACCTTGCTCAGGAATCTCACATTTTCAGGAAACTCCTCTACCTCTGCCCCCCAATACCTTACATGAACATTCTCTTCATAAAACCATGTATCGGCTCACTCGTCTTCATGTAGAGACCATTACCATGATCATTCACCCTCAAATGGAATCGAATAGAAATTACTTTCTGAAGTACTCTTTAAGTCAAGAAATACATTCAGGAAACCACAAATGTGATATTTTTAGACCTAGTATCTACTAGAAATATAATGAGTGCCTCCTTATAATATTAGATTTTCTAGTACCCACATTTTAAAAAGTAAAAAGAAACTAATGTGATTATTTTAGTTTTATATTATATTTAACCCCAAATAGACAAAATAACATTTGGACCTGAAATCTTTATTAAAAGTATTAAGATGTTATACTCTTTTTAGTACTGAGTAAAATTCAGCGTGTATTTTACACTCACAGCACGAGTGCTCAGTAACCGCATGCCACTGGCGGCTGCGGCAGGAACCGCAGATCTACACCAGGTCTGCACTGGGAATGTTGCCTTCTCAAGATGCTTTCCAAACTGATTTCATTGATATCTTGACTTGCTTCTAACTTGTCCATACTCCAACACTGTTTTAACATGGGTATGGGGGAGCTCAGACCCTCCAATGACTTTGTGTAGCCTGTCAGGAGAGATGAGCAGGAGGGCTCCACCTCGCTTGCTGCGCTCCCGGATAATCCTGCCTTCTTCTTGATCCTCTGCTGCCCCTGCGGGGCAGCCAATAGTACTGCACCAAGAGGTGAGGTAAACCAGAAAAGGTGCAATAAACCTGGCGGGTTTTTTTTTTTTTTTTTTTTTAAATCAGTATAGAAGTCTTTTTTTCTTTACACTTATCATGCCATGAATTCATAGGGAATGGTTCCAACAGCTCAGGTTCCTTTCCATTAGTTCTCACAAAGTGTGCTTCTCTGAGGGGAGCGGGCTGACGCTTCAGTTGAACCCAGGTACCTTTCTCTTTGGCTTCCTTCTTTTTTTGATCATTTTCCTCCACACATTTCAGGAAGCTATCTCGATTCTTTGAGTCCTTAATACGCTCAATTTGTACATTAATTCTCTTGGCAAGAATCTTGCCCTTAACTTGTTTGTTTACAGCAATGCCCACCGCGTGCTGGGTAACATTGTAGACTTTTCCAGTTTTTCCATGGTAACATTTGTGGGGCATTCCTTTCTGAACAGTGCCTATTCCCTTGATATCTACAATACTGCCTTTCTTGTAGATTCGCATGTATGTAGCCAAAGGAACAACTCCATGTTTTCTAAAAGGCCTAGAGAACATATAACAGCTACCTCTCTTCTTTCCCTTTGTGTTAGTCATCTTGGTGAATTACTGGAAGATGGCGGTTTGGAAACCTGGCGTTTTTAAAACAATGATCATACTAATTGCTCTAGTGGGTGGTAGACAGTACAGTAGTTCTGGAAAGCCTAGTAGCACATACACAGACAATCCATCCTCATGAATTACCGTCAAGGTTCTAATGGTAAATTTGAAGTATGAATATATTCTGGGGCATGTGATTGGGAGTTCAGATGTTCTCAGTTAAGCTCCAGAACTAAAAACACGCAGGGTTCCCCATTCTTGCTCAGCATCCTTAGCAATCATCTTCACTGAGTGCCGCCTCTACCGGCAGCAAACAGACTCTGTTGCAGCGTTCCTGTCGACCCGACCTGTTCACTCCCTCCCTTCCTAGTTTGTCATTTTTGTACTTTACAAAGGATATGGAGTCCAATTTCCCTTTTTATTCAATCTTTTAAAAAATCTTATTGAGGTGACACTGGTTAATAGGGTCATATAAGTTTTAAGTGTGTATTTTTTTCTATGATACATGATCTGTATATTTGCCTTGTGTGTTCAATACCCAAGGTCAAATTGTCTTAAGAGCGCTCTTTACCTTTACCCCTTTTTTCTTTTGCTCCTGTCTCTGGAGAGAGAAACTAAGTTCCAGGAGAGCAAGAACCACATCTGGCTGTGCTTGGCAGCGTATCCCCAGAAACTCACACATGCCTGATACACAAGTAGTTGCCAGTAACATTTCTTAAGTGGATGAATGAATGAATACATAGAAGGATGCTATTTACAAGTAGTAAACCCGAATGATATACCTTTTCTTTGATGATTCTCTGGGATTTATAAGAAGCATTGCTAGTAAAGTAGCATTTAGTTGGGAACAGTGCTAAGCATTTTGTCTATCTCTAGGGTAAATGCTAATGGGCTTCTCAGGGGGATTAAAGAGTATAATCCTCATCACATATGTACACACACTGATTAATAAAAAGAAATGCCCTGAGTCTGACTCTAACATTTTGAATTTTTGATGGTGAATCTTTCCGTGGCAGAGTCTCCATGGATTTCTTCTGTTTCCCTCCAACACACCTCACTTGGAGGGTCCTGGAATAACCTACCCATCTCTTCCTGCTTCCACCTAGAATGAGCCCTGACGGTTATAGGGGCACAGGACTTGAAGAACAGGACCTTTGGCCAGTGGCTGAACCTATGTTCAAAGTACCACCCAGCAGAGGAGGGAAAATGGACACCCAGCTCAGGTGGTTATGGCAAACAGGGAGCTCAGGAGAACAGGTTAAGGAAACTGGGGAGGGAGGGAGTGCTTAGGTTTTGCAAATGTGGCAAGATATGCCATGTATATGCAGTTTAGAAGGCATCTCCAAACAAGTCCAATGATAGTTACCTTCCACCAGAGTGCACCTGACAGTGATGGCAGAGGAAGAGAGGTGCAAGGCACATAGAATGGAATCATCTCAATTAGGGAGGACAGGTGCAACTTCTTGAAAGAGAAAGAGCAAAGACAGTGGGTTCTTTAGCATGGGCTTATGAGTCCAAAGAGCAAAACACCTGCTTCCTCCGCTAAACTGAGTCCTTCCTGGGTTGGTCAGTTTTGAGGTTCTTTTCTATTTTTTCTTTTTTAAATTAATTTTTAGAGAACAAGGGAGAGAGAAAGAGGGAAGGAGGGAAGGAGAGTGAGAAAACATTGATTTGTTGTTCCACTCACTCATGCATTCATTGGTTGATTCTGGTATGTGCCCTGACTAGGGATGGAACCTGCAACCTTGGGGTACTGGGACGACGCTCTCACCAACTGAGCTACCCAGCCAGGGCAGTTTTGCGTTTCAGGCTAGCTTCAGGACACCTCCTCAACAGGTGAATCTCTGTAGCCTGTGGGGTTCCTTGGACTCTGCCCTGGGCTCTGGTGACATCTCTAGCTTTGCCCTTCTCCCGGGGCATCTTGCTTTCTCAGTGCTCCCTCTAACTGTGTAACTAACGCACATCCACATGCTTGGCTTCTCAGGGTGAGGGGTTTGGTGGAGAGGAGGATAGTGGTTCAGGCCTGAATGTTTTGAGCGCCTACAGAAAAACGAGCTGGAGGGATGGTTGGAAATGGGAACCTGGAAATTTTAAGGTTTCTTGAATTTGAAAAATTTCAGGGCGACATCCTTGGTCTTTTTCTCTTCTCTTTCCACCTGCTCTCAATTAACAATGTTGTGCTCACTTATTGACAGGTTAAGTGGCCACTTGGAAGCTGACAGCTGCCTGTGGGTCCCCTAAGGCAGCCTTACCACACTGTATAGTAATGATCGATGTCCAGGCTCTGCCACTGGAGTCTCAGATTCCTCAGAGTGGGGCTGTCTTCACTCGTCAGTGAATCCTCATCCAACACTTTCAAGAGTACTATTTACATTTGCTGAATGACTCTAAATAACAGGAGAAAGATGAAATGATTATGGTACTGCCACATGACAGAACATAAAACAGCTTTAAAAAACCTTGCTTCTAAAAAATAGTGACGTGAGGCCCTGACGGGTGTGGCTCAGTTGGTTGGCCATCGTCCTGCAAAGTGAAGGGTCACTGGTGTGACTCCTGGTTAGGGCACATGTCTGGGTTGCAGGTTCAGTCCTGGATGGGGTGCATGCAAGAGGTAACCCATCGATGTTTCTCTCCTTCTCTTTCTCTCTCCCTTCCCTCTCTCTAATAAATAAATAAATAAAATTAAAAAAAATAGTGACATGAGAAAGGGCTGATGAAATAGTAGGGAAGAGAGTAGAGAGACAATAGTGAATCCATAACATGCTCTCAAATTTGCAAAAACGAGCAAGTGCATGAGCAGACAAAAGAGATAAGGACACACGTCACTGTGTTAGCAGGAATTTTCTCTGGTGATAGGACTTGGCTGCTTTTGTGTTTCCTTTTTAGAGTTTCCTGTAATTCCAAAATTTTCAGTGAGACTGTATTATTTTATTATTATTAAATATGAACATTAATACTTTGGGGTATGTGTGATTCTTCAACACGCCCCTTCATTATGCTCCTTCCATCTGCTGTTGAGAGTTAACATCAATATTGACACAGATGTCTGTTAATACCCAGTGGTCAGGGACAATGGATTTTCAGCTCACACGTTACTGCTACACACAGTAAACAAACCTGGGACATGTTTAGTTACCACAGACCAGCAGCGTGACGATGTTTAATGTGTAAATATGGAATCCTACCCTACCCCCATCGACTTAGCCACTTCAGCGAGTCTGTGATACATAATATTCTATAAGAAATAAAGCATATGGGATAAGAAGTGATGGGTTAAAGACAATTTTGATTTTTTTTAAGAAGAAAATGCAGACAACTATAATTGAATAACAATAAAAATTTTTTTAAAAATAAAAAGTAGTCAGTAGAACTCTTTTTAAAAAAAAACCTTTAAAGAGTGTGTGTCACCCTGGCTGGTGTGGCTCAGTGGATTGAGCGCTGGCCCGTGAATGGAATGGTCACCTGTTCGATTCCCAGTCAGGGCATGTGCCTGGGTTGTGGGCCAGGTCCCCAGTTGGGGGCACATGAGAGGCAACCGATTGATGTTCCTCTCACACATTAATGTTTTTTCTCCCTCTCTTTCTCCCTCCCTTCCCCTTTCTAAAACATAAAGAAATAAAAATCTTAAAAAATTGTGTCATATATTCATACATATCATAAGTACCCATCTATATCACACCCTGTTATTAAAATAAGATGATAGGTATGCATTACAGTTGCGAATGGGAAAATTATTTGGATTAATTTCTCTGTGGGTGAGATTTATCTTTGTCACTTCATTCTTCTTCCCAGGAATCCCCTTTCATCTGATAGTATATCTCACAAGGTACAACTTTCAGGGTACTTTCTGAGGTCCCTATACCATTAACCCTTTAGAGAAGCAAATCTCTAGCTCGTCAGAGGAAGGTGTTAAAGCTTTGGTTGTATTCCTTTGCAGTTCTGCTCTCCACACTCACCCAAATAGACTATTACAGACTTCTGTTTCATCCTGACACCGAAATCATTACAAACACGCCAAATGCTAGTGCATGCATGCCTGCTGTTCAGGCAGGGCAAGGCATTTCATAACTCTGTGTCAGGGCCCAGAGGCTCAGGTAATCTGTTATTTAAATTACCAAGCTGAATAAAAGCCATTTCTAGAAAATTCAGAAAATAATATAATTGCTCTAAAATAATTTATATGTAATATATCTTCCATCTTCAGACTTTTGAAAAGATCAGTGTTCGTTCCCCCAATGAGGCCACATAATATGTAAAAGACCAACTACTAAGCTACAGCAACTAACTCCAGCTAGCAAGAGAACAGAGTTCTCTATCGCAGGGACACCAGGTGTTCTCCCTCCAGGGCAGCTGGGCTGCAGGAAAGAGGAAAGTGGAAATACCCAGGGCTCTCTCCAGCTCTCCTCTGGCCTTTCTTTCTGCAGACAGCACTCTGTTTTCCTCAGATCTGTAGAGTACAGTGTGGCTGCTTCACTGCTTGTGGGTTCACCTGCTAGCTTCACCTCCTGTAAGCGGCTAACTTGCTTTTCTCACTCCAATTCTAAAAATCTATGAAGAGAATCAGATTGGCCCAGCTCAGGTCAGCTGTTCCTTCTAGGTCCACTCAAATGGTGACAAAGGTAGAGTCAGATAGTCATGGCTTCTGGAAGCCCACACCATGAACTGGGGACAGCTCTCCGAGAAGCAAGAACCAGTATGAGCTGGGGGACACTCCAAATGAACAGCCTCATAATGTACAGAATAAGACCAGTGCCAGAGGGCACCCAGGGCAGCGGGTCCTGAATGGGGACAGAAGAGGTGGAGAGGTCAGCAACTCTGAACCCTAAGGAAGTTTTCAGTATATCCTGCTTATGACGTATTTCTGAGGACAGTATCTCTAGTTTTCATCAACAGTCACAGGGTGTATCAGCTTCTGCCTTTAACCCAGCACACACACACACACACACACACAATTAAGTAATTTATTTCTTAATAATAAGCACATGCCATCCTATTAACATAAACCAAGCACTCTAGATCGTTTAGGCATTAGTGCAGTTTGAGAGGAGTGTCTGATTTAACAAGCATGATTTCTGAGGAAACGCTGAGAAGTGCAGCATCTGAACTTGCAGAGCCTGAGCAGCCCCGAACCCCACCTTCCGTGCCCTGCACTTCGGGAGGCTGTGATTCGAACAAGATTATTTTTCTAAAACTGCCCCCAAAATTATTTTTACAGATTTGAAACAATATTTTGTTGCATATAGATTGATTTGATTAATTTTAAAATTTCCTCTTGATTTTGTTACATATAAAATTATATAAAGAGAAAAATGTGAAAAGGACTTGAGAATAACATGAAGGTTTATAGGAAGAGCTAATATTATATACAATTTTTTAGACTACTTTCTTTTACCTCGAACCCTATTACAGTCTTACATCTCCTCAATGGTTTTAAATTTCATAAAGAATGACAATTTTTCTATTAATTTAAGTTGTATACATTGCATTTCTCTTTTATTTTTTTAAAGTTTTTTAGAAGATTTTCTTTATTTACTTTTAGAGAGGGGAAGGGAAGGAGAAAGAGAGGGAGACAACCACCAATGTGTGGGAGAATCACCCACTGGCTGCCTCTCGCACGCCCCAACTGGGGACCAAGCCCACCACCCAGGCAGGTGCCCTGACAGGAAGCTGAACCAGCGACCCTTCCCTCGGTGGTACAACACCAACCAACGGAGCCCACTGGTCAGGGCTCTCTTTTACTTTTTAATTATAGAAGTAATATATGCTGATTGTAAAAAAATTCCTGCAATTTGTAAGTAAAACACACAGGTATAATCTTTCACTCCAATCATACTCTCTTTTCCAAGGATAGAGACTTTAACACTTTAGTATGTATTTCCCCCTAGAAAGTTACATACATTTCTGTGATGTACTATGTGAACAATTTTTACCATGTGAACAATTTTTTTCAAAGTTCATCCATTATATTTTCATGTCTTAGCATAATTTTCATTTGCTCAAAAGCTCAAAAATTTGATATTACTCACTTTTACTTGTGTCTCATTTACTTTTCCGTAAGTAGATACAACTTCTCAACGAGGCAGTCAATCCCCCAGCTTCTGTGTCGGTCCTCAAACACGTCCGCCTGCTCCAGGCACCGACTGCTGCACACCGCACCTGCAGCAGGAAGGCAGGGTGACAAGGTACAGCTTTATGAAGAACGCAATCAGGGGTGCTTCTTAAAACACACCAAATGACTTTTAAAACTGTGAAATGGAGACTATTCTTTTACTGAAAATAGGAAAACACTGAGGCAAATTTTCTGAATTATCATCATTTGTAACTGCCAAGAGCCAAAATAAATATACCAGCTCTCTAGAAGAATTCAAATGGCTTCGACATAAGCATGCCATTTAACTAAAAAGGCAAGTTACAGAGATCTGTCCCTTTTTTAAATCCTTACCCAAGGACATTTTTTTCCTTCCTTTTTTAGAGACAGAGCAAGGGGGAGGGGGAGAGAAGTAGAGAGGGGGAGAGAGAGCGAGAGGGAGAGAGAAACATCACTGTGAGAAAGAAACGTCTATTGGCTGCCTTCTTGTACACACCCCAACTAGGGATTGCACCCACAAGCTGGGTATGTGCCCTGACGGGAATCGAACCTGTGGCCTTTCAGTCCATGGCACAGCACTCCAACCAGCTGAGCCACACTGTCCAGGGTGAGATCTGTCCTTTTTCTAAGATATAACAGTCTTCAATAAAATGGTTTCTGACCTTTAAGTTTTATACCTCTAGATAGTAATAGTTTGATAACAGCTCAAAGTAGTTAACTGTTGACTTTGTTTTAAAACTTATAGCATACATCCAAAACTTACCAAACAATCTTTTAATTTCAGCATCTGAAACATAAAATGGTGGGCCTAGGTAAAAGAGAAACATGGTTAGATGTAATTCTAAAGAGGAACAAATTCTCAGGGCCCACTTCTCAGCTTATTTCCAGTGACCTAGGTATACTTATCCTACACACAACTTGATTAGCCAAATGGGTGGGGATGTGACCAGTTCTGCTGCTGCTTCCTTTCTACGGTCTCAGACCAAAGACTGCCTTAGGGAGGGAAAGCGACGGTAGGTGCCCATCTCTGGCACAGATGAGATGGCTGAGCAGCCAGGGGATCTGACAACACTGAAATCAGAGTGGAGTTGATTAACAAATTCCCTGGGGGTTTCCTTCATCTTCTGGGGCATTGATTTTCTACTGCTCGTGGACACACCTACACTCTATATACCCTACCAATTTGCTGAGGGCCATTAACTTTAAAGAAAACTTAACTTCTGACCCTTTCTAGAGCTTTCCTCTGGGCTCCACCCCCAGACAGAGCTTGCTGTGTCCCCTTCCCATAGGCCTGCTGTTCAGGAATGAAGCTGAAATCAGATTAGCAGAGCTGATTAATTAGCAGAGCTCCATTAATTTCTGTTTCCATCTGATTGCCCCACTGGGAACACTAGGTCTCATCTTTTAATGAATTTTTAAGATGATTTATTAAAACAAAAAAATGCTAAGATATGTAAATGTTTATAAAACACAGTACTTATTAAAAAAACTCAATTAAAAATCAAAAAGGGCCTGGTTTTCAAATCTTCCAGGAAATGAAAGTTCAGCCATGACAAAGGTTATGCTTTAATGTTCAAACACATCAAAATGGGTTCAGAAGAAAATATTACTTTTACAAATTCAAAACACAGATAGTTATAAAATCATACAATTAATAAATTGTAAAATTTCAGAAATTAAAAAATAGCAATAGTTGGATTTTCCAGCACACCTCCGACCCCCCCATGCCACTCTCCCCCATCATCCTGCGAGGGTGTGTGTGTGTGTGTGTGTGTGTGTGTGTGTAGGCATGGCCCAATCATCTGCAACACCACTGATGGACGACATGGATACGCTCTGTCTACAGCAGAGCAACCAAATCTCTCCCTCCTGATCCAATTCTCCCTCTCTTTCCTACTTTGAGCTATGCATGAACAAAATGGGATTGGAATATGGGGAAAGTATGCATTGAGTAGGGAGATAGAAAAATGTTTATCATTTCCACGAGCCAAAACTAGACTTATTCATGTGTGTGTATAAGCAGTACACTTCCTATGGGATAAGTTAGGAGAAAATTAATGCCATCTATGTCATAGAATTAAATCAGAAAATGAGGCAACTAGGAAAACAAAAAGACTTTACCTGCATGTCTGGTTGGATCATAAGAAACAACGCTCAAGAGGTACTGAAACCCTTTTCTCGTTAGGGACAGCATGATATCTGCATAACTAAAAACACACGACAGAGTATGTGTTAGATTTCTCTACAAAGGCAAAGCCTGGAGGGGTGGAAGGCAGGCAGGGAAAGCAGCATTTACTTTCATCTACATTACTGAGTTTATTTCTCCTAACAACCCTGTGAAGCTGATGCTCATTCTGAAAGTCAGCAGTGGGTTCAAATTATGTCACCTGCCTCAACTGGGAAATAAAGATGGGAGTCAAAATGAGCCGCTCAGACCAGAAGACTTCACAGTAAGACGGGCAGAGGCTCCTTCCTCCTTTGTACTCAGAGGCCTTCCCAAAGGGCCACCACACTTCCCTGCGCTTTGGGGCAGTGACACCTTTTCCCAGGCTGGTATCAAAATGACTTGCACACCTGCTTAAAGGAAAGATGCTTGAACTCCATTCTCACAGACTGACTCAGTAGGTTTACTGTGGGGCATGGGATGCTGCAGTGAAACAAGTATCGTGGGTGAGTAGGACCTCACTGGGGGCATGTGTAAGGGATACAAAACACATATCTTCCCTCTATGAAGCTGGAGAGAGACGAGACTAACAGGTAAAAATTCAAGGTAGTATGAAATTTAAGTTCTGCGAGTTTGGCATAGACCGAGTATTGCTGGAACAGTTCTTTGTAGTGGGTGGCTTGGAGAACAGGTGATGCCACTTCCCAGCCGTGTCTGATTGGTTCAGAGTGGGGACCTGGCCCAGATGGGGCCCATCAGTAGACTGGCCAGGAGCCAGGACTGGACCCAGTCCAGAACAGTGACTTAGACCTGTCAGATTACTCCACTGGGAAACTGAGTTAGGAGACCCCATGAGCCCCTAGTTAGCTGTGGTCACTGCACTGAAAGCTGGAGCTATTGGCTGTGTGGTAGGTAGAGCTGAAAAGGCTGGGGGATGAGCAAGTCAGATATGTGGGAGCAGAATGGAGCAGGCAGAGGAAGCTGAGTGGTCAGGGTAGGAGGACAGAGGATACCCACACAGGGAGGTAGAGAGGCCACGAGAGACAGACAGATATGGACAGACCACCCACCTCTGAGAAAGGAGCTTTGGCCCTAGCCCTTGGCACACCAAGGGCATGGTCTGCCCTTACAGTGAGCTAGTTTGCTCCCCACTGCCTTGTAGATTTTAATCATACAAACCAAAGCCCTAGGAGGGACTAACCTCAAAACAGATGAGCATCCTGAGGGAGTGGGAGACACCTGCAAAGTCAGACATTTAGCAGAACTGGGTTTAGTATACAAACATGGTGTTTTATGGACACAAAGGGGTCTCAGGTAAAGTAAATCTCTGAACGGATAAAGAACGCTGACGTCACACAGGAACTGCCAATCAGACCCTGGAAAGGTGATGTGCATGGTCGGGATAAAAACAGAGTTGGCAATATAAAAATGATAAAAACAAATACCATGTATGATGTGTCCAGTTATTTCCCCAGCATCTGGCATAGGATATATTTAGACAATCGTAGGAACTTAATATGTATTTGTTGAATAACTGAACAAAAGTAACAGGAGAACTAAAGTGTCATTAAAGGAGCAAGTATAAGAGAGAAAAGCAAAAGGCTAAGAGGGTTCCCTTTGGGAGAGATGCCGTAGGCGTGGGAGGAAGAGAAGGGTTCCAGATAAAGAAGGAGTGGTGAGACAAAGAGAAGGGAAGATGGGAGCATGAATTATCACCAAAGAAAGATGTATCATGGCCTAATTTTAAAAGATTAGATTTTGGTTTAGTAATAAACCTTACTTAGGAAACCATTTTTAAAAATAAAAATTTAATTTCTCTAATGTGAATTCTAACATTTTTTGCCATGTGTCAAGAGTCTGTCTTCATACATCTAAATAATTCAATATTTATGTGCCAAATCCAAGTAAGTATATGAATGATATTTGAATTGGAAAGTATGTAGGTGTGGTCACATTTTACTCAGTATGTTTTCTCTTATATTATAATTTTATTTCCGAATAAGGCTAGATACAATAAGCACAGTCACCAAAAAGCATCATTACAAAAGATCTAATTTAATAGTGGCTAATTTTTATACAGTGATTTAGAGTTGACAAGGCCCTTCCTAGACATATCATTTCTTTTTATTCCCATTACAACCCTGTAAGGTAGTAATAATGTGGGGATCATGACCGTGGACTTTGAAGCTAAACTCTCTGGTCTGAATCTTTCCGTCATGTTTTAGCTGTATAACTTTGGACAAGTACACAAGTACCTTCATGTCTTTGACCTTGGTTTCCTCATCTGCAGTGGGATAATGAGAACATATATCTCACAGGGTTTTGTGGATGAAATGTGTTGATCCACATAAAGTATTTCAAACAATGCCTGGCATGTGGCAAATGGCTAACAAGTGTCACCTGGTAATATTAGTGGAAGTGGTGATGGAGGTATTAGAAGAAATATCACAAATTTCAGAGGAGTGAATGAGATTTAGAGAAGGTGAGTACTTTGATCAAGGCAACACAGCTTGGGAGTGATGGTGTCACAAGCTTTGTGCCCAGGTTCCTAAGGCCAAATACTACACTTTTTAGAATATATGGTATTGGATTTAGGCCCTCTAATTCCAAATACAAAAGCCACCTCAAACCAGTAAAATTTTAGCTAATTTTCTAGAATCCAGAACAAGCATAATACATTAAATTAAGAGGGAAAGAAAGAGAGAAAGAGAGGGAGAGGGAGGGAGAGAGAGAGAGAGGGAGGGAGAGAGAGAGGGAAAGAGAAGGAAAGAGCAAGCCAAAATAAAGAAACCAAATTACTAACCGTTTACGATCATCTGGGTTGATAGCAACTAAGGCTCCTCTATCCCAAATCCTGTCAAATTTGTCAATATTTGCTCTATCAGAAAGAAAAAGAAAAAATATATTTTATGTAAGAAAAATCAAAAATTTTTAAAGAATTTATTTATTTATTTTTAAAGAGGGGGAAAGGGAGAGAGAAAGAGAGGGTGAGAACCATTGATGTGAGAAACATTGATTGGTTGCCTCTTATATGTGCCCTGACTGGGGACCAAGCCCACAACCCAGGCATGTGTCCTGACAGGGAATTAAACTGGTGACCTTTTGCTTGTGGTGTGACGCCCAACCAACCGAGCCATAGCAGTCAGGGATATCAAATTTTTAACAAAACACAGTGTTCCCCATGGTGCATGCTGGTACTTCACCAGGTGTAACAGACCCGGGGTGAAGGTGACATTTGTCTTGCTCGTGCTTCCTTTTCCTTACCTGTCTAGGGTCGTAATAATGCTTTCCATAGTTTGGAAATTATCAAGGACAAAGACATTGGGAGGTAGAACATGTTCAGTGACTGCCAGCCTCACGAATTTTTTATCAGACATGTAACCTGCAGTAAAAATAACTGCAGAGCAGACTCAAATCAATGCTTTGTGGATGCTACCACAGGTTGATGGGAGGGAGGAAAGACACTTCCCCCACCCCCAGCACTGCCAGCAAGCACTCAGGTTTTTACAAGTGCACAGGTAGTATTCAGTCCTACCTGGGAAGATCAAAAAGGTTGCAACAGTACAATGAGATGTTCCCTGAAGAACTCTGCAAGGAAAAGAGTCAGGAAAAAAAATTCTACTTAATTAGGAGATACTTGAGTAGTCAAGGAAAGAAAAGAGGGGCAAAGCAAAGGTGATGAAGAAAGAATGCATAATTAAATATGAAGAGTATAATTTTACTGCAAATAATTTTTTTTACTGAAAAATATTTAAATGGCACTGCAGTTTTTAAAACCTTTTTGATCAACTCAAAGAGCAAAATAATAGAGAGGTTAACCTCATTAACTTACTAAATTTTTTACATTATTTAACTTATTAAGTCCTCATTTAGACTCTGCTAAAGATAAGTACACAGGTCAATCAATACCAGGCAGGCTGACAGAGAAAGGTCACATGCATTAGAAGTTATGCATGAAAAGTGCAGTTGGGTCGACATCCCCTCTCTCTTCATTCATTCATCTAATGAGCATTTACTTTCTGAGCACCTTGTGGACAGGATTACCCTGGTTCTAGATAGTGGATGTGAATTTCACTTGGTCTCTGACCACAGCGCGGACAGCCTGGTAGAGCAGAGAGGCGTGGGTACAAAGAATCATTACCTGGCAGAATGGCCTGTGCTGTTCTGGTTGTGTGCCCGAGTACTATGGGAACAGAGGACAGAACAGGGAACTGCCTGGGGAAAGGCTGAACAGGAGGCATCCTTTGAAAGGGTGTTGATGCATCGGCTAACATTACCGGGGTTGGGCTGGAGGAGCAGTCCAGGGGGAGTACCATGACATGGATTCCATCGTGTCCGGGGATATGGGAAGTCTGCGAGGTGGGGTGGGGTGGGGTAGGGGTAGGGTGAAGGGCAAGTTAGCAAAGGCGCATCAGGACATGAAATTGTTAGATTTTATTCTGAAATGAGACACCAACAGAAATTTATAAATAGAAGAGGGGAGGTCTTTGAAAACCTGTTTGAAAGTACCCTGGGAACAGCCCAGAGAGGGCTGGGCCTGGAGGCAGGGAGAACAGATAACGAATTTTAACTTTGGTTGCAGACAGGAATCACTGGGGAACTTTAACTAATACTGATGCCAGCCCCACCCCTAGGGACTCTGATTTAATTAGTCTGAGGTGAGACCTCAGACTGGGAACTTTACAAGATCCACAGGTGAGGAACTCCTGGACAAGATGGCAGCATAGGTAAATATGGTACTCACCTCCTCCTACACCACATCAGTTAAACTACAATTAAACTACAGAATGACCACCATTCAGAATGCCTGAAATCTAGCTGAATATAAGTCCTAAAACTAGAGAATTAAAGATGGAGCCACATTGAAATTGGTGGGAGGGGCAGAGATGAGAAATGGGCTGGTTCCACACCTACGTGTGGCAGATAAAAATTAGGAGGGATATTTCGGTTGCAGAGGTCTCACCTGATAAGTGAGGGGTCCCAGCCTCACACTAGGTCCCCCAGCCCAGGATTCCAGAGCCAGGAAGTAAAGTCCCCATAACATCTGGCTGTGAGAACCAGGGGGGATTGAGCCTGAGAGAGACAGAAGCCTTCCAGAGTCCCAGGCAGTTCCTCTTTAAAGGGCCCGCACATGTACTTACTCTGACTCAATCCTTCTGAGCTCCAGTGCGGCTTGAAAGGTAACAGAGATATGCACGAAGAAACTGAATTGTCTGGCATAAGGGTGAGAGCTGGGCTTGGGCAGCTTTCTCCCAGACATAAGTGCTGGCAGAGGCCATTGTTCCTTTTCTGAGCCCTCCCCCACAGAGCTGGCAGGAAGGCATCATATCTGTATCTCCATCAACCTGGCTTACACTGTTCACCATGCCCTGGTGATTCCCCGAGACCCTTCCCCACTCAATTTTCAGGCCCACCCAAGCTATTTCTACTGGCTTTTCCATCTGAATGGCCTGTCTTGGCTCATGTTTCAAATTTTCCTAAAATGTCACAAACAAGTAGCATCTGACCCCAATGTGCCACCATGTGCCCCCCCCCCCGCCCCCGCCCCAGGCCTGACACTACCAGCAGCCAGCCTTGGTTCACAGCTTGGCCTTGTCTGTGCACCTTTAAGTCCAGTAGCAGACATTAGCAGATTGCTCTGTAGCTCATGCGTGGTGGCCCTGGACAGAACACAGGTGGCTGCTGAACTTGGCCTGCACCTCACTGGAGGCCCTGCAGTCAATGCACCCAGGGACAGCTTCAGGCCACGTTGAAACACCACCACCTAACCACCTCCACAAGCAGCACACTCAAGGGGCAGACTATATACAAACACACAATGGCCAGAGCATGTAAGACAAGAGAACGTGGACCCATAACCTCTGCAGCAATCAGCCAGGAAAGGCAAACCACAGCCTCTGTGGTCAATGCATGCCAGCCTCCCTAATTTCACTCCTCCTACTCAAGACCAACCAGAGAAAGTCAAATGTAAACCCCAAACCCATCACATAGTATGCTCTCCTCTAGTTATCCCATTCTGATTCCCCCAGGCCAACAGCCTCCAATCAGGGCATAACTGGAGCCTTTGTGTTCTTCAGTATAAAGCTTTCTCACTCTCCTGCCTGTCTTTGAGCCCCTGCCCAATACAAGTGCTGACCCCCTCTGAATAAACAGTGTCTGCTTATTCACATTTGGGTGGTCTTTACCATTCCTACGCCATTACCCCAAGCTGGTGAGGCAGTTCCCCTGGATCTTTCTGGTCATAGGATGACAACTCCCAAATCTATTATTTCCAGCCCAAGTGCTGCCCCATGCTTCAGAGACATAAAACCATCTGCCAGCTACACCTTTACCATTCTGTAGGTCTCTCAAACTCACCTCTAGAACAAAACTAATTTTCTCTGCTTGTTTTCAACTTGCTTTATTCTCTGCCATTCAACCTAAGCTGGAAAGGTGAACCCATTATTACCTTGATCCCTCAGTTAATCACTGAATTCTCCCAGTTTGGCATTCTAAACATTACTTTAACCTACCTCTGCTCCTCTAAGCGTTTCTATCACTTCATCTCTTACCTAGACCACTGCTCCCAGCCTCCCATCTGGTCTCTTCGCCAGGAGGTTCCTTCCCTTCAAATTTACAGCCCTTGAGGCCACAAGGGTCTTTTGGCTCAAAAGAAAATCTGGCAGTGTCACGTTCCCACTCGAAACCTTGCTGCACAGGCTGAAGTACCTACCAGCTTCCCAGGGCATCTGAAACCATGAACCTGAACTCCTGCCTGGCCCAGCCCTACCAGTCACCATGCTTCAGCAAACTCCCCGAAACTGGGTGAGGTAATTTTCCTCTCTGTTCCCTTAATACTCTGAGCCATTATACTTAGCTCCGTGGATGACAAACAGCTTTCTCTGCATATCTCTTTTCTCTCATAAGCTAAAGGACTCTTTAGGGCAGGAACTATGTTACTTCTTCAATGTTTCATACAGGGTTTGATACAGGGTGTGGCACAAGACAGGTTTTCAGAAATGCTGATTCATAAATTTTAAAAAATTACACAAACCCAAACCAAAAACATGAGTCCAGATAGTCTTTGACCTCAGGTTTTATATTCAGGGTCTGGCAGAAGTAAAACCTGCTTCACAGTGTGGTTGGTAGAGTAGTAATATGGGTGTAATAATTTATAGTTTTAATTTGAACATTTTACCTAAAATGTCATATGGTGTGCCCGAGTGTGATATTGTTATGTTACCGAATTACACGCTTATGGTTTTGTAATAAAGATTTTGTGATAAACATAGTGGTGTTGTTTGTGCCAGACCCTGTACATTTCTGTACCTAGCTATCCATCTATCTTTTTAAGCCCTAGTTCCTACACCATTTAATGTCTAGGTGAATCTTATATACACTTGCACAGTATCCTCACCCATGCTAAGAAAAACTTTTGGTGGGGTTATGGAAATAATTATTTGCCAAAAACAAAACAAACCTTGAATACTTTGGCTCCAGGAATTGCCACAATCGGCTCTTCTGTGTAAGAAAGATTCTGCTCTGTAAAAAATTCCTGGATCCCAAGTTCACTGATTTCCACTCCAACGACACTGTGTCCTCGATCTGCAAACCTGCATAAACCATAGATTTATTCTTAAATTTTTATCTCAAATACAGTACTAAATAAAAGGATATGCCCCAATGTGCATATATTTTTCTTAACTTTAAAGGATTTGTATGAACTCAGGTTCTTTGGGTTTCATAGAATACGCACATCTGCAGAAAGTGAATCTCTGTCTTCTCAAACCTTATGTTATATGGAATTCTGAAACTTTGATTTATATGACCTTAGGAAAAAAATTTAAATTTTGGAAAATTATGCCTTAAAATGTGCATTTATTACAAATGGATTTGATTAGAAGGGTTTTTTATTTAAAAGCATCCTATGGATTAGAAATGCTTTTCAAGTTCTCTAAATCAGCTCTGTCCATTACAGCCTTCGGCAGTGATGAAAGTGTCTATACCTACGCTGTCCAAACCAGCAGCCACTAACCACACTGGCTGTTGGGAATTTGAGATGTGGCTACTGTGATGTAGTTTAAGTTTAAATAGCCACATGTGTATAGGAGCTATGGTACTGGAGCATATGGCTCTAGAACATTGGCATCAATTTTTATAAAAATCTTGTAATTTTCATTTACTTACAGTGCATACTATCCAGAAATTTATTTAATTACTATATGCAAATAACTACTATTTTCCTGGTAAGCTTTATAATTACAGAATTCACACACTTTCTTGGACTCTAGAGAAAACACTACCAGTGGGACAAAATACCTAGGCACAGTATTGATTCTATGTAAAATTAAATAAACACATACAGTCAGTTCTGCTATAATGCAACATATGCCAACCTAAAAATCACTGCACTATGCAAAATCATGCAATAAATAAGGCTCCTGAGAAGATACGGGTTGGGGCACAACATTAAAAACTTTGTCGTAAGAGAGTATTATTCAGCCGCAAAACAACAGAATGTTGCCATTAGTGAGGAACAGGATGAATCTTCAGGGCATTATGCTAATTGAGGAAGTCAGAAGAGAAAGACAAATATCTTATGATCGCATTTATATGTGGAATCTAAGAAAAAACAACCAAGCAAACTCAAAGATACAAAGAACAGATTGATGGTTGCCAGAGGCTGGAACTGGGAGTTGGGCAAAACGGGAGAAGGGGCAGAAAGTACAAACTTGCAGTTATAAAATAAGACAGTCCTGAGGATGTAACGTATCTCATGGGGACTACAGGTCATCATCTGTACTGCATACAGGGTGGGGCCAATGTAGGTTTACAGTTGGTATGGAAAATAATATTACTACTAATAATACAAAAATAAATTGTGCTTCACATACTCACAACTGTAAGCCTACTTTTCCTTACCCCATATTTAAAAATTACTAAGAGTTAAAAAATTCTCATCATGAGAAAAAAAAATTCATAACTATGCATTACGATGGATCTTAACAAGACTTCTGTGCTCATTTTGAAGTACCTACAAACATCAAATCATTATGTTGTACACCTGAAACTAACATAAGATATGTCAATTATACCTTAATTAATTAAGAGTTCCAGTGGGCTTTTATTAAGATTACAAAAATCGAGATTTTATCAACCATCTTTTCTAAACTTTATAAACTCACTGGAGACTCTGGTCCATATGTGTACATACAAAATAACACGTCCCAGCAAAAACAAAGCTCCACTGGAACATTTGCCAATTAACAGGAAGCCAATTCCCCTTTCCACAAATGTTTTCGAAGTTTTGCGATCCCACTGTTCACTTCTCAGTGGAACCAGTCTCTTGTGGCTAGGGACAATGAAATTCTACCCCATTTTTATTGAACAAGAATTTTTTTTCAAGTTTTAGTTTCATTTCAAAAAAGGCAACAGTGACTTTGTTTTCTCCAGGCACCTCTCCCCAACAACCATCTGTTAAAATACAGAGGTCTGTGTCTTAATAACCCAACCTGACCCCCCTCCCCTGCACAGTACTGTAGATCCCTGCTGGAATCTCTCAGCTGGGGAGGGCTGAGTCCAGGTGCCAGGCCAGCTCCCTCTGACCTCATGAACTGTTATAACATTTGGACCCTTAACTCTTTACCCCAAAGGTAAGTGTTAAGATCTGGAGAGTGGATTTTCTTTGGGTGTTTTATTTTTTTTTATTTTTTAAAAAAGATTTCATTTATTTTTAGAGAGTGGAAGGGAGGAAGAAAGAGAGAGAGCAAAACATTGATGTGAGAGAGAAACATCGATGTGTGACATAAACACCAATTGGTTGCCTCTTGCACATGCCCTGACTGGGGACCGAACCTCAAAACCCAGGCATGTGCCCTGACCAGGAATCGAACCAACAACTTTTACTTTGTGGGATGATGCACAACCAACTGAGCCACACCAGTCAGGGCTTCTTTGGGTGTTTTGAAAAAACTATCTGTAAGGATATACAGTAGAACTACAAGCTCACCAAAGTCCACTTAAATACACCAAAAAGTTGACTAACTTCGGCTCCCACAAGGCCAATATTTTGTTTGACAAGGATACTTTGCCAGAAAATGATTCCACAATAACAATTTTTAAGACACACAGAACACTGAAGAAGTAACAAATTCAAATAACATGGCTTAATTTCAGGAATTTATTTCCTCTTTTTGTTACTCATCTATAGGTCAGGAGTATGGTAAAGGCAGTTTCTGATGAGGTTATCAGCTTTCCAAGCGTTTCTAAATCCTTAGTGCAGACACCCTCCCTTTTGGGGCACAGTCACCTCCCTCCCACCCCTATTTTTAAAAAGAAGAAGAAAAAGAAGAAAATGAAACAAAGTGATCAGATATGTTTTGATTCCAGCAATTTACACTCAAGGCTTTGTGCTGAGTTGCCTGGTTCTAACCTGACACGAGGGCATCAAAAAAGCACACAGCAGAGAAAGGATGCTCCCATCTCATTCTGAAAACAAGTATTGATAACCAGTTGCCTCCCCCTCTTCCCCCCAGAATGATACTTTAATTTAAAAATAATGTTTAAAAAAAGCTGTTACAGATTTGCCATAAGTTATCTCTGTGAATCAGGATTTTCTCAATAATATACAATTAAATGAAATTTATAAATAAACTGGGTAAAAATTATATAAGAAAAAAAAATCGCCAGTGGCACATTAAAAGGAAAAAGACAGGAACGTAAAAGAAACAGTGTCAGAGTTTTTACACATGTTAAATAGTTGTATACTATATAAATACTATAATATAACGCTTTACCTTGAGAAAGACCAGACGTTTACTTGTAGAGCTGGGCATTGGAAGGGCTGCAGCTTTCAAGTTAGTGTGAAATGATGGACAGAGGATTATTGGGAATCAAATTTAAGTCCTAACTCTGGCTGTGCGTGGGAGTGGCTCACAGCACACAGTGTGAACTGAGGCAACTGGGAGAGGCTGGAGGTGTGTGCCTGTGTTCGTTTTGTCTATTCATACACTGGGCAAAATCATTTGTTTTCCCCTCAAGTCTCTTGCAGACTAAGCGAATGTAAAATTCACATCATGCTCAAATTATTCCCTAAGATATCAATGCACTTTGAATGAAATTCGCATTTTTCAAATAAGAGGTAGAGCTGAAGTGACTATACCTATTACCCACACGGGACTACACACTTTCAATGTGGTGAGAGCGTGAACTGTTCATAGTTCTAAAATATGCATATGAGTAACTAATCTTTCATATTCCCTAGGAAGTTTGTAAGTTAACATACAGGGGATATTTTTGATATTCTTCATACATTTTATAAAGTTATAAAATATAAACAAAAGAGTCTAAACCAGCTGTGTGAATTTTTATTTCCATTTAACACATGGAAAAATGAAATGTCCTACTATAAAGTGGTATAAGCTGGATAATATTGGAATATATTGCCCTTAAAAAAGAACCTAAGGAAATGTCTTAAACATTTCATTTTTATGCTGCTGGGCCTCAGCTCATAGTTTATTCACATCTGATATCTATATAGACCTCAATATACAAATTAGCTACATAAATGAAAAATTCCCTAATACAATAACTTATATGTAATTATATATAATGTAATTGCATATACTTAATAGTTTAGTTCTGGAATTTTTTATTATAAATGACTTTCAACCCAAAATATTTAACAGTCACATTTAATTGGTTGTTTCACCATTCTATTTCCTAATCTTGTCTCAAAATCTCTGCTACAGTTAGACTGTTATTATCACTTATGACATGGCAATAAGACAATCTATTTATAGAGTTAATGTTTTTCTTACAGATAGTTCCCAAAGTAATCTTTCTTCTGTTTCAGTCAGTTGATTAGGATAAAGTCTAATAATATAGTTTAAATGTTCTCAATCTCATGGCCACACTAAATTATAAGCTGTAGCAGCCATTTCACAAATGCTCTCGGCTACAAGCACTTTCCATCGAGACAAGAAAGTGGACTTCTGGTCAAGATGGAGGCGTAGGAAGACACGCTTCACCTCCATGGAGACCATGGAACCATGGAGAGAATTACAACTATATCTCAAAACAAAACTGTCTTTCCAGAACTGTCAGAAAATCAAGCTGTATGGAAGTTCGACAATGAAAGGATTTAAAGAAGTCACATTCATCCAGACAGGTAGGAGGGGCGGAGTCACAGAGATGGGCGGAGAGGTGCAGAGACATGCTATGGCATGGAGAGGTGGCAGTGGCAGAACATGAGGTCCCACACTCACATATGGCAGATAAAAATTGGGAGGGATACCTTGGGAGCCAGTGATCCTAGCCCCAGACCAGACCGCAGAGGCCAGGGTTCTAGCACTGGGAAGATAAATCCCCATACCTTCTGGCTGTAAAAATCAGTAGGGGTTGGGGCGGTGGAAGAAACTGACAGATTTTCAGAAGAGTCCCTTTAAAGGGCCTGCATGGACTTAAAACATATGCAAAGCCACCCATTCTGGGATTCACCACCAAAGCAACAGCTGTAAAGGCACCAGTCGCATATGGAAAGCAGGTGAAGTGACTAGAAATGGGATGCATGCCAGACAAACTTCCAGAAGCCAGGCAGTGGCATTGTCCTCTCTCCAAGCCTTCCCCCAACCCAAAGCCAGAAAGCAGTGAAGCAGGTTGTCCCACCATAGCGATTACCTAAGGCTCTGCCCCACACAATTTACAGGAGCCTTTTCTAAGATAGGGAGTGAAAGCACCTCTACCTAATACATAGAAACAAACACAGGGAGGCTGCCAAAATGAGGAGACAAAGAAATATGGCCCAAATGAAAGAACAGAACAAACCCCCAGAAAAAAAACTAAACAAAATGGAGATAACCAACCTATCAGATACAGAGTTCAAAACACTGGTTATCAGGATGCTCAAAGAACTCACTGATGACAGCAAAATCATAAGGGAAGAAATAAAGGTTACAGTAAATGAAATAAAGAAAAGTCCACAGGGAACAAACAGTGGAGAGGGTGAAGCCAGGAATCAAATCAACAATTTGGAACACAGGAAGGAAAAAAGCATCAGAACAGCAGGAAGAAAAAATAATTTAAAAAAATGAGGAGAGGCTTAGGAACCTGTGGGGCAACTTTAAACATAACAACATCCAAATCATAGGGGTACGAGAAACAGAAGAGGAAGAACAAGAAATTGAAAACTTATTTGAAAAAATAATGAAGGAATACTTCCTCAATCTGGCAAAGGAAATAGACATATAAGTCCAGGAAGCACAGAGAGTGACAAACAGATGGATACAAAGAAGACCACAACAAGACACAACATAATTAAAATGCCAAAGGTTAAAAACAAAGAGAGAATCTTAAAAGTAGCAACAGAAAAGCAGAATTACCTACAAAGGTGTTCCCATAAGCCTGTCAGCTGATTTCTCAAAAGAAACCTTACAAGCAAGAAGGGGCTGGAAAGAAGTATTCAAAGTAATGAAAAGCAAGGACCCACATCCAAGAATACTTTATCCAGCAAAGCTATCATTTAGAATGGAAGGTAGATAAATTGCTTCCCAGACAAGGTAAAGCTAAAGGAATTCATCATCACCAAGCCACCATTACATGAAATGTTAAAGGGAATTATATAGGAAAAACAAGAAGATCAAAACTATGAACATTAAAAGGGCAACAAATTCAAAACTATCGACAACTGAAATTAAAAAAAAAAAACACAACAGACTAAGCAAACAACCAGAACAGGAACAAAATCATAGACAGGGAGATCATTTGAAGGGTTATCAGATGGGAGGGAGAAGGGGGAGAATGGGGGTAAGGTGCAGGGATGAAGAAGCATAATTGGTAGATACAAAATAGACAGGGGCATTTCAAGAATAGTATAGGAAATAGGGAACCCAAAGAACTTATATGCATGATCCACAGATGTGAACTAAGGGGGGGATTGCTGGAGGGAATAGGGGTACTGGGCAGAGGCAGGCAAAAGGGGAAAAATTGGGACAACTGTAATAGCACAATCAATAAAATATATTTAAAAAGAAAGACAAAAAAAGATAAGAAAATGTATGAATGCTTATCTGTTCATACCATTTCATCTCAACTGCTTTTCCACAAAGAGGAAAAAATACTCTCAGTCCACTCTTGTCTTTAAGGAAATTATCCAAATGCTTCTTTAGTAGCCTGGAGACAAAAATTTTTTTGTTGTTTTAATCAGCCAATGCACAGAGGAAAGGACAACTACATAATGCTAAGTACTTTTCATGTATTATTTCACTATTCCCAACAACTTTGTAAAATAGGTAACATTAATTATTATAATCTCCACTTGACATAGGAAGAAACAGAAAGGTTAAGTAACTTGCTCAGTAACATAGATAGTGAATGGTTAATTTGACTCAAATCTAGGTCTTTCCTGATTGGTAATTAAAAATAAAAAAAAATTGTCTCTTGGTTGATATGTTTAAAAAATTCTTCGTTAATCTCCCAAATGTATACGTAAACGTATGTGTGTGTGTAAGATGTGGGGGGGCCTTTGGGTGTACTGAGTTTTTCCACACTCATTTTATGCTAAGCTCTCTAAATGTATACTCAGGTCTCAGAAGGAGCGCTGAAAAGTTGTGGTTATTCTTGTAGTTAATTCCTTTGTAGGGATGTGGCCCTTCTAAGGCCATCCACATAACAGTGATAACTGATACAACAACTCTGGGATGATGCCCTAGCTACTACTCAGTGTGCAAATGCAATAATAATAATTATAGGGGACCGTTCTGCATGGCAGTGGGAAATGTAGCCCAGCCCCCACTTAGAAAGGTCAGTGGGGAGCAAGGTCCGGTACACAGGACCCACGCCCATGGATAGGTTCTCCTGTGGGGAATCAGGCCCGCATTTTTCCTAGGCTGCTATGAGGCTTGCTTTTGCTAAAACTCCCCCACCCTGAATTGAGGCAGCAAGTGCTTACTGCATATCTTTAAAGTAACTTCCTAAAATCTGAGCTAAACCTCCCAAGTATGGAGTGTAACCAGTTTAACCACTTTTCCCTTTACATTTGCAA
This sequence comes from Desmodus rotundus, assembly GCF_022682495.2. Taxonomy (NCBI): domain Eukaryota; kingdom Metazoa; phylum Chordata; class Mammalia; order Chiroptera; family Phyllostomidae; genus Desmodus; species Desmodus rotundus. The sequence goes on along the minus strand of NC_071389.1, from coordinate 75,229,360 downwards.
ATATCCTCCTTCTTTGATGTAATTAGCAACATCCTCTCCTTTGTTTTCTGTAAAAGGTAACCACCTAAAGTGAACCTGTGCATAGTAAATGAGGACCATCCTCAATGTAATGTACCCAGAAGAACGAGAAAAGCCTGTCCAGGCAAGGGTTGTGGCCCTCTCTCTCACTTAAGAGAGCAGCCTTGCCGTCCCTTTTCTCCACAGGATTTCTGTAGTCCATGTGAATTTGTCTATTGCAGCCACAACAGATGGACCCTGCTGGCCAGGGTCCAAATCAAATAATAATAATGTACCCTGGGAAGGCAGGGTGGCTGCCTGGAACAGGGAACATCTGACATGACTGCTTTACTCAGCAGTGGCCCATGATTTATTATTGCTGCTTCAAAGCCTACTACTGCTACTAATATGTGGCTCAATATCTTGGCTCATTTGCTAATTTCTCTCATCAGCCCTTCTTTCACCATACAGATAACACTTTAACATTTGAATGTTTAGCAACAACATTAACTACTTGAAAACAAAGTCAAAACAACACCACTTTTCAGTGTAAAGATATATAAGCATTAACGTTGCTTGAGCACCTGCTGTATGTATAAACACGTGTGGCCAATACATGGATGCTACAGGGGATTTCCCAATTCATGAATCTAAGATGCCTTCAATTTTAAGTCATACCATTATTTATACCCCATGGAAAGAGAGAATATGCCACAGATGCAATATGAATTCAGAAATGCTGAAATGTGAAAAAACTAAAATTGTGCATCTTAAAATGTGTCAGATAATGTGTACCTATATTATTATTTCTATCTCCAAAGTCAGTTTCTGATAGAGCGTTTCTCTGTTATATACCAAATATTTCTTACTGGTTTCCTTGTTCTTGATGAAATGCAATTTTGCGGTCCACCCACTTTTCTTGCCATTCTTCCAGAGTTAGTACTCGGTTTTTCTGTACCTCAGCATTGGGGTACTCGTTAATGTCAAGTGAAGTTTTTGTATCACCCATTGCTTCATAAATGCTTTTGCTTCAGAAGCAGGTGTCTCCAATACCTAGACAGAAAATACTTGCAAAGTTGACATTTAAGGGCACTGCAATTCCATTGAGGAGTGAAATAAAAACCACTATCCTCAGCAGTATGGCTTTTAAAAAAATGTATTTCAACATCCCAGAAAAGTCATACAAAAATTACTTTTCAGTGAGTTTGATGGTAGGTAGGGGCACCCTCATATTACACATTAGGAAAGGTCTTTAAATGAATTGAATTATATCTTAACATTAGAGTAAAAGGATTTAAGTTTTTAAAAAAAGGAGAAAAAGCAAACAGGAATTTCACACTTTATAACTTTCATAAACTTAGGTTTTTTTCTAACATCTCAGTTACTCTTAATTTTAAAATTTTCTTTCAATGTCTTACTTTTTAAAATCACTGTTACAATGCACACAATTTGAAGACTTCAACAGTTACAAAAATGACAATTCCCATTTGCATGAGAGGCAACAACCATCTTTAACTATTTTTAGCTCAGTCTTCAATCTAACTCTATCTCAAAATAGCAAGCTTATTTTTGTATCTTCTTGATTTTTCATTTCTAGGTAACTTCTAGAGAAAATAAGCATTTAGTCATCTTTCAACTTCCCAACACACATGCACACACACTCACTTCTCTTCTCATTTTTCCTATCCTTTCAATAGAGACATAGCAGATTTTTGATTAAATATGTGGAGTACATTTTTGTGACTCGATAAATACTATTCACAAGCCACATAGCATTCTATGATTAATTTTCCTTTGTTGTACAACCTTTTCATTCTGAGGTTAATCACTGTCTTGCTTTTTTACTTATAAATTTTCTATAGGGTAGTTTGGATTATACTAGTATGTTATTAGTGGTTCTAATTTAATGATTTATCCATGAGAATTGCAAACAATGCATTAAAAGCAGGTATTTCAGGAAAAGTTACCTTTATTGCAAAATTTGGCTTTGGTGTGCTTAAGATGTAAGGATTTGCAAATATAATTCACGTCTCAGCAAGTATGTTAATAAATTACTTTTGCAAGGCCCTGATGGTATCAGGGAGGTGATTCAGTTTTCTTGAGAGGTTAGGGAGAAGTACCTGATGATACTCGGTACAGAAAAGCAAAAGAGAGCTGCTTTTTCCCCATCTCCACATTTAGCTGAAATTTTGGGAAGGTGGGCTTAAGACTTCATTAAGCACCTCTCTACTTAATGCAAAGGGGAAGCATAATTTTATCACAGAGTCAGGGCAACCTGTATTGTACAATTCTATTCGTCTCATGGAAACTTGAAATTAACTTACCACGAATATAACTTAATCACTTCTGAGATGTTCTAACAACTTCTTAACTTGCCATGACCTTTTCTGGAGAAATAAAAGTTTCGTTATAAACCAAGATAAAAGTGCAAATTATAAGCACCGGGAAAGGCAAGTTTCACTACCCATACACGGAATAGAAGATGCGGTAGTTGGTCGCTAAAGACCTTCGTGGGACCCTCACCTTGTCTTTTAAAAAATGTTTCTGCTTTATATTTATTTTCAACTTTTGATAGATTTAAGAATAACTTCCCTGAAGTGCACAAATTTTAAGAGTATAGCTCAGTGAATTTTTACACAGACATACACCTTTGTAACCACCGTGGAGTGAGACAATATTTAAAGCATCCCAGCTCCCCCATCCCCTGCCCCTACGCCGCCCCTATGTCAAGCACTTCTCTTAACAATCACTAATACATATCAATGTTTGGGTTTTACTTAATCATGGACTCACAGAAAGGTCACTCACTGCCCGACCTGGTTATTCCCAGATGCCACTCTGCTCCCTGAACTCTATTTCAGGGCGCGAATTGCTCGGCTATACACCCTCGTTAGGCTGCCCGATTCCGGATTCCCATCACAGGATTACACCTAGCAAATCATTCCATTTCTCACCCGCGCGGTCTCTAGGCCCGGGGAAACGTATCTCGCGTGCCGCCCGCAGCTTAGCCGCCTAGCTCTCAACCGCCGGCGGGTAAGTAATGGACTAGTTCCCCCCGCCTCCTCCCACGCTCCGCCCCCGTGGCCCACCCACTCACCCACAGCCAGACCCCGCCCCTCCCCAGGTGCCCCGCCTTAGTCCTCGCCCCTCACCAGCCCTCTCCTTAGACGCCCCGCCTCAGTTCCTGCCCCCGGTTCCGCCCCCGGTTCCACCCCCGTACAGGCTCCCAGACCCCGCCCCCTCCTTAGGAGCTCGTGCTCGCGCAGCGGCGGAAATGGCTGAGGCGGGGCGATCGCTGCAGCGAAGGCGAGGGCGGAGACCCTACTCCTCCCTGCTCCCGCCGGCTCCTCCCACCCCGGGTCACGCCGTCACAGGGGCGGAAGCGGCGGCGGCGGTGGCGGCGGCGGCCGGGAGACGATTGCGGTTCGCGGCGCGGATCCTGCAGCACTGTGCGCGCGGCGCGCGGCTCGGGAGAGGCGCTCGCGGCCGGGGGCGGCGCGCACCGTCTCTCACGCGCTCCCAGGTGAGGCGCACGAGGCTCCAGGGGCTACTGTAGGGGCTGCGGCGGATTTCGGGTGACAGCTCCGCACAAAGCAGCTTGGCAGGGGTGCAAACCCTCTTTCTGCTCCTGTGCAGCGCCCCTCGCCCGGTTGGGAGGTGAACGAATGCCGTAGGGACTGATACTCTCTCTCCGGTTTGGAAGCGAGCTGCTGGGTGGGATCCCTGTCTAAGGAAGAGAAATTCCCGGGCTGGGGTGTTGCGGCGACGGGGTTCCAAGGGATTCGTCTTGGTGTTGCGGGTCTCTCCTAACCCCCTACAATATTTCCTTTCTGTACAGTGCTGCCTTCTCCCCGCGACTGCTTGCACCTTTTCAGCGCTCAGGTGAGCCCGGGAGGCTGTTGCTTCTCCGACTTCGGAGCAGAGTCGGGAAAGCTTTTCGGAGAACGAGGAGGCTGCAGCTGGCACAGGGAACGTTGGGGCTCTCTTCTGGGAACTGTTAGAGCCCTGTCACCTGGGGAATGTGTGCTGCGTGGGGGAAAACCCACAATCCGGAGTATGAACTCCCTCGCTCATGCTGCTCGGCAGAGAGTGTGGCGGTGAGGAGCTCGTACAGCCTTGCAGGTGTCGTAGTAATAATGCTTTGAGGCACGTGCGGCTTGGCCAGGTTGCTGGGGTAACTCCTCCGGGACTGGGAACCCGGAGCGGGCGGCCGGATTACCGCAGCTGTTAGTCAACAACAGCCGGGCAGCTGGCAGGTGAAACAGGAAGGAAGAGGAAGGCCCAGCTGTATAAAGTTGGGGTTCGGTGATACGGAACCTAGCCAGATCCGGGCCCAGCCTTCTCTTGGGTGAGCGCGCACGAGTCCGCAGACCGGTCCTTGTGGGCGAGCCATCACTTCATGTTCACGCACAACTCCAGGTTTTTGTGTTTTGTTTCTTTATTTGTTTTTAATCTATCTTAGTGGAAGAAAGGCGAGTGGGAGAGAAGGTTTCTTAAGGAGGTACATGAGAAAATGACCATCAATAATTCATAGTCTCCCAGGTAGGAAAAGTAATCAACAAAGCATTCAGGCAGTTGAACTGGACCCATATTTTGGAAAATTTTATTAGTGTGGGTGCAATAAGGGCTAGTCCTTCCGTATTTTAAGTGGCCCAAAGGGAAATTCCTGTTTCTGTTGTCTGAAGAAATTTCTAGTAGTTTGCCTTATAAATGTTGATGTCAATTTTTATTTCAATCTGGAGTCGTTTTTTTCTGAACACTGTTTTTTAAAAAAATTTTATTGAATTAGCTACTTCAGAAAAATCCTGGGAATTATTAAAATAGAAATCTAGGCACTGATATATCCACTTATATATTTACTCACCCCAAACCAACATTTTTTTTCTTTTGTCACATTAAAAGAAAACCAAAGCTATGAATTTAAAATTAGGGAGATATGCTTAAAAATTATATTGAACATAAAACAACTTGATTATATCTAAATGAGGTGTGTTTATTAATTTGAAGAACCAGGTAGGAAAGCATTCTCAGTATATTGTTTTAAAGACACTTTTGATCATTATTTCTGAGATTATATTTAAAAGCACAAAAACTATTGTCCTTTAACCTAAAAAATTTTCCCCCATTTTAAGCCTCAAGAACTCAGCAACAGTGAAAATACAGAAATTACAGCAAGTCTCAGAAAAGGATGAGGGTACATAACTGTTAATCATATTATTAGAAGTGAAAATGTATTACCCTAAAAATCCTCAGTCGTATTTTTCTCTGACAACACAGATTTAATAATGGCTTTTATAGCTAATATATTCATTTTCTCTTAACCATTTCTTGATTTACATCATTCTTTATTACAATTAAATACATATTTTCCAGTATACAGTTGGACTCAAATGTTTGATGAAATTTCTGGAAGTTATGCCTTTTTTTTAGAATGCTTGCATTCTTATGGTGAAATGTCGCATGAAATTAGACTCAAATATTTTTGCTGCAATACTGATATATACTGTACGTTTACAGGTCTGTATTTATATATGCCTTATTTGTGGTTCACTTGTGAATTATGTTGGATATTTGTTTTATATAAAGAGATTTGTTAGATTGGACAGTCTTTTGAAAATATAAATATGATCCAGAAAGCCTTCTTTGTGTTTAACAATTATTGATAGGCAGTAGTACTTTTAAAATTAATAGTGTTTATCCATCTGTATTTGGAGTGCTGTAGTACTAAATGACTAAATTATTTAATCCTTAAAGATCTATAATACATATCAAAATACAGAGAGAGTTTATGTGTTCACAACTAACATAATCGTTTTAAGAAACTGAAGAGTGAGCTAAAGGAAAATCATCCATAACCCTGGTGTCTAGATTTTTCAGAGTCATTGTAGCTAAAAACCTGGAAGTTTTCACACATGTGAGTAATCCATTAAAAGTGCTTTTAGGAATGTTAGTAGAACTCACAGATAGGAAACAATAGGATAACAAGCCTCTCAAAGCTTTTCTTCAAGATTAAGATTATATACAGGCATACCTCGCCTTACTGCACTTCACAGGTGTTGCAGTTTTTTTGCCAATTGAAGTCAAGACCCTCACCAGAAAAAGATTACAACCCGCTTCATTGCCATATTCACTCCATTACGGTGGTCTAACCCCTAACCCACAATATCTCCGAGATATGCCAGTACGTGGAACTTGTATTTTATGATAACACTTTTCTACTTCAAATTCCTTATCTTTAGGTATGTCCTGTTTATTTGTGTGCTGTTTTGTGTGAGTGTATGTAGTGAATACAGTGGATCAGGGAGGGGATGTGTGATAATTGTAGAACCCATATATTATTGAGTACTTTTGCTAAGCATTTTTTTATTCCTTATCTAACTTAATTGAATAAAATGCTAATTTGATAACTCAATCTTTCGTGGTTACTATGCATTATTTTTCTCGTAGACTTTTGGTTCTTAATGTTTTTGTTTAATCATGCTGTTATTAGACTAGTTTGAGAACTTACAAAATTTTTCCAGTAGAAGATAGAGTAACTAACCCAAATTCCTATATTCGGTAGTGACTAGATGGTGTACCTGAGGTTTATTTGTTGGGTTTTACTAAGAAAGAGTGAGTTTTCTTTTTAAAGTATGATAAGAGATCAAAATTCAGGAACTGCTAAGAAGACACAGTAAGATGGAGAGAAACAGACAAAAACTGAGTGTTTTTACTCATTGCATTTTACAAATAGTGTTATTTGTTTATTGGTCACTTGTGTGGTATTTTTCTCAATTTTATATTTTTAAATGTACATACTACTAATGGGTAACATTTATTGCATACTTAAAATATGCGAGGCCTGGTGCTTCAAATAGGTTATTTTACTAAATGCTCACACCGACCCTATGATACAATGGTACACTCTTGCCATGCTCCTTTTACATATGAGAAGACTGAGGTCTTGAGGATATTAAGTAACTTGAAAGCAATGGTTTCACACTCTGGCAGTCTAACTGCAGAGAATATATCTTACCTAGTTCAGCATAATAACTTTGCTCCAGAATGTTGAAAGTATTAGCAAGTGTTAATATTTAGTGGTTTAATTGTTTATTTTTATCTTTTTTGCAGATTATCTGATACAATGGCAACCCCACGGGGGAGAACAAAGAAAAAAGCATCTTTTGATCATTCTCCAGATAGCCTTCCTTTGAGGAGTTCCGGTAGGCAGGTATTACTCTTTTGTTCATTCGGTGCACCTGTTTTGAGCACACAGAATTATTCTGATTGGGACTGAAGAATTAGAAGTAAAAAAAATATCATTCTGGTCCTCAAGGAACTTGTAGTATAGTAGAGAAACTAACCTTGGAACAATTATAGTCCAGGGTGATAAAGAGATAGAATGTAGACAAAAGCATGCTGGCAGAGGGAATTGCAAAGATGAAGACATAGGGTGTGAATCAACATGGGGTGTTCAGAGAATTGCAGCTGTGTGGTTGCCTCCAGGATGTGAGCTGGGGCCAGATCTTGCTTGGCTTGCAGTCATTCATAGGAATTTTACATCAGCTTATAGCTGGCTGAGTGCTGTTGATGGGTTACTTACTGCCATCCCTTTTGTAGGGTTTTTTTTTTCCCCCTAAAGAAACATCTTGAATGATGTAGTTATTTTTCCAGAATTTTTCTAGGTTTTTAAAAATATGCAATACGGAGAGGATAATGTCTGCTCTAAGAAAAAAATATCCTAATTTGAGAGTGACTTTTATTTTGATGGATGCAGCTTTTTTGTAAGAAAGACTTGCATGCATTTTAGTTCTCTTTAAAGTGCTGATATTTGCCCAGTACAATTTCAAGGGAATTGCTGTATTATCAGCCCCTAACCTACTGTCAGGGTGTTGTTGATTTTCATGTTTAGAACTTTTCCCAGCATTGAAGTCATTTTAGTAGTAAACCTCCCACATTACCCTTGGCCATTCTGGTGAAGTCTTAACCTCAGCTGGTTCTTCCTCAGGCAAAGAAAAAAGCAACAGAGATGACAGATGAGGATGAAGACGGTGGGTCAGAGAAGAAGTACAGGAAATGTGAAAAGGCAGGCTGTACAGCAACGTGTCCCGTGTGCTTTGCAAGTACTTCTGAAAGGTCTGTTTAGATGACATGTCTTGGCCTCACATTCCTGCCTGTGAGAGTGTTCTTTGTGGGAACATCAACCTCAAAGATAGTTTTACTAAAGATAGATATAGATACTGTAAGTCTTCTAATAATAGAGACATTGCCTGTACATTCTGTACACACCACACCCTCCCGTATGCTCCCCCGTTAGACATAGCCGTATCAGCTCTGCACAGTGCCCAATCAGTGTCCTCAGGTCCCACCGACCATAGCTGTACTTCTCTTGGGGGCTGAGCGTGGGATAGCGTCAGGGATGGGGACATGGCGGAGGGAACCATGGAGCTCCCTGTGGGCCAGCAGACGGTTACTTTCCCTAGGCTTTTCTCCCTCATGTAGCATACCTCCTCTTCCAGTAGACATAAACAGGTCTCATTGAGACTATGAGGCTAAATGCACTTGCCATTTTTATTGGGATGACACAAGTGTGACCTTTTACTTCCAGATAAAAATCTTCAAGGAAGGCTTAAGATTCAGTAAAACCTGGAACATGAATCCCATTTTTTTTAAATCATGAAGAGTAGTGGTATTAGTGTTCATTGTGGCATTAGAGTTCATTCTTTTACTACATTATTAGCTGTTTGACAGCTTATATTTGCCAGATTGCCTGCTAAAGGGTCAGATTCCAGCTGGCCAGATTCATTTACTATTCAGTATTGGGCCAGATGTTGTTACTAGGACCACACTTCTCTCCTTCACCCAAGTGCATCCTACAGCAGGCACAGTGACATCCCTTGTTTCATGTCATTAGACCCTATCATGGCTTGAGGGAATCTTGATAAAACTCCTAAGCCTCATGCCCTTTGATGTGCAACCAGCTAGGTTAGGTCCTCTGGTCTAAGTCCCTGGGTCCTTACCATGTGCTGTCACCTATCAATCACCCATCCCACTTCCCCTGCCTGTTATCAGCTTCTGGTTGTTAGGGTTCTAAGTGGAGAGAATGGAACATGGGCTCATAGGCGGTGCTCAGTACATGTTTTTTGGTTTTTATTTAAATGAAGAGGGGGAAAGTTTATTTTTGTGAAACAGAGGGAAGACTTTTATTGTTGTTATTTTTGGTAAAATAAAAGAGTCAAACTAAAAAAAAAAAAGTGAGAAGAAATGTTATTTATTACCAAAGCTACATGTTTTTGCTATTTTCAGATGTGCCAAGAATGGCTACACCTCCCGTTGGTATCACCTCTCCTGTGGGGAGCATTTCTGTAACGAATGCTTTGATCATTACTACAGAAGGTCTGTTCTCTAATTGTTGGAGGTTTTCGTACTGGAGGGGTCCAGGGTGGGGGCAGTGGACAGGGTCAGATGGTTAAGGCTGAGCCCACAGACTTACTGAATTATGCCACTGTTGCAGCCATGCCTGTGTCAGCTACAACTGTGCCAGACCTTCATGGTGTAGTTTGGGTGTGTGCATGCTTATGTGTGTGCACTCAAGGTTCAGAAACATCTACTATGAGACAGTTGTTCTCTTTAGTTGCAAGCTCTGAAAACCTGAAAACTCTAGGAGCTGCTTTACGGTTCTGTGACAGTACAGAGGGGGATGAATGCCAAGATTTGGGGAAAGATGCTGACAACTAGAAGGAGCTTGAACTGATAGCGGCTGTCCCTTCCTAACAGTTTTAGATATTAAAACTGATATGAGCCCTGGCCAGGTAGCTCCATTGGTTGGAGCTACACCAAAAGGTTGCGTGTTTGATTCTTGGTCAGGACACATACCTAGGTGGTGGGTTTGATCACCGACTGGGCCGTGTACGGGAGGCAACCTATCAGTGTTTCTCTCTCTCACATTGATATTTCTCTCTCCCCCCATTCCCCTCTCCCCCTACCTATTTAAAATCAACAAAACTCATATCCTTGGGTGGGGCTTGAAAAAAGAATGATAGGGATGCACCCTTCCTGACAGCCTCTTTTATGGGTATCATAATAATTTCCCTCCTCCTTATGATATGGCTAGTTAAGTCCTCTTATATAAGATTTTCTAAACTGCCACCTGTTTTCAAAACCCAATTAACTTATAGCTTGATATATTTATTTTATTCTTTTTCAGCCATAAGGATGGATATGACAAATATACTACTTGGAAAAAAATATGGACTAGCAATGGAAAAACTGAACCTAGTCCCAAAGCTTTCATGGCAGACCAGCAGCTCCCCTACTGGGTAAAAAGGATAATAATGCTTTATTTTCTGTAAGGCAAGAAGAATTGATGAAAATACCAATTTTTAGGAAGTTTTCCTTTTATAACACTTACTCTATGTCTATTAAAGCAAATCACATTTTTTATTTCTGTAGGAAATTCAGACATAGTTAAAGAAGAAATTAAAGACCACCAGCTGCTGATACCCATTGCTAAGCTTACACATCGTTCATCTCTTCTTCTGTTAATTTTTTAAGTATATCTTTAAACACAACTTCTTACTTCATGTACAAATCCTAATAAAGTTTAGCATTATACATTGAATGTAATTTTTGTTAAACTTTTAGCTTTTTTATTAATTTAACTGTATATTATTTTTCCATTTAGCCATTCTTTGAAAATAAATTGTGGTTGTTGCATACATTAGATAAATATCCCTACATTTAATAAATGATTTGCTAAATATGAGCTTCTCTTGCATACTTAAAAATTTTTATTGTAGTGAAACTTACCTGATATAAAATTATTGTTTTAATATATGCACTTCAGTGGCACTTAGGACATTGAGAGTGTTGTGTAACCACCACCTCTATGTAATTCCAAAGCATTGTCATCACACAGAGTAAACCTGTGCCCGTTAAGCGGTCACCTCTCATTTTTCTCTCCCCCAGTCCCTGGCAACCATTAATCTGATATCTGTCTTTATGAATATGTCTATTTTGACTGTTTTATGTAACGGAATCATGAAGTATGTGACTTTTCATGACTGTCTTCTTAGCATAATGTTTCTGAGGTTCATCTGTGGCGTAGCATGTACTAGTTCTCTGTTCCTTTTTATGGGTAAATAATTTTCTAGCATGTGGATTTGCCAAATTTAATTTATCCAGTCATCTGTTCATGGATAGTTGGGTTGCTTCCCCCTTTTAGTTATTGCAAATAGTGCTTCTATGAACATTTATGTACAAATATTTACTTGAACACCTGTTTTCAATTCTTTTTAGTATGTATCTAGAAATAAAATTGTTGGGTCACAGTCTATGTTTAACTTTTTGGGGGACTACCAAACTATTTTCTTTAGCAACTGCTATGGCATCTTTCATTCCCACCAGCATTGTAGAAGGGTTTGGATTTCTCTACATCCTCACCAGTTTATGTTCCCCCTCCCCTTGTTTTTTTATCTGGCTGTCCTAGTGGGCCTGAAATGGTATATCATTGTGGCTTTGATTTGCATTTCCCTAATGACTGATGCATCGTGTGCTTGTTGGCCATTTTTATATCTTCTTTGGAGAAATATCTGTTCAAGTCTTTCCCCGTTTTTAAATTGGGTTCTTTGTCTTTTGTTTTTGAGATGTAAGATATTCTAGATACGTATATTCTGGATACTGAACCCTTGTCAGATAAATGATTTGCAAATATTTTCTCCTATAGGTTGTCTTTTCACTTTACTGATAGTGTCCTTGGATGCACAAAAGTTTTTAATTTTGCAGTTCAGTTTTTCTATTTTTTTCTTTTGTTGCATTTATTTTCGGTGTCATATCTAACAGTCCGTTGTGAAATCTGAGGTCATGAAGATTGACTCCTAATTTTTTCCTAAAGTGTCTATCATTGTAGTTTTTATGTTACAGTGTTTGATCCATTTTGAGTTAATTTTTGGATATATGTGAAAAAAGGATCCAACTTCATTCTTTTGCATATGGGTATCAGCATGCTTTCTTAAAAAATAAACTTTTTTGAAATAATTTTAAATTTACAGAAGAGTTGCAAGAATAATACAGAAAGTTCCCACATATCCTTCACCCAGGTTATCCTAATGTTATCTAAAACACCATGATAATATGTCAAACTAAGAGATTAACATTAATACAGTACTAATAACTACAGTACAGACTTTATTTGGATGTCATCATCTTTTTTAATAGCGTCTTTTTGCTGTTCCAGGATTCTCTCCAGGACCCACATTACATGTAGTATGTGTAGTTTATTACTAATTGTAACTAAATGTAACTCTATTTCCTTAGGTTAGCGCTGGAAAACCTTTCTAACAACAGTAGTCAGCTCTTGTTTGTACCTCCTGGTGCCTGAGCTATTATTAAATCAGAAATTACACCAAGGGGGTGAAAGTGGATAATAAGGGTGGTGGTCATGCAAGGGAGAGAAAAAGTACTTAGCAGTGCTAAGAGGATGTTCAAATCCTGTGGCAAAAATGGTGAAGTGATTGGCGGAAGAGAGAAATGCAGGCTCAAGAATAGCCAACTGATTGACCCTGACGTGTTACTTTCCATCTAGGTTCAGTGTACAAAACCTGAGTGTAGAAAATGGAGGCAACTTACCAAGGAAATCCAGCTTACTCCCCAGATAGCGAAGACCTATCGCTGTGGTATGAAACCAAATACTGCTGCTAAGGTATGATCTCTGTTGGTTCTCCTTTTGAATTAAAAGATAGGTTAATTTAGTTGTCAGTAAATAACAATGGTATGTATTTCTCATTTATTGAGTGGTAGTATTTTTAATAGATGGGAAATTGCATCTTTTTTTTAATTGAGGTACAATATATGCACAGATGTTAAATGCATTTCATTGAGTTTTGGAAAAAGACTACATTGTGTAACCAATATCCAATAAAGATACACATTTCTTTTTTTCTTAAATAATAATTTATTGATTGTGCTATTACAGTTGTCCCAATTTTTCCCCCTTAGTCCCTTCACCTAGCACCCCCCACTCGCTCAGAAAATCCCTATACCATTGTTCATGTCTGTGGGTCATGGATATATGTTCTTTGGCTACTCCATTTACTGTACTGTGATTTACGTCCCCATGGTTGTTCTGTAACTACCTGTTTGTACTTCTTAACCCCTCACCTCTTCACCCATTCCGCCACAACCCCCTCCCATCTGGCAACCATCTCTGAATGCTCTCCATATCTGTGATTCTGTCTCTGTTCTTGTTTGCTCGGTTTGTTTTTTAGATTCAATTGTTGAAAGATATGTATTGATTGCCATTTTATTGTTCATACTTTTGATTTTTTTATTAAATAATCCCTTTAACATTTCATATAATAATGATTTGGTGATGATGAATTCCTTTAGTTTTTTTCTTGCCTGGGAAGCTTTTTATATGCCCTTTGATTCTAAATGATAGCTTTGCTGGGTAGAGAAATCTTGGCTGTAGGTCCCTGCTTTTCATGACTTTGAATATTTCTTGCCCATGCCTTGAAGCCTGCAAATTTTCTTTTGAGAAATCAGCTGACAGTCTGATAGGGACTCCCCTGTAGATAACTAACCACTTTTCTGTTGCTGCTTTTAAGATTCTCTCTGTATCTTTCACCTTTGGCATTTTTATTATGATGTGTCTTGGAGTGGGCCTCTTTGTATCCCGTTTGGGATTCTCTGTGCTTCCTGGACTTGCATATCTGTTTCCTTCACCAAATTAGAAAAGTTATCTTTCATTATTTTTTCAAGTAGAGTGTCAATTTCTTGTTCTTTCCTCCTTCTGGCACTCCTATGATGCAAATATTGGAATGCTTCAAGTTGTCCCAAAGCTGCTTACACTGTCCTTGGTTTTTTTTTGATTCTTTTTTTTTTTTCTCCTCCTTGTTCTGATTGGTTGTTTCCTGCTTCCTTATGTTCCAAATCATTGATTTAATTCCTGGCTTAATCCATTCTACTGTTATTTCCCTGTAAATTGTCCTTCATTTTGATTAATGTATCCTTCATTTCTGATTGGATCTTTTTTTATGCTGTTGAGTTCCTCACTGAGTTCCGTGAGCATCCGTAAAGCAGTATTTTGAACTCTGCATCTGATAGATTGCTATCTCCATTTTATTTAGTTCTTTTCCTTCAGTTTTGAACTGTTCTTTCATTTGGGCCATGTTTCTTTGTCTCCTCATTTGGGCAGCCTCACTGTGTTTGTTTCTATGTATTAGGTAGAGCTGCTGTGACTCTCTGTCTTGGTACCCTAGCCTAATGTAGTAGGTTTCCTATAGGGTCCAGTGGCACAGCCTCCCCTATCACCCAAGCTGGGTACTCAAGGTGTGCCCTTCATGTGGGCTGAGTATACCCTCCTCTTGTGGTTGAGCCTTGATTGCTGTTAGTAGGTCAGTGGGAGGAATTTACCCAGGCCAGTCAGCTCTAAGGACTGGCAGTACCACTGACCTCCACCCTCTGTGGAGGATCAGCTCTGTGGAGGTAGGGTGGTGGTGCTCCAACATGGTCTGTAGCTGTCCAGTGGGTGCACTGGCTCTGGGGTTTCCCAGATGGTTCAGGCCAAGGTCAGCCCCCACCTGTGTTCTTCCCAGGGCCACCCTGCCTGAGCTATAAAGCAATCTGAGATAGCTGCTACTTGTGCTGAGTTTGGGATTCCCAGGCAAAGCCAAGCTATGAATCTAAGCTGGCTTTGGCTAGTACCTGGCCTGGGGCCACTTAGCTAGAGGTAGGGGGGATGGGAGCTTACTGAGGCTTGCTGTTGCTTGTTGATAGGATTTGGGATGTTGTGAAGCATGAGCCAAGACCAACCATTCATATGAAAAAATCCCTTTTAACAGTTTGATTGAGCCAGTGAGTTGGGTCATGAGTTGGGATAGAGTCTCAGGGGATCTCCAGGGTGTGGTAAACAGTGTTAGCCAGGTTGATGCAGTCTCAGATATGATACCCGTCTGCCAGCTCTGTGGCTCTGTGGATGGTAGGTTCAGAAAAGGGACAATGGCCTCTGCCTGCTTTCTGTCTTTCAGAAAGCTGTCCTCCAGCTCCCATCTTGATGTCAGATACTTCATTTCCTCCCTGTATGTCACTAGTGCCTTTCAAGCTGCTACCCTAGTGCTGGAGCTCAGACTGAATGAGTCTGAGTAAGTCCGTGTGTGGGTTCTTCCTGGGACTCCAGAAGTTTCTTCTACTGACTCAATTCCCGCTGGGTTTTGCAGCCAGAAGTTATGGGGACTTACTTTCCTGGCACTGGAACCCTGGGCTGAGGGGCTTGGTATGGGGCTGGGACTCCTCACTCCTAAGATATCCCTCCCAAATTTTTATCCACCACACATGGCTGTGGGACCAGCCTGTTCTGCATCTCCACCCCTCCTACCAGTCTGGATGGAGGTTGTTTCTTTAATTCCATAGTTGTCAGAGTTGCATTCGACTCAATTTCTGATGGTTCTGAGTAATGGCTGTTGTATATTTTAGTTGTAATTTTGATGTGGTTGTACGAGGAGGTGATCTGTGTTTACCTATGCCGCTGTCTTGACCCAAAGTCTCAATACACATTTCTACCACCCTAAAAATTCTAGTTATTTCCTGCCCTACCGCGTTCAGATTTCTGTGCCCTACACAGAGTTTTACTTGCTCTTGAACTTCATAAAAATGAAATCAGCCAACATATACTCTTTTGTGTTTAGTTTCTTTCACTGAGTATAATTGTTTTTGAGATTCATCCATGTTATTGCGTGGATCAGTAGTAGTGTTTGCTTTTTATTGCTGAGTAGTATTCCATTGTATGGATATATCATAATTTATTTAACCATTTTCCTTTTGAAGGGCTTTTGTTATATTTTAAATTTTATACTATCATGAATAAAACTGTAGTGAACATTCTGTGCAAGTTTTTTTGTGGATCTGTGGTTTCTTTTCTTGAGGGTACATGCATAGGATTGGAATAGCCAAGTCATGTGGTATATTTACATTTCATAAGCTGCCAAATGGTTTTGCAAAGTTGTAGCACATTGCAACATTTGGTCGTGGTACTCATTTTTTAAAAATTTTAGCTATTCTAGTGGGCGTGTACTGGTATGTCATTGTGGTTTTAATTTTCATTTCCCTGAAAACTAGTGATGTTGAACATTCTTTCGTATGCTCATTGGCCATTCCTACCTCGTTTGTGGAATAGTATCTGTACAAATCTTTTCTTAAAATTGGGTTTGTGTTGTAGGAGTTTCTATGTAATGTGGATATGAGATATGATCTTGAATATTTTCCCCAGTTTTTGTCTTACCCTTTCATTTTCTTAATATCTTTTGATGAGTTTTTAAGTTTGAAGCCTAGTTTATTAATTTTTTTATGCTTAGAACTTTTTGTACCTTTTCTGAGAAATCTTTGACTATTCAGTTTATACAGAGAGTCTCAAATGTTTTCTTTGAGGAGCTTTATAGTTTTAGCTTTTACATTGAGGTCACTAATCTGTTTCATCTTAATTTTTGGTTTGGATGTGAGGTATAGGCCAAGACTCCATTTTTTAAATATAAATATTTAGTTGTCCAGTACTATTTGTTGAAATAACTTCTTTCCCCATTATATTGTCTTGTCTCTGTTATCAAAAATCAGTTGACCATATATGTTGGTCTACTTCTGGACTCTGTTTCACCGATCTCTTTATTTATTCTTACCCTGATTTTCTGCTGGCTTGATTGTTGTGTCTTTATAATAAGTCTTAAAATCAGGCGGTGCAAATGCCTCTGTGTTTTTGTTTTTCAAGATCGTCTTGGCTATTCTAGGTCCTTTACACTACTATATAAAATAACAGCCTGTCAAAATCTAGAAAAAAGCCACTGGAGTTTTTTTTTTGGTAATGCATTGGATCTATAGATAATTTTAAGAAGAATTGATATCCTTACATTTTTGGGTCAGAAAACTATGGGTCAAATCTGGCCCCCGACCTGTTTTTGAAAATAATGTTTTATTGGTACACAGCCATGCTCATTTATTATGTATTAGCTATGGCTGCTTTCATGCTACAGTAGAGGAGTGGTTTTGACAGACCATACCATCCACAGAACTTCACATGTACTCTCTGGCTCTTTATAGAAAATGTTTCCCTGCGCCTGTTCTGATCCATGAGCGTGGTGTCTCTCTCCATCTTTTCAGGGTCTTTAATTTCTCCCAACAATATTTTCTAATTTTCACTGAGGATGTCTTTTGTTAAATATATTTTTAGGTATTTGGGTGTTTTCTGTGATTGTAAATAGAATTTATTTTTAACTTCATTTTCAGGTTATTTGTTGCAATGATACAGAAATCCAGTTCTTTGTATACGTTGATTTTATACCCAGAGGCTTTGTTAAATTATTAAACTTATTAAATTTCATAGATCTTTTTATACCTTTCTTTGGGTTTTCTATAGTTGTATCAGCTATGAATAAAGACTGTTTTCCTTTTTAAAAAAACTGGGTCTTTTTCCTCTTTCCTTCTCGTACCAGATTACATTGGTCAGGACCACCAGTACCGTGTTGAGTAGAAGTTGGAGAACAGACAGCTTGCTTTGCTCCTGATCATAGGAGGAATGTGTTTAGTATCTTTATCATCATGTATAGTGCTGGCTATAGTTTTTCACAGATGCCTTTTACCAGATTGAAGAAGTTCCTTTCAATTGCTAGCCTGCTGGGAACTTTTTATTATGAATAGATGTTGGATTTTGTCACATACTTCCCTTACATCTTTTTTGATGGTCATGTAGTTTTATTTCTTCTTTCATCGGTGAATGTGGCGATTCTGGAATGTTGAAATAACATCGCATTCCTGGAGTAAAGATACCATTTGTCCTTAATGTGTCATCCTTTGAATGAATTGTTGGATTCACTTTGCTAATACTTCCTTAAGGATTATTGCGTCTGTGTTCATGATGGATACTATCTGTCATTTTCTGGTCTTGTAGTGTTCTTAATTGGTTCCACTGTTTGAGTTTTGCTGGCTCAATAAAACAAATTCAGAAGTGTATCCTTCTCTATTTTGTTAAAGAGTGTGAGTAATGTTGATACTATTTCTTCTTCATGTTGGTGTAATTTACTGGTGAAGTCATCTGGGCCAGTTTTCTTTGGGAGAAGTTTTAAAATTACAAATTCAATTTCTTTAACAGATACGTGGCAGTTTAGTTGGTTTAGTCTACCACTTTTAGAGAGTTCTTTTTTTTCCTAAGAAATTTGCCTGTTTCACCTACATTGTCAAATTTGTTAACCTAAAGTTGTTTACACAGTTCTCTTATTCTTCTTTTAATGTCATCTCAGTGGTGATATCTTTGTTTTCATTTTTGATGTTGGTAATTTGGGAGTGAAGGATGGAAAGCACAGGACTAAGCTTGGGACCCTGGGATTAACACATTGTTCTGAAACCTCTCAGTTTAGCCCTTAATTGAAGCTTGAGGTCAATCTTGGGAGTAGAAAGCCTCCCTGAAAACAGTAGGAAGGGCTGACACTGAGGGGGTGGGCAATTAATTTTCCAGGTCCAGTGCACTGATGTGAATTGGAGTTTGTGTAATGAAGGTACATGAGCTTGTGTGGCAAAGGGGAAGCTAGCGGAAACAATGTCATGTTGTGCTGAACTTATCTAGCACCTGTGCCCCAGATTACTTTTCAAGTCAAAAGTAGACTCGGTGGCATTTCATTATAATATTTAAAGGAGAGTTCAGTCAAGAGCAGTTAGAAATAGCAGACTATTTTAATAGACACTAGCCTTTGGGCCATTTTCATTCAACCTATTTCAGTGAAATTTCTTTTTTGTTGTTGTTGTTACTTTATTTTTTATTTTAAAATTATATTGTACATGCTGTTACAGTTGTCCTGGTTTCTTGCCCTTTGCCCCCTCCTACCCAGCACCCTCCTTCTCCCTCAGGCGATCCCCGCACCATTGTCCATGTTCATGGGTCATGCGTATATGTTCTTTGGCTACCATATTCGCTTTGCCGTACTTTACATCCCCGTGGCTCTTCTGTTACAACTGACTTGTGCTTCTTATTTCCTGCACCCTTTTTGCCCATTCCCCGACCCCTCTCCCATCTGGCAAGCTTCAAAGCATTCTCTGTATCTGTGAATCTGTTTCTGTTTTTCTGTTGTGCTTTGTTCATTTATTTCGTTTTTTAGATTCAATTGTTTGTAGATACGCATTTATTGCCATTTTATTGTTCATATTTTTGATCTTCTTAAAGAAGACCCTAACATTTCATATAATACTGGTTTCGTGGTATGAACTCCTTTAGCATTTTGTCTGGGAAGCTCTTTATCTGTCCTTCAATTCTAAATGATAACTTTGCTGGGTAGGGTAATCTTAGCTGTAGTCCTCGCTTTTCATCACTTTGAATATTTCTTGACAATCCCTTCTAGTCAGCAAAGTTCCTTCTGAGAAATCAGCTGACAGTCTTATGGGACCTCCTTTGTAGGTAGGTAACTGCTTTTCTCTTGCTGCTTTTAAGATTCTCTTTGTCCTTGACCTTTGGCCTTTTAATTATGATGCGCCTTGGTGTGGGCTCTTTGGGTTCATCTTGTTTGTGATTCTCTGTGCTTCCTAGACTTGCATGTCTGTTTCTTTCACCAAGTTAGGGAAGTTTGCTGTCATCATTTTTTTCAAACAGGTTCCCAGTTTCTCCCTCTCTCTCTTCTTCCAGCACCCCCATGATGCGAATGTTGGCACGCTTGAAGTGGTCCCAGAGGCTCCTTCCACTGTCCTCACATTTTTGGATTCTTTTTACTTCTTGCTGCTCTGATTGAGTGTTTTTTCCTTCTTTATATTGCAAATTGATGATTTGATTCTCGGCTTCATCCACTCTACTGTTGGTTCCCTGTAAATTGTTCTTTATTTCAATTAGTGTACCCTTCATTTCTGACTCGGGTTTTTTTTATGATAAATTCCTTGAGCAGCCTTATGACCAGTGTTTTGAACTCCACATCTAGTAGATCACTTGTCTCCATTTTGTTTAGCTCTTTTTCTGGAGTTTTGTTCTCTTCTTTCATTCGGCACATGTTTCTTTGTCTCCTCATTTTGACAGGCTTGCTGTGTTTGTTTCTATGTATTATGTAGAGCTGATGTATCTCCCAGGCTTGGTAGAGTGGCCTAATGTAGTGGGTGTTGTAGGGTCTGGTGGTTACAACCTATCCTAACATCCAAGCTGGGTACTCGAGGTGCATGTACCATGTGGGTTGTGTACACCTTTTTCTGTAGTTGAGCCTTGATTGCTATTGGCATGTCACGGGGAGGCATTTACTCAGGTAGATCAGCCGCAAGGACTGGCTGTGACCACTGATCACAAACCTACAGCCACTGTGGAATATCATCTGTGCAAGGAGCCCATTCCATAGAGCAGGACTTACTTCAGCAGCGCTCTGGTGTCCGCTGAGTCCAGGCCCTTGAATACATGTGCCTTGTGGAGGTGGTTAGGTGGTGGTACTCCAATGTAGTCTGAAACTGTCCACTGATGTGCTGGCCCTGAAGTCTCCCAGGAGGTGCAGGCCAAGGTCAGCCATCACCTGTGTTCTGTCCAGGACCACCCAGCATAAGCTACAAAGTGATTTGCAGATGGCTGCTACTTGTGCTGGGCTTGGAGATAGCCAGATGAGGCCAAGCTGTGAACCAAGGTCAGCTGCTGCTAGTGCCAGTCCTAAGTGTATTTATTTGGCAAGGGATGTGGGGCTCACTGAGGCCAGATGCTGTTTGTTTGAGAGAACTGAGGAAAATTTGAAGCATGAGCCAAGACAAGCCATTCTCATTGAAAAGCCCCTGGAAACAGCTTTGGTGGGCCCAAAAGTTGCATGGGGCAGGGCCTCAGGGAATCACCAGTGTGGGGCAAACAATGGGAGCCAGGCTGATGGAGTATCAGTTTTGGCACCTGCCAGTGGCTCTGTAGGGGGATGACTCAGAAATGGAACAATGGCCTCTGCCAGCACTTCTGTCTGGGAGAAAGTGGCTCCCCAGCTCTTACCCTGATGCCAGACACTTCACTTCCTCTCCATATGTCTCTAATGCTTGTCAAGCTGCTGCCCTTGCGCTGGAGCTCAGAAGGAGTGAGTCTGAGAAAGTCTGTGTGTGGGCGCAGACTTTAAGAAGAACTGCCTGGGACTCCAGACGTAATGTCTTCCACAGCCTTAATCCCCCTGGTTTTTACAACACTGGAACCCTAGCGGGAGTCATATGTGAGGCTGGGACCACTCCGTTCCCGAGATACCCCTCCCAGTTTTTATCTGCCACACATTGGCATGTGGCCTGCCCATTCTGTGTCTCCATCCTTCCTACCAGTATTGATTTGATTTCTTCTTTAATTTCGGAATTGTAGGACTTCCATTCAGCTCGATTTCTGGCATTCCTGAATGATCTTTTTTCTATAGTTTAATTGTAATTTTAATGTGATGTGCAAGGAGTGAGTACCGTGTTTACCTCACTGCCATCTTGACCAGAAGTCTGTGTGAAGTTTCTAAACAGCTGTTCTAAATAAATAAAATATATTTTGGGTGATTTGCTTACTGCTGTATATTACTAAATACTAGGTATGATTTTACATTAAATTTATATTAAAATCATTTGATACTGTGCTTTGACCAGCTTTAGTTTAACTGTATTTGGAATTATACATAATCCCTCTTCTCTTTTACCTGCTAAGAATGGAATGTGCAGCTTTGAATTCATCTCTGCCAGTTGTTCAAATTATCCATGTCCCTTTTTTTGTTGTTTTTTTATTTGATTTTTCTTGGGTGGTAATTGTCCATTTCAATTTTTTCAGTGTAAGTAGTTTTTGAAATGTTGTCTAAGGTTTTATTTAGAATGAGTTTATTTTTAGACAAATGACATGTTCATTACTGAAAAATTCAGGCAATATAGAAAAGAACAAAGATGTTAACAAAAAAATATTCATGTGCTCATCCCCATGAAATAACCATCATTAAATGAGATTTATTCAAGAATATTTCTGCATGTATTTCAAGGAGAAGACCTGACTGATAACTTCATATTAAGAATTAGTACTATGCAGGCTGGCTTTGTATAAAATGATTGAGTTAAATACAACAATATTTAAAACCAGAAAAAGAAGCCAAAGCGAAATAAGAAATTGTTGAACATTGGATAATTATTTCTTCATCATCAGTAATAGTAGTTTCTAAAAGCTCCCTAAAAGGACATGGAAATAGGAGATGAGAATGGTATGAGGTTGGAATCCCTTTTTTTTTTTTCCAGTCGCATGTTTTAATTTTAGATATTAATTGACACCCTGCTATGAAAGTGGACAAAGTAAATGATGTCACACTTTATCCCACGTCCCCTTTTCCTCTCTCCCAATTTTTGTTAGTGTTTTGTTGTTTTGTTTTTGAGTTTAGCGTACTTGTTGGAGTAAATGTCTCATTTATTTCCTATAACCACAGTTCCTTCCTTGCTCACTCTTGCTTCTGTTCTTACATGGGTGTACTGCTCCCCACAATTTCTCTTACCACAGTTTCTTCTATCCCAAGTTCTTTCATATTTTGATTCACCATGTGGTTGAATGTATTTTAACATCAAGAACATTTTTCCAGGTGGACTGAGAAGTATCAGATTCCTTAAGCTTTTGAAAACTTAATTGCCTTTTTCTCCTTCCAGCCATATTAAAATTGAAGTCTTCACGGTCTTCTTAAATTCCAGCTTCTAAGTAGCGTGTCACATGTTTTGTACCTCTTCGCCCACCCCCCAAAATCCTTCTTTGATACGCCACTGTTCCCGTCTGTTACTGTCGATAATCTGAGGTTTTGAAATATTTATTTAAGTGGTGTTTATTGATTCAGAGTCCCTGTGGTTTCTAGCTCGGTATTCTGTTAAGGACAAAGTCTGGAAGGGTTTATTTGTGTAACAACATTAAAAAGAATGGTGGTGTACTAGCATACTATTTTGGAGCTTGCTTTTGTCATTTAATCTATCTTAAAGGACCTTTCTTCTATCTTAAAGGTCCTTTAAAGATCTCTCCTTTTAAAGACTGTATAATAAACAGTCTACTGAATGGACGTATTATGATGAATTTAGTTTGATTGAGAGCATTTAGGTGACTTTTCAATGATTGCCATTAGGGACAGTGCTGCAATTAATAGCTTTATATTTTTTGCCATTTTTCAGTATATTTGTGGGATCAGTTTCTAGCAATAAAATTTTTATGTCAAAGAGAACATACCATTGTTTTAGTATGAAATAAATCTTAGGCACAAAAGAGGATTTATAATTTGTGTGTAAGGAATAGAGAGTTAAAGCAAACGTTTGTGTATCCAGCACTCAGATTTAAAAACAAAGCACTACCAATGCCTCTACCATTCCCTGTGTGCCCCTGTGCTTACCTTCCTCCCCGACCCCTGCAAGGACAAACAGAACTCCAAGTTTTGTATTTATTATTCCTCTGCTTTTTGTTAGTTAATACATATTTACAATACCCTAAACACCATGTAAAGTTTTGCATATTTTTATACTGGTTATAAATTATGTTATATTGCTTATATTCTTCTACAACTTGCTCTTCTCACTCAAGGTGAGGTTTTTCACATGTGTCCAGGTTGATGCCTGGAGCTCTGAGCCATTAATTTCCCCTGCTGCATAGTGTTACATTGTGTGAATGTACCACTCTGTATCTCTTTTCCTGTTCATGCTCATGATGGTTGTTTTGGATTTTGGGCTGTTGCACACAGTGCTTCTGTGCACATGTGCAAGCGTTTCTCTGGAGTATATTCCAAGGGCCAGATTTGCCAGGCTATATGGTACACCAGTCTTCAGTTTATTTAGGTAACTTTTTTATTGAGATGTATAAACAGAAGATGCACAATCAAAATGCATAGCCCAGTGGATTTTCACAAAGTCCCCATTTAGCTAGCTTCCAGTAAAGAAATGCAACACCTACCAGCCCCTCAGAATCCCCCAGCAACCCCTTTTACTCGCAGCCTCCATCCCTTGCTCCCTCACTTACTTTTCTGACTTACAACACTAAAGATGTATTGCTTGCTTTTGAATTTTATGTGAATGGAATCATACAGCATGTTTTCTTTTGGGTGTAACTGCTTTCTGGCATCATTATGCCTGTAAGGTGCATGCATGTTGTAGCGTGTGGTTGTAGTTGGTTGTTCTCACTGCCGTATAGTGGCCACTGTTTGACTGTGATGCAGTATTTATCCATTCTATGCTCGATTTACTTCTGGGTTGTATTTAGCTTTTTCCTATTGCAAAGAATCCTCCTTTGAACATTTTCTACTTCTGTTGATGGACATGTACAAGGGCCTTTCTCAAAAATATAACAAAGGTTAGAATTTGCTGGGCATATGGTGTATACATCTTCAGTTAAACAAGATAATGCCAAATTTTCAGTCATTTAAAAGTTTCATGTTTTGTCTATTTGCTCTCCAGAATTGCTTCCCCTTTACATTTCCACTGGACGCCCTTGTGAGAGTACCTGTCCTTCCCACACCTTCACTCATACAATGTCTTACACACGTTTTTCTCTCTGCCAGCCTAATAAATGAAAAGAGGTATCTTCTTGAAGGTAAATTGGTACTGAAGATAATATTTTATAAGTAAAGCTAATTAATACTTGGTTTCCCTTTGCAGCCTGAGACCCCAGATCAGTGTTCCCTCCCAGAAGATCTAGTGAGTATTTCTGCATGTTGTAGATTGGAGTTCACTGCACCTGCAATGTTAAGTGTTACACATAAATGACACAAACAGTTTTCGTGAGTTTCTCTCTCTTTGGTTGCTGATCAGAGGCTTTTTACTTTAACATGATAAGGATATGAAAATGCCAGCAATAGTGGTATTGTAGGTGATCCTCCCCAACTTTAAAAAGAAAAGTAAAGTTATATTGCTTTACATTAAAAGGAAATAAAAAGGAAGAAACTCCTACCTTGCTTTACTGTAGGGATCAGGCTTGTTAAATGTTTTTCATGGGTGACTTTATGACCGTGTCTCTGCTTGGATCCTTCCAAAAAAAAAAGAACAGGAGGCGCATAATTTGATGATCTTGGCCCAGATTCAACTATGAGAGTGTTCTTGTGTGTTCTGACCTCAGTGTCACTCTTTGTCCTGTCCCTACCATGGAAGGAACAGCAGTGTCTCCAGCTGGCAAAGCTTCGGCATGTTTCATTATCTTACAGACCTTTGCTGCCGGAGCCGGCAAAGTCCAGGGGTCTAGAACCACATCCAATGGCTGTTTCAGAAAATGACTTTTTAAAACTCGAGTTTCTAAAATTCTGAGATTCTGAGTTATTTTGCATTTCAGTAATTCAAGGTTGTTAAACTGCAGTTTTTCCAGTTGTCTGAAACTCAGGGACTGGGGTTGACTTTTAGGCAAGGAGAGAATTGACATCTAGCAAATCTATGTTAAAAGCACTCTGTTATATAAAAGAGGTGTGTGAGACACACATGTATACTTTTTAATCATTAGTTGTACTCTAAAACATTTCATGGTAAACTAGTAGCCCACATAATACCTGGATTAGGGTAGACAGGATGAGATTATAGAAAATAAGGAAAAAATAACTTGAATACAATTACAGAACCTTATGAATATGTCCGCTAACATTTAGACCATTTTGCAGGCAGGAGAATTTGAACTTAGGACAGAGGCCATATTCTTGGGGATATATGAAGTTTTAAAAGTTTGGAGGAGTCCCTGAATGTTCATCTGCCAGTTAGTTATTTTTGCATTTCGTTAAGGAAGGGTCAGGAGCAGGTTTATAGTCGTATCACCTGCCCACCCTTTTTCTGTTCCTATGGATTCTAGGGTCACTTTTAAAGCAATTTCTAAATTTTGAGTGATTGTTAGTTTCCTAGGGCTGCCAAATCACCACGCACTGGGTGGCTCCAAGCAACAGAAGTTTATTGTCTCATCATTCCAGAGGCTCTATGTCCGAAATCAAGGAGTTAGCAGGGACGTCCTCCCACTGAAGGCTCTAGGGGAGGGTCCGTCCTTCTTCTTCCAGCTTCTGGTATTACCAGCAATTATTTTGGGTTTTTATTCCAAATAATTTTTTTAAAATATTTTATTTATTTTTAGAGATAGGGGAAACGAGGGAGAGAGAGAGAAAGAGAGGGAGAGAAACATTGACGTGCAAGAGAAACATCAATTGGCTGCCTCTTGCCCACCCCCAACCAGGAACCTGGCTCACAACCCGGACATGGGCCCTGACCAGGAATCAAACCAGCGATGTTCAGTTTGCAGGACAATACCCAACCCACGGAGCCACACCAGTCAGGGCTGTTGCAATTCTTGGCATTCCTTGGCTTATAGACGCATCACCCCAGTCTCTGCCTCTGTCATCACATGACCCTCTCCCTATGTGTCACCCCTGTCTCTCTGTCTTTCCTCCTCTTACAAGGATAATGGTCTATTGAATTTAGGGCTCACTCTACTCCAGTATGACAAGATTTCCAGAAAAGGTCGCCTTCTGAGGTTCCGGGGGATACTATTTAACCAAGTATAGTGGGTGTTTGTTAAACCGATAGACTGACTACATCAAGTACAGTTTCTTTCTTGGTATGTGTATGCAAGGTGAGAGTGGAATTTTTGATGGCAAAAGGGCAAAATTATAGCCAGGTATTCAGGAACGGCGAGCATGTTGAGAGAACAAACTTGGAATAGCAAGATCAAATGCTGGTTTATTAGTCACTGTTTAAGTTTCTCGTGGTCCAGAGCAGAGGCTGGTTGGAGCACCCTCAAGCGGACTTCTACAGGAAGGAAAGACTAGTGGGAGGCAGTAGGAAGGCAGGGGCTCTTTCCTGGGTCCTGATTCAGTTAACCAACACAGCTGCAGACCCAGGAAGCAGAAGAGAATGGAAGAGTTTGGGTTCATGTTTTTTAAGGCACCTACATTCTGCCCTCTCTATGGTCTATTTGGAGTGTCAGGGTCTGAACACTCAGTTTGCTCTCTGCTTGGACCTGAGCTCAGGGGGGGGTTAGGACTAGTCCTGGTGTGTCGTGGAAGGGACTGAAGCTTCCCTTCTTTTTGGTACAGCACAAGCTGTCAAGGGTAGCCAAACCTAAAACAAGCCTTGAGAACAAATTGCACACTGAAGTGCCTCAGGGGCAAGGCACATAATGAATGTGGAAAGCAGCTGGGAATGATTTATAGGGAGCTTTGGTTCTTGTATTAAACTGAAAATTGTTTGTCTCGGAATTGGACTCTGAAATTTGAAGGGCAAACAGAATATCTCCAAACTAGATCCAGGTGTGTCCAACCTTTTGGTGTCTCTGAGCCACATGGTAAATATGTTGTAACATGTAATCACAAAAAAAAATTTCATAACGTTTTAAGTAAATGTTTTGTGTTGGGCTGCATTCATAGCCATCCTGGCCCGCATGCGGGCCCCTGCTTGATGGCAGGTGGCATTTACTGGGAGCCTAGAGAACAAACACCAGAGGGGCCCTGAGCTCAAGGTTCTTCTGCATCAGATTCTTAGAAATCTCAGAGCATACATTCAAGATCACTTTTAGAAAAGGCTTTCTAACATAGGATTTGTGGAGTGTTGCTTTAGAAGCTGACCAAATTTTAGTTTTTTATTGCACGAGTTAGCATCATGGGGATGCTTTGATTCAGTGATTCCATATGTTAAATCTACTCTGGAATATCACATATTTTAAGACTGAAAAGAGCTTTTCTTCAGTTCTTTTTGCATCTATTTTGATGGTTGTAGTGCACTTTTCCCTCTGAACATTTTTCAATAGCCTCGGGCAAAAAGCAGTAATGCTTGCCTACTGCTTAGGAGAATTTTTTTTCTACCCCGTTTTGCACATTCAATTATCTTTAGATTCCAAGTAAAAAGGAAGGTTAGGAGATGGATGATAAATACTGAAAAGAAAGAAAAACGTCATGTCACACTTAAACCTAGGCTTGCAATGTAGCCAGTGGATGCTGCTTTAAGGTTGACCTGGAGTTGGTAGGCTTGCTAAGGAGGGGGCGGGAGAGAGGAGGAAGCTGTTGCTGTGTATTTGAAATAACTCTGCCTTGGAAACTTGCTCTCTAGGTATTGCCAGCAACTCTGGTATACAGGATTGTTGAGTGGGAGAAGGCAGAGAGAGTGGAAGGGTTAAGGATAAATACCAAGAAAAGAATCATCTGAGCTTGGCTAAATCTGCATGTACATTTCTTGTCTGCCATTGTCCCTCTCAGTCTTGCTCTGCCCATTTCAGAGAGTGTCGGAAGTTTCCAACCATTGGTGGTACTCCATGCTCATTCTACCTCCTTTGCTGAAAGACAGCGTGGCAGCACCCCTGCTCTCTGCCTACTACCCCGACTGCGTTGGCATGAGCCCCTCCTGCACCAGCACAAACCGCGCAGCCAGCGAAGCCAGCCCGGGGAAGCTGGAGCACCCCAAGGCAGTCCCCTCTGTGCTGGGTGAGAGCTGGTCCTAGCACTCCCCGCTTTCCCCTCCCCCTCAGTCCCTGGAAATGTGTGGGTGAGGAGAATGGAAAAGACTTTTTTAATGTGTGCACCATATGGTATAAAGCACCTCATTATATCACGAATTTGGTGATACTGTGGATGTCATACCATTTGTGTATATTGTGCAGTTAATGTTTCCCTCAGCAAATGGAAAGCCTGTAACATTTGTCCAGGAACTGTGTCTACAGAGTTTAATGGGTATTTATTTGAAAGCTGGATAAGTTGACAATAATGCAACCTCTTAACATACCGGAAGAGTGTGTGACTATATGAGCAGCCCTTTTATTTTCTCTGAGTCTTTCTCTTCTAATTATGTCATTGAGAATCTCAGCAAAATTATCCACTCTTGAAAAAATTTAAAACTTTAGGGCAAGGCGGGCATGATGTTGATCTTATCTTTAAAATTCCACACCAGAATTCTTTGTGTACTAGATCTTCTGTCTGAACAATAACAAACTTCACTTTTTAAATGTTATTTTTCAAATACACACTTTATTTTTGGTAGTGGCCCTATCTTAAGGTTTATAACTCATAACACGGGCCCTCTAAAAATCGAGCTGTGGTAGAAATCAAAGCAGAGGTGAAAAGTCCCAGTGTTAGTTTAAGACACTCAAATTAGTGGGTTTGTACATTTATGTAAGATAGTTTGGCAGTGTGAATCAAAATCTTAAAGTTAATACCTGTTGTCCCTATGAATTTATCCTAACTAAATTAACAAAGTAAATTATAAAAGGAAGTCCAAAGATTTATGCGCTAAGAAATTTGTGTGGCATTGCTTATAATACTGAATAATTGGATGAAGTTTAAGTGCCCAGCATTAGTAGAATGATTGCCGTATTTTTCGGACTATAAGACTCACTTTATCCCCCCCAAATTCGGGAGGAAAGTGGGGTGTGTCTTATAGTCCAAATGTAGCTTACCTGGCTTGCTGGGGGTGGGGCGGGGTGGGAGGACGGTGGTGGAGCAGGGTTTTTTCCCATATTTTCCTCCTCTAAAACCTAGGTGCATCTTATGGTCCGGTGCATCGTATAGTCTGAAAAATACAGTAAATGATAAAATAGTATGTGTCCACTGAAGTCCTATTTAATGGCATAGAAAAATGTTCTTGATGTCATAAATTTTAAAAACCAGGTTAGAAAATAGCAATTTTCTGGCTTTGTAAAAACAGGTATCTATTATATTGACATTTCTATTCAAAGAAACAGCACTGATAGCCTGTGAGCCACACCCAGCAAGAATTAGCAGGAGTTAGTGACTGCTGTTTACTTCTGTGAACCTGTTCACTCTGTAATCAGACAAATCCCAGTAATAGTTACTTTTAAAATATATTTCCATGGGGAGTCGGTGTTCAGTCGGTACAGAGTTTGAGTGCTTGGGTTGTAAAATTTCTGGAGATCTGTTACACAAAAATATGAATATACTTAAAACGCTACTGAATTATATACTTAATTAAACAAGGTTAAAATGGTAAATTTTATGGTATGTGTCTTGTTTTACCACAATTACAACTTAAAAAAAATTGTCCATACCATGGAAATTGGTGAAGAAAGAATGGGAAACTACTTGTTTAATTTGCACATGTGTGTATGTTATCTAAGTGAATGGAGGAAGCAGAGATATAGTGGGACAGGCTGGAGCTTGTCTTGGCTATCCTTGCTGATTGATCTTACTCTTTAATTTGCCCAAATTTGGAAGTGACAGCTGGAGGGTTTGCGTCTTTGTGCTTCTGTCAGTTCCAGGCATGAACCGGTACTTCCAGCCTTTCTACCAGCCCAACGAGTGCGGCAAAGCCCTGTGCGTGCGGCCGGACGTGATGGAGCTGGATGAGCTCTATGAGTTCCCAGAGTATTCTCGAGACCCCACCATGTACCTGGCCTTGAGGAACCTCATCCTGGCCCTGTGGTACACTAACTGCAAAGTAAGTGGGGGCATGTCAGCTATCAGCTCACAGACAGACACTTCCCTTGAAAGATAGGAGCTGCTTTACCTGTGGAGGGAACCTTTCGGCCAGGCTTTCTGCCCCTCAGCAGTGTTGACATTTTGGGGGATAGTCTTTGTGTGAGGGGCTGTCCTGTGCATTGTAGTGTGTTTGGCCGCATCCTTGGCCTCTAGCCCCTGGATGTCAGGGCACCCCCAGTTGTGACAACCAAAAGTGATTCCAGTTATTGCCCAATGGGGGCAATGTCTGTCCTTCCAGAGAACCACCACTTTGGGCCATGTGTCATCAGAATTCTTGACTCTTCAGTGAGTGACTGTAAGGTGCAAAGTTGGGTTCAACCAGTTCCAGTTGACCCGGGAGAAAAAAGTGAAACACTAAGGACTGATTAAACCCATTGAGGGCAGAATTCTTATCCCCCGTGTTGTCCTCCAACAGTCTGCTCTGTGTTGGGCCTGAAGAAACGTGAGGGGCCTTGTACATACAGTACCAGCCTTTAAAGGGGTGAAGATAAATGTGGACGTGGGGGTGGGAATACAGGAGGTTTATTTTTTAAACAGTCTTTCCTGATCCTAGTATTTTTCTGATTTGTTAATTTCTTCTGCGATTACCAAGTGACTGCTCAGTGCAGAACATTTTGCAAGGCCACCAAGAAAGATTTTCTGGTTCCATCCTGGTATTTCACTGGATTAGACTCCAGTATGAGGTGCCCTGATTAAGTGATGGCTGGTAGTGCCATTTACACAAATTACACCCCAGGTGAGTAGGCTGGGCAAGGTAGAATTATCTGTCTCCTCCCCAGCGGGACTGAGGTAGGTGCTCACTAAACATTTGCTGAACCGAACAAAAGTGTGATAGTTCAGGATAGTTTTCAGAAATAGCCTTGGATTTCTTCTTCTTCACATTTTTTTAATTTGCCTTTGAACTTTAACTTATTTATGGAAAAAACCCTGACTTGTCAGTCTGGATCCATTTTAATTTTTAGAAAGAAAGTAGGTATTGTGTCTCTTTAATACTTTAGTGGTAAAACACAAATGTTTTCTATAGAAGAATCAAAGACTTTGAAATGATTTTGAAATGGTTTTTTAAATTTTGTAAACACAAACACATTTTATCTTCTGAAGCAAGGAAGGTCAATATTGTGTTGTTTTTTGAATGCTTTGAGGGTATAGTCATCTTCCTGGGTTTGTTCAGGTTCTGGTGGGGCTGAGGTTTGGTGTCAAGTAAAGAAGAGGCCAAGGGTAAGGAGCCCTCACCCCCACCTCCAGTGCCTGTTCTAACTTCACCCCAGGCCAAGGCCGCCATTACTCGGGAATCTTTGAGATGGACCATGACCTTGCCAAAGCTGGGTCAAGCAGAGAAAGGCGGTGTTGTCTTTCCCCCGACCCCAGGTTCCTCAGTGGTCTTCTCTCCTCTTATCAGTGATAAGAATCCAGTGTTTTCCTGCTGCTAGTACACAGAATAGCCTGGGCTTCTACAATGGGCTGTGTTGTGTGGTTTATTGAGCCAGGATTATATTTGTGATGCAGTCTGCCCCCATGCTTCCTATAGCAGTCATTCTCAGTGAGGGGGAGTGTGTATGGTTAAGATACAAATTGCTGTATCTGCCTGTGTCCCTTCACCAAAAGCTTCCCTTTGATCTTGTTATAGCTTAGCGATAAATGATGGATTTGAATGACCCTGAGAGTTTCTTTTTATTGTGATAAAATACAATATAAAATTTACCATTTTATTCTAAAATGTATAATTCAGTGGTATTCAGTACATATACAATGCTGTTTAACCATCACCACTGTCTAGGTCCAAAAATTTTTTATTACCCCAAGAGGAAACCCCACAGTTCTTAAGCGATGACTCCCTATTCCTCCCTTTCCCGAGCAGCCACAGATCTACTTTCTGTCTCTATAGATTTGCCTATTCTGGACATTTCATGTAAATGGAATCATCCAATATGTGGCCTTCTGTAACGAGCTTCTTCACTTAGGATAAAGTTTCCAAGGTTCATGCTTGTTGAAACATATGGGTCAGTACTTCATTGCTTTTTACGGCTGAATAAAATATGGATAGACCACATTTGTTTATCTGTTCAGCCATCGATGAACATTTCTTTGGCTATTTGAACATTTTGTTTGAACATCTGCTTTCAGTTCCTTGGGTATGTATGTACCTAGTAGTGGAATTGCTGGGTCATATGGTAATTCTGTGTTTAACTTTTAGAGGAACCAAGAGTTGCTTTTGGTTTATTTGCCTTAACAGTTTGGTTTTATTTCCAAACACAGGAAGCTCTTACTCCTCATAAATGTATTCCTCACATCATTGTCCGGGGTCTCGTGCGCATTCGATGTGTTCAAGAAGTGGAGAGGATACTTTACTTCATGACGAGAAAAGGTCTCATCAACACAGGCGTTCTCAGCGTCGGCCCCGACCAGCACCTTCTTCCTAAAGATTACCACAGTGTAGGTGACTAGCTCTAGCAATAGCACTGCCATCGGTCATGATGAAGACTAGTACATTGTTGTTAATGCTATCAGAAGTCACATTATCATGAATAAGTTATAATGCAAGACTTTTTAGACTATGTGTTTCTCTGGAGAAGATACTATCAGGCATTGTTTCCCTGGACTGTAGAAGAGAGGAAGGGATTATGTAAGAAAAGTTCTACAGTATACTTTAGGAAAATAACTTTCTGCTACGGACATCAAAGAAGTGTAGATGAACCAACACTGCTTGGTTTTAGTACCTTCCAGAACAACTAAACTAGCACATTGTTTTCATTGCTTTTTTTTTTTTTTTTTTTTAAGAAATCTGTCATCATTGTCGGGGCCGGTCCAGCAGGATTAGCAGCTGCTAGGCAACTGCATAACTTTGGAATTAAGGTAAGATTTTTGGGTCATGGAGGCAGAAACAGATGGTTAACTGCTCCTCAGGTTCTAATTTTCTAAGACTTAGAATTCATTTCATGATTTTAGCAAAGAATGCTGAATACATGATGGTATCTTTGTATCTTTACAATCCTAGAAAAGATACAAAAATTGAAACTGGTTTAATAAAAGAAAGAGGAATACAGAAATTCCCACAGCTTTGGAGAGTTTGACACTCAAAGAGCAACTCAGACGAGATTTGAAGTTGGTGTCAGCAGAAATTCCTGACAGAGTGTTGTCGACATAACAGAGGGACGCTGAAGGAAATCCATTATTTCTGCAGTAGTTTGAGACAACAGATAGCAACCTAGAAATTTGCTTTCTTTTATAAAAGTGTCTGAAGTGCCCAGTTACATTTTCTTATGCAAAATAAAGGAACTTTTTGAATCTTACTTTGAGAAACAAAAATCTTTGGTTTTGGAGGCAAGATTGAACTAGTTAATCCATGGTTGGGACAGAATCACATGACTTTTAAAGTACTGTACATATTTGAGGTTGCCTGCTTTTCCAAGGTGGGATATTCTTTCTTTTTATCTGGTATGTTGCCTTATTCCAGTTGTTCAAAATTAGCCAAAATAGAGACTATTACCAAAAAACCGTTTGCGCAGTTCAGTATCTCTAATTTCTGCTACACTCATTCAAATTCATCATCCCCTTGATTTCTGTGACTTTCTAAATCTGACATATTTCTCCTTTTTAAACGGATAAGAACAGATACTACACTTGATCTTAGCCAAAAGGCCAAGAAGCGATATATTTCTCCTTTTTAAAAAGTTGTTTTGCAAGGACTTTGGTTTTCACTTAAACCAAATGTGAAAATTAATTTGGTAAAATTGAATCAGTCTCTTTGTTGTTTTCTGCCTGGCTCAAAGAAAACAATAACTTCTTTTTCACAATATGTTCTCTGCTGGAGGAGTTTCGGGGAAGAAGAAAAGTTTGCGATAGCTGTGCCTGCAAGAGGTTTTCTCTTGATTGAACGGAGAACCTAAGTCTTGAGTTACATGATGTTGCTGACACAGCAGAAGAATCTGAGTTGGGCTTAGAGGAAGTGTGTTTGCATTTGTAAATATTTTCTTAGTGGTATTAAGCTTTGAGGTGTTTTAATTGGTTGGTTATTTATTTCAGTTTTAGATACTAGAGCCAAGGCTTCTTGTTTGTTTTGTACTTGTGAAACCCACAGATTATGTTACAGGGGAGGTTGTTACTATCCAGAGTCTAATGTTGAGCCTTCCTCTCACACTAGATGGAAACCAGAAACAGATGGTTCTGTGTTCATCTGAAGCCAGAGGTGGAGGGTGGGCAGGGCAGAACCACCAGTTACAGCCTTTCTAGTGGGAGAAAATGAGGAATGTAGGTCTGAGAAAGGACAATATTCAGAGGACCTCTATTACTCTCCCCTTTGTTTTGCCAGGAGATGAGGGAGACCCCACAGAGACCACCCATCCCTCTCAGGATTAGGAAGTGAGTCACCTGAGAGATGGGTAACTCAGGGATCTTTCTCGAGCAATTTGAAGACCCAGAGACAAAACGGCTGGCCTTGCACTGAATAGGACTCACATTTTCAGTTACTGCGGTCCCAGAAAGTGTGGAGTAGCGCTTTGAGTCGCAGGGGCGTCCACGTGAGAGCAGCTTCTCGTGCCCCTGGAATGAAAACTGTGAAGGAGTTCAAATGGCCTGCATGGGGGACCGATCTGCTTAGGTCGTGATGCCCATGTGGCGACAGGATCTTTCTTTTTAAGTGAGGGTCATATCTTGGGGAAGTTAGGGCGTATGTGCAGTGTTAAAGGAATTGTGCTACATACATAGATATTGGATAGAGCAAAACCTCCTCTTTTACCTAGTTTTTAATAGCGCTTTTTAATAATGGAATACTGTTTAGCAGAAGCCTTCCCAGTGCATTTCATGTGCTAGTTCATCAAATTTTACCATTATAGCATTTGAGAGGGAACAGTTTGAGGATTTCACCAGCAGACTATGCACTTTCTCCTTGTTAGAATCAGGGTTTAACAGCCATTTCAGCGTTCTTTTCAAAGTTGTTCCTCTAGTAATATAATAAGAAACAGCACCCAACGATGGAGCTTATTTAACTATATTGTACATTTACAGTAGTGCAATTTGATATGACTATTCTATCTTATTTAGCTTCCCCGATTGTCTGTCTTTTTAGGTGACTGTGCTGGAAGCCAAAGATAGAATCGGAGGCCGAGTGTGGGATGATAAATCCTTTACGGGCGTCACCGTGGGGAGAGGAGCCCAGATCGTCAATGGCTGCATCAACAACCCAGTGGCGCTCATGTGTGAACAAGTGGGTTCCTGTCTTTAAGATGTGTATTGTAGACAAAGGAAAGAAAAAATTCTTAGTTTGCTTCTGTGTAGTATTAATGTGCTCCTAAATAATAATTAACAATTCCAGAATGATTTCTTGCCTCCTCTTCTCTGAAAAGTATATAAAGACAATTATAGTTCTTCTTTTCTAAGAAGGTGGTACTAGAGGACTTAAAAAACTTTTTTCTTTTTCTAAGCTATTTCATTATATTTGTGTGTTATTTGCAGGCCACTGGATTAGCTCATAGTTTTAGGGTTGCCAGATTAAGTAAATAATAATACAGGATGCCCAGATAAGTAACAAGTAATTTTTTTTTAGTTTAAGCATGTCCCAGATGTTACACAGGATAGTTTGCATGCAATGTTTGGTACATACTTACACTAAAAAAAAGTTTGTCGCTGTTTATCTGAGAGTCAGATAACTGGGCATCCTGTCTTTTATTGGGCAGCCCTGCGTAGGTTCTCTGAAGACCTGGTAGGCCCTAGGTGTTTCCTGACATCTTTGTTGACAGTGAGTTCAGTGTAACTTCTGTGAGTGTGTGTGTGTGTTTGTGTGCTCGTGCACGTGAGAGTCGGAGGAGGAAGGCAGTGCACAGCACAGCACCGCACCTGCAGCGTTAGCAAATACTGGCTGAGACCTCGGCTGAGGGTGCCTGGCGCAGAAGCTGTGCTGTCACCCTCGCGTCCTCGTAAAATAAGGCCTTGCAGATTTCATGCTATTTTTTCACTGCCTTCCTTTGCTGCCATTTTCTATTAAGAATATTTAGCTTCATTTTTGAGAGGTACTAGACCATTTTCTCCATGAGAGCTCTGTTTAATTTCATCTTAGAACCTGTACATATTTTTTCCAGGGAAAATTTTCACCTTCTTATTCTTATTATTTTGAAGCTTGGCATCAGCATGCATAAATTTGGAGAAAGATGTGACTTAATTCAGGAAGGTGGAAGAATTACTGACCCCACTATTGACAAGCGCATGGATTTTCATTTTAATGCTCTCTTGGATGTTGTCTCTGAGTGGAGGAAGGATAAGACTCAGCTCCAAGATGTTCCTTTAGGAGGTACGGGGAGAACGATGTTCTGATTGTTCCGTCCGAGTCTCATTCTAACCTAAGCCTGGTCAGCAGTAGCATCATTCATCCGTGAGGCTGGTGTATGCAAGAAGAATAGTCCTTCAGAGCATTTGTTTTGGACTGATGAGTTCTCCAGACCATTCTGCAGAGGGGGCAGAACTTCCACAGCGACCTTTAGATGCCTGTGTGTGCACACTCACACAAATCTTTACACAGCAGCAGGTGTTTCGAAAACTATGTGAATGTTTAATTTTCTGTTTCCCAGGGGAGCTTCCTTTTAACTGAAATATGACAAACCCTATGTGAATAAATAGGAACCACATAATTTCTTTTCTAGATAAGAGTTTCTATATGCCAGGATTTCTTTTCTTTTCCTTTTTTGGAGCAGTAGGTTAAGATTTTTCCAGTATGTTTTGTTTAAGAATGCAAGAATTTATATTATAATGTAATAATTTTACTTCAGATTCTTTAGGCTTTGGTTCTAAATGGACAATATTAACCACAGCCCTTTAGAAAACTTGGCTGTGTATCGTGACTCATTTTCATGATGGTGCCAGCTGAGATTTTACTATAGTGCTTTTTAAACTGATACTCATTTAACCTACAATTCTATGATCTGAATGTATTTACTTACTTGTAGTTATTGGAAGCATGTCAGAGTTTCTTGAAGTACGAAGATTTGAACTCAGTTTTCAAGATACTAATTTGCTTCAACTATATGTTACTTTGTGAGGGTTTTTAGTTCCTCATCCTGGTATATACTCCCTCTGTCTTTGGGATGAACAACTCAGTAGCAGGGATCATCTGTCTCTTGTTTTATATCCACCCTCCCCACCCCCTGCCATCTGAGACTGACCCACACTGTCATCCCCTTAGTGTTGACAGACCATAACAACATTTTCAGAAGGTCACTGGGGTCAATGGGGTTCATTTAATTACATTCTGAAGTGTCCAGAGCAAGTAGTGAGTTGTTGGATTTTCTGGAATTGAAGATAGTTATGAGGCTGACTTTCAGGGTGTTCTCAGAATTCACATGTGTGGGAATCACTGGATAGCATTGTCTTTGTACTTCTTCCAGTGTCACCAAATAAAAACAAAATAATACTGCTTTGTCTTGGCCTTACTTAAAAATAAGGGAGTATCAATAGCACTTACTGTGTAAGTAGTTTCATCGTATTAATGTTTTTGAAAAGCTTTAATAATAATGCATACATGTCTACAGGAGGTTGGTTAGATCTGTCCTGGCAGTATCTCAGCTGTCTGAGATCTCACTTCGTTACCACTTAGCTGGAAAAACCAAAATGTAGATACTAAGGAGCTAGAATTCCACAAAGCGTATGTACTAAAGCTGTTAAATAGTATTTGCATAGAAATCACATTAGACTTTCTTTAGTCTGTTTATACTTAATTTTATATACTGTTCCAGCAATTTTGATTCTCGATGAACCTAAAGGAAACCTAAAGGAAAATAGAAACTACAGGAGGCAGGAGTGGGATTTCTACCAGAAGGCCCTGAAAGTGGTAAAAATCAGCCCAGTGGTCTAGGGCCGACAGTCTGGTGCAAATCCAGAGGTGCTGTGACATCCCCATATTACAGTCTAGTGGAAGAATGGGAATTTTTAATGAGAATCTTGAGTTGTCTAAAAAAACAAAAGTTAGCTGATACTCAGTTCTGTTGCTAGTGAAGCAGGTTCACAGTACTTTGTAGAAGCTTTGTGTCTGCAGTGCAGGCATTGGATGGTTGTCTTCCCCGAGAATTTTATAAAGAAGTGGCCTGGACTAAGGTTCACATAATGTGTCCGTTGTGAGTTCCCCCCAAGCTCCCAAACGGAGTCTAAGGCAGTAATTGGAATGGCATCCCGGCGCTGTGTATATGTAGTTGAAAGTTCCAGTGGAGTGGGAGCTGAGTGCTGGGGTTGATAGCGAGGTGTGGTTGCTGAGGCGTGTGGAGTCCGGTGGTGCTGCGCTGGAAGCAGGGTGGAGTGGGTGGAGTGGGCCTTCAGTGCAGGGGTAGTCGCAGGCCGTGTAGGGCTGGCGTTTACCAGCAGAGCCTGGGAGTGGGCAGGTGGCGTTGCCATGTTTGGAAAGGCTAAAAACGTGCTGGCACAGTCTGGCTGTGGGTGTGGGATTTATTACACAGGCAACAGAGATCCAGTAATTAAAGGTACTGAGGCAGAGGGCTGATGTGACGATAGTCCATAATTGAATATTCTTGTGAGGGATAGAATAAACCCAGTAGCCAGTGTATCACAGATCTCCCCGTTGAAGTGAAGTGTTATAAAAACTTTAAGGTGATGGCAGTGAGACCAGAAAGGAATGGGAATTCTCTCTCTGTGTCTGTCTTTACATGTGCACGGGGTGCTTTTCTGTGTTTTGAGCAAAAGAGGAGTGAGCTTCTCAACCACACAGAAATGAAACATGGTTGAAGACACCGAACCTACATAGCTTTGTTTCCAGTTAAGATAAGCTTTTACTTCCTGAGAGAAACCAACATCAAGATGTTTTTTCCCCTGAGTTGGCTTAGGAAAGTCCATAAGTTTGCGGTCTTGCAGGTTGAATGAGGTTGAACGCAGAAGACAAGGAGTTAGAGAATACTGCTAAAGCTGTTTCCTTCTGCTTGCCCCGTTCCCACTGCAGAAAAGATAGAGGAGATCTACAAAGCTTTTGTGAGGGAGTCCGGCATCCACTTCAGCGAGCTGGAAGAACAGGTGCTGCAGTTCCACCTGGGTAACCTGGAATATGCCTGCGGCAGCAACCTCCATCAGGTGTGACTGGGTTTCATGCAGTGTGCTTCGAAATGCTTGTGTTTTTGTGTATCTGTGTGTATTTTATATAATCTCAACACTGAACTTAGGCTGGTTTGGATAAACAGGAAACAATGGTTCTACTGCTGAAAAGTTCGAAAACCACGATTTCAGAGCATATTAACCCCATGGTGGTTTTGAAAAAAATTATTATTTTTTGGTTAAAAAAACAAGAGAAACCCCTTTCCAAAGATGCCTGTGAAGAAGCTCAACGTGTAAACCTAATCCAGGCGCGCTGTTGAGCTGAACTGGGGAGGGGTCCTGCGCCTTAAGCGTTCTTGCACCTCAGGGAGCGAGCGCCTAGAGGCCCTTCTGTGGAACCCTGCAGGGCCTGAAAACACTGCTCACGAGCGAGCGACCAAAAGAGTATTCTTGCAGTTATGGTCTGTTTATCTTGCTAAGATACATTTAAACTTAGCTAACTTATTTAACCGACTATGATTTTGAACTTAAATATTCTATATTTTGAATAGAAGCCCCTGACGATTGTCCTCTTTTGGACCTCTCCCTGTTCCTTTGATTCTCCACAGCAATTGGAATAGCACTGCTTTCCAAAATCATGCTGCATTTCAACCTCTGTAGACTTCCCATGCTGAAGACCTGTAGTTGGCATGTTTTTATATGGAGTTGATCAAATGCAGTTTTACTTCATAGAATTCTCCTTCTCTAGGGTTGTTGATACATAAGGTGCCTTTTATTTTTATTAAGGAGTGGTATTCGCAACCAAATCATACCTACCTTTTGTTCTAAAATAAGCTTTCCTGTGCGTTGTTGAGCAGTTTCCTTCCCCAGCAGTGGAATCCACCTGGGTTGGTCTGTGTGTCTCCTCCTTCCATTATGTTTCCCCCTGTTCACAGAAGCCCTACCCTCTGGCTTCAGGTGGCTTTTTCCCACCTTGGGGTCTGTCCTTGTCCCTTAGGTGCAGGCTCAAGAGGTGGGAACACCTCGTCTGTTCCCAACCTCTCCCATTGTTTCCCAGGTGTCTGCTCGCTCCTGGGACCACAATGAATTCTTTGCCCAATTTGCTGGTGACCACACTCTCCTCACTCCCGGCTATTCTGTCATCATTGAAAAGCTGGCTGAAGGACTAGACATTCGGCTGAAGTCTCCAGTGAGTATGACAGCAGTAGGAGGCTCTGGTTTGGCCTTGTTTTTAGAGGTTGTAAAGTTTGGGGCATATGGGTTACAAAAGAGACGGGTACTTGCTGTGACAGCTGATGCCTTCAAGTATTTCTATGGTATGGTTGTAGCATCATCCATGTCAGTTACGCAGCTACTAATGTTTGGAAACAGTAGTGGCACAGATGCATTTTCATGAATAATAAAATGTTGAAGTTGCTCACAACATCCCTGACCCAAAGCAGTTATTTTCACTTTAAAATTTTCCCTTCATATTTTTGTCCCTGTGCTTTTGTATTGTACAGTGTTGTAACCATAAAGGCAATTTTGTATATTATACTTTACACTATATTATAAACGTTTTCCATATTTTGACATCGTGTTTATACATTTTAATGGCTGAGTGATAGTTCCTTGAAATAGGCTGTAACTGTTGCTTTGATTGCCAGGAAATGATTTTCTGTAGCCTTGGGGATGTAAACTGACATACAGAATTGCAGAAGGTCCTGGATCACATGGTCCCATCATGTTTTTTATAGTTGTTTTTCTTGAGCAGGTACAGAGTATCGATTATTCTGGAGATGAAGTACAAGTTACCACAAGAGATGGGACAGGGTACACAGCACAAAAGGTGGGTGCCAGAATTTCAATAGGTGCTTCAGGGGCCCGGAAATAAGGGAAAAGAGCCTTTTCCACCAGGAAGGGGGCCTTTGGTATCTTCCTGGAACGCCTTGTTTGATTTCTGAAGAGTTATGTATGTCCACTTAGTATGTGTGGTAGATGTGCAAATCCGATTTAACTAATAGAACACTGTATCATTCATGGAACCA
Source organism: Desmodus rotundus (assembly GCF_022682495.2). NCBI lineage: Eukaryota > Metazoa > Chordata > Mammalia > Chiroptera > Phyllostomidae > Desmodus > Desmodus rotundus. Next base: position 75,187,959 of record NC_071389.1, on the reverse strand, counting down.
GAGACATTGAGGTTGGGAACAGTCTAGCAGTGGCCAGGGGGGAGTGGGGTGGGGACAGTGGGAAGAGGGGATTGCAGGAACTATTATAAAGGACACATGGACAAAATCGGGGGTGGGGGAGGGAGGTGGGTTCAGCTGGGGTGGGGGGGAGGGAAGGGGAGAAAAGGCATACAACTGTAATTGAATAACAATAAAAATTGAAGAAAAAAAAAAAAGAAATCTGAATAGGTTTCTTAAAGTGGGTTCTATGCAACATAAGTCCTGAGAATAGAACAGGAAAATAAATTCTTTGGCTACATAAGTTTGAAAAGTATTGTATACTACAGTCTATGTTCGGGTTAAATAGGAGCATATTAAGGCTCTGAGAAGTCCTGCATTAAAAAAAGAACCATTTTACTTTGAGTGTTCCAAATTGGTATTTTTGTTGTTGTTGTTGTTGTTTGTTTTTCCATGGAACCAATTTTCATGTCAAGAAAGCTCTATGTTTTCATTTTGAAACTGAAGAAATACTTTTATATTATTTGAATTTTTTATAAACCACGTTAGTAGACGGACAGTGAAAGGTGCTGTGATGTAATATATGAAATCATACTGAGATTTCTGTAATGTTGTAAACAAAGGTGCTTACTTGGGGAGGTGGGGATTAGTCAACCCCATAAAGTTTATTTAAATTTAGTTATAATATCTAAAATGACTACCAAAAAGTATAATTGATGAACTGTCACTAGTTCCTAGACTAGCTAGGTTTTATGCTTTTCATTGATCTTAAAGTATTTCACAGTCCTTGATATCCAAACAAAAATAAAGGATTGCATGTCAAAAGGAAAGACGGGGTATAGTGGACAAGTCCAGAGGATGGGTCCTCATATTAGTCTTGCGTTTAACTAGCTGGGTAGTTCGTAGTGGTCCTATAGACTTGGGACTAATAGTGGTTCTCAGTTTTGGCTGCACATTACAATCACCCAGAAGGTGCTTTAAAAGAAAGGCTGCAAAACCTCACCCCACAGGGATTTTTTCTGAATTGGTCTGGTCGTGTTTGTAACGGTCCCCAAGAGATGACAGCATGCAGCCGGAGTGGAGAACCACTGGGCAAGAGTGCCCTTGTCCGTGAGCCCCGAATGAGAATGAGGCTAATCTCTAAAGATCTTCCTACAGGGAAAATTGTTTTTTAGTCCCTCTTTTTAAAATTGCAAGTCAGTGAATGGCTGAACCTCTGGTATTTCATAACTTGGCCTTCTGGCATCCGGGATAACGTGCTCATTAGACTCATCCTGCTGAGTCACCCTCTGCAGACCCTGAGCCAGCACGTTTACTCCTTCTTTTGTATTCTGGCTCTCCGAGATTTCAGGGCAGAACTCCAGTCTGCATTTCAAAGCCAGCTGTTAATGGTGAAAGCAAATATTTTTATTTTTATGGTTGTCAGCACACATCACACAGTTTGAATTGGAAGTTTCCCCAGGTTATAGGTAACAGATAAACATTTGACAAAATGTAATTCAATTTACATTGCTTTCACAGAGATCTACCTTTAGTTCTTTACCAGAGTGTTTATATCTTGTGGCTGTTGGTTGTGAAAACTTTTGTTGTTGATAAGAAAAATCTCTAGATCTTATATTCTTGTGGTTTTTATTTATATATCCAAGAGAGTAATTTTTTTGTTACATGGTAGCTGTTTTCTTTTTTAAGTATATTTTATTGATTATGCTATTACAGTTGTCCCATTTTTTTTCTCCCCTTTATTCCCCTCCACCCTGCACCCCCCTCTGTCCACCATCTCCCACCTTAGTTCATGTCCATGGGTCATACATATAAGTTCTTTGGCTTCTTTATTTCCTATGCTATTTTAAACTTCCCCATCTAATGTTGTACCTACCAATTGTGCTTCTTATTCCCTGTATCTTTTCCCTAATTCTCCTACCTCCATGTTATCTCCATTTCTGTGGTTCTATTCCTGTTCTAGTTATTTGCTTAGTTTTAGTTTTTGTTTTTTACATTCAGTTGTTGATAGTAGTAAATTTGTCATTTTACTGTTCATGGTTTTGATCTTCTTTTTCTTAGATAAGCCCCTTTATCATTTCATATAATAAGGGCTTCGTGATGATGAACTCCTTTAACTTGACCTTATCTGGGAAGCACTTTATCTGCCCTTCCATTCTAAATGAGAGCTTTGCTGAATAGAGTAATCCTGGCTGTAGGTCCTTTCCTTTCATGACTTGGAATACTTCTTTCCATCCCCTTCTTGCCTGCAAGATTTCTTTTGAGAAATCAGCCGAGAGTCTAATGGGAACTCCTTTGTAGGTAACTGTGTCCTTTTCTCTTGCTGCTTTTAAGATTCTCTCCTTGTCTTTAATCTTGTCTTTAATTATTAATCTTTAATAATTAATGTAATTATGATGTATCTTGTGTGCTTTCTTGGGTCCAACTTCTTTGGGACATTCTGAGCTTCCTGGACTTGCATGTCTATTTCCTTTGCCAGATAGGGGAAGTTTTCCTTCATTATTTTTTCAAACAAGTGTTCAGTTTCTAGCTCTTTGTCGTCTTCTGGCACCCCTATGATTCGGATGTTGGAAGATTTAAAGTTGTCCCAGAGGTTCCTAAGCCTCTCCTCATTTTGAATTCTTGTTTCTTCATTCTGTTCTGGTTGAATGTTTATTTCTTCCTTTTGCTCCAAATAGTTGATTTGAGTCCATTTCCTTCCCTTCACTGTTGGTTATCTATATATTTTTCTTTATTCACTTTGCATAGCCTTCATTTTTATCTTTATTTTGTGTCTGTACTCAATCATTTCTGTGAGCATCCTGATTACCAGTGTTTTGAACTCTGCATCTGATAGGTTGGCTGTCTTCTCATTGCTCAGTACTTTTTCTCGAATTTTGATCCAGTCTTTCTTGCGGGCCATATTTTTTTTGTTTTGGTGTACCTGTTATGCAGTAAGGGGTGGAGCCTTAGGTATTCCCCACGGTGGGGCAACCCATGTCGCTGTGTTGTGGTACCGTGTGTCAGGGAGGGGTCAGAGAGGGAACAGTGCTGCTTGCTGGGCTCCTGCCCTTCTTAGAGTCACTTTGCCCACTCTGCAAGTATATTGTGCCCTTTCAGGTGCTGCCCTAGTGCTGATTCCTGGGCGGGTGGGTTTGTGTATGTTCTAGGACCCAGTGGGTCTCTCCAGTGGACTCTTTCTATGAGACTGGAAGTTTCTCTTGCTGCTACAACCCCCACAGGATTTCATAGCCAGAGGTTTGGGGGCATTATTTACCTGCACTGGAACCCTGGTTGCATGGTCTGTCTCGCTCCCCAGTTGTCCTCCCGGTTTATCCTCACTTGAATGTGGGACTGCCTGGTCTGCCAGCCACTGCCTTGCCATGCCCTCTCTCTGCCCTGGTTGCTCATCTCAGACCCTCCTGCCAGTCTGGATGAATGTTTCTTCTTTAACTCTTTGGTTGTCAGACTTCCACACAGTTTGAGTTTCTGGTTGTGTTTTGTTTTTAAATTGGTTGTTGTCCTTCTTTTGGTTTTGTGAGGAAGCAAAGACTATCTACCTACCCCTCCATCTTGGCTGGAAGCCCTGCATGGTAGTTATTTTCTATAACGAGACTGAGGATAGAGTATATGTTTTTATTTTTAAATTTTCTAATTTTCTTGTGGCAGTAAACAGTGACAAAGTCCCAGGAAGAACTCCGAACTTCCTGTGATCATGGAGTTTGGGGTTCAAGCCAAATACACTAAATCTTTGATGAAGGCCATGGTAGACTTGGTGCTTGGCATTCAGCTTCATTCCAGTCCATCTTCCTGTTATCTTGTATTGTAGATGACAGAACGTAAGTGTGTGCGCACACGCATGCACACCCCTTCCCGGACTCCTTTGCAGCTGAGGCTCTCAATAAGAAATGGTTTAGTCGCTCAGATGCACTTGCGTGATTTGGAAGGTATAGTCTGACTTTTACTTAACTTCTGCTGCATCTGCTGATAAGCATAATGGTCAAGCAGTTGGGTCTTCCAGCAGGGACAGTAGGGGTCCATTAACTGCAAGGGAGTCAAGACTCAGGGCAGGAGGAACCCATTTTGCTGGTGAAGAAGGTTGTTCTATACAGTGGCATGATTCTGGTAGCAGGAGCAGTGGCTCCTGATTGTGGCAATGATCACATGGTTCTGGAGACAGGAATTTCCTGATTGTGTCGAGAGATGGCAAGTTTCTTTGATGGTCTGGTTTTATGATGCGACTTTCAAGAGTCATTCTTGAAGGCCTTGTTAGCATCTGTGACTTCATCTGTTAACTAGATGAATCTGTAGGCCATTGGACCCTGCAGTAAATTACTTCCTCCTTTAAAAAAAATTGTAATAATTCCTAGTGCTTGTGATGTGCTTTACCACTTATGAAGCACATTGATGTATATTTTAAGGGTTTTTGTTTTAGGCATTCCCCCAACCCTTTGAGGCTACTAGGGCAGGTATTACCTTGGCCACACATTATAAAGTGTCAGGAATAAACAAGTCTAGTTCTCCTGACTCCATATTTAGGTACATTCTTCTTATAGCACTGGTTTTCAGGATTGGGACTTGCTGACTCTTCTTAATCTGGGATTATTGTAAATCATCAAGACATTCTGCAAGTTCCTCCATGTGGAAGCCGCTTCTGCCCTGCCAGGCACCCTCGTGCAGTGAACAATCTGCATGGCTGTACATGGCCGCCCTCATTCTTAGGAAGAGAACCACACGGGATGTTGACTGCCTCCTAACTGGCAGTAGGGAGCGATGTTCTTCACCGAGATTTTCCTGGAAATGCATGCACTGAGTTGTTGTATTAGGCTCAGTTGCTGCTTGTGTGTTAACTGTTACTTATTTCCCACAGGTATTAGTCACTGTACCACTGGCCTTACTGCAGAAAGGTGCCATTCAGTTTAATCCACCACTGTCAGACAAGAAGATGAAGGCCATCAACAGCTTAGGTGCAGGCATCATTGAAAAGGTGACTAGATTACTTAAGCCCCAGAACTACAGAGATTGATGTCAGATGACAGGAGTTCCTTTGCTCCTGACACTGAGAAGTAGTGGGTAACCTTTGAATCGAAATAAAATTTGAAGATTTCCTTTTCATTTGAATAATTGTTCCTACACAATACAAAAGGATATTATGAAAACATAAGGAAGAGAGCTGGCTGAGGTCTATAAATTTCAACTTTAGGAAGATAAATCTTATTCAAAATTTGAACGTGGTATACTAAACAAATCTTTTCTGCTTTCCATCTCTACCTCTATTAACTGGCCCCAAGGAGGAGAATGTTTTACTTCCTCTGCCTTTAAAATCCCTTTCAGCAGACTCTGCCCGTGCTGCAGTAGATACTGGCGGACCTATGAGGAGTCAGAATTTATCCTATGGACATAAGCTTCAAATACCATGTCTCAGGAATGCTTTGCATTTTCAGATTAGCCTAGAGGTTGTTGGTGGGAGTGCGGGACTGAGGGACATAAAAGGTCAGATGCTCATGGAGAGAAGAAAGGAGATGGGAAAATGGAAAGGGACTGGTAAGGGTTGTTTTTTTTTTTTTTTCTTTTTGGCTTTTTAAGAAGTTTTAGTTAAGAGCTATAGGTTGCTACTTGGAGATTGCTGTACTTTTAATTCAAAAAATTCTTAACCATCTTTCTCTTGCTTACTTTCCAGATAGCCTTGCAATTTCCTTACAGATTTTGGGACAATAAAGTTCAAGGGGCAGACTTTTTTGGGCATGTTCCTCCTAGTGCCAGCAAGCGAGGGCTTTTTGCTGTATTCTATGACATGGATCCCCAGGTAAAGTCATTGGTGAAATGTGGTTTGAACTTCCTTATTGCAGTTTAAAATTTGATGTGGTAATTTTTTATAAGTCAAGCTCAGAAACTAAGGGACATTGTGGACACTCTAGATATACGTTTGTATTCTGGGAGGATACTTGGACTGGGACATTTTCCTATTGCGTAGGAGCACCAGTGTCTGCCATACTTTCTTGAAGTACTGATGTTGCTCCCTGAGAAATAAATTAGTCACTTGTGGGAACTTTCAGGCTGATAAGGGACTTCCTCTTAGGAAGAATCCACAACAGCACAGCAATCAGTGCTTTCTGAAGAGTACTCTCCAAGGGTCCTCAGTGGTGCTGTGAAAGGCGGGATATGAAGGGAGGGCAGATCTCAATGTTGGTAGATGTGATTGGTGGGGAATGAAGAGTGGCAGACATATCTGCGACTTGAAGGCTATGGTAATGCTGACGTCATGCAAAAGAATCCCAATTGTTTCTTTTTTGTCTCCTTTCCAAGAAACATCTTAAAAGGTTTCACATGGGAACCTAGAGCAAAATTTCTTTACCATTTGAGAAAGTTCTTTCTATTGTTTTCTCTATAGACTTCCCTTCTCAGCCTTGTTACATTGCTTCCTGAGTTCTTTCAACATGGAACAATAAAAAATGTACAGATGAATAATGCATATGAGGAAAATGGACTGGTGATTGAAATCGTAGGGGACAATAGGAAATAATGAAATTTAATTTGTGAGATTGAGGTCGTCTCTTTGGAACCATGCATTTAGAGGCTTTTGTAGCAAAGCAAAAAGTGTCAACTGCTTTTCCCTTCTGTGTGTCCAGAAAAAGCACAGTGTGTTGATGTCAGTGGTTGCCGGGGAGGCGGTGGCCTCCCTCAGGAACCTGGAGGACAAGCAGGTGCTGCAGCAGTGCATGACTACACTCCGGGAGCTGTTCAAGGAGCAGGTCAGACACCCTCTTTGAAAGGAGGCCAGGCCCGCCTTGGTGTGCCCTTCCGAGTGTGGTGGAAGCCAAAGCAAGCCGTCGTTACCGAGCGTGAAGAGAGTCAAGGCAGTAGGCCACATTATTCTTTCTTTCAGTATCTAACTGTCCACCTAAGTTCCTGGGTTAGTTTGCTAGGGCTGTCATAACAAAAATACCACAGCCTGGCTGGTTTAAACAATAGAAGTTTGTTTTCTGACCATTCTGGAAGCTAGAAGTCCAAGATCAAGGTGCTGGCAGGTTTAAGTTCTTTGAGGCCTCTCTCCTTGGCTTACATATGGCTGCCTTCTGGCTGTGTCCTCATATGGTCACCCCTCTGTGTTGTCTGTGTCCTTCCTGCTTTTCTTCCTTCCTTCCTTTTTTTTTTTTTAAGATTTTATTTATTTACTTTTAGAGAGAGGGGAAGGAGAAAGGGAGGGAGAGAAACATCAATGTGTGGTTGCTGGTTGCCTCTGGTGTGCCCCATACTGGGGACCTGGCCCGCAATCCAGGCATGTGCCCTGACTGGGAATCGAACCGGCGACCCTTTGGTTTGCAGGCCGGTACTCAATCCACTGAGCCACACCAGCCAGGGCTCAAGGTATTTTTTATTTGCCGATTTACTAAATGTCACAGTCTCTGCAGAATTATAAATGGCATGGCTTGTATCTTTTTCAAATAAAGGAACGGAAGTTGAAAGAAGTGAAATAACTCAAAAGTTACTTAGAGAAAGAGGCATTCAGGGGCATTGCTTATTTTGTGTGATGCCATTATATCTCACTATAGTCCCTAGTTTTGGGTTTTTGTCCTAAAATTAGTTTTCAAATTAGTTATTTAGAACTGAGGACATAGTTCTTTCCTTTCTATAGAAGTAATTTCCTGCTATAGAAATAACTTTTATGGTGTGCTTGTCAGAGACTAGACTACAAAATGATTTGAAATTTAGGGAGTGTGAAACATATCTTTAGATATCTATTTTCTGGAGGAGCCTGTAGAGAATTTCACCTTGAGATCCAAGAATTCTAGCCTTCCCTTCCCTACTCTGGCCCAGAGAGCCTTTTCCCTCCATCTCTCCAGCACAGGCTAGGCTGTGGGAAGAGGAATGCCCCAACTCTTAGCTGGTAGTGATGGCCTCATGTAGGTGGCGGGAATGTGTGTCTGGCAGAAGGGTAAACTGTAAAGTGAGGAGACTTGTGTCGAGGGAGGTTGCAGAGCTGGGGCAGGAGATAGAGAAAGATGCACAGATACAGGGTAGTCATAAGGGGGTCAGAGGAATGTGCCGCGAATGAACTTAATATCTAGTGGGAGGGGGAACTGCATATTTATACTTGGGATTGCATGATATCTAAGTCCCTTCTTGATCCTGTTTAATGATTCCTTCAACTTAACATAGGAAGTCCCAGATCCCACAAAGTATTTTGTCACTCGGTGGAGCACAGACCCCTGGATCCAGATGGCATACAGTTTTGTGAAGACAGGTGGGAGCGGTGAAGCCTATGATATCATTGCTGAAGAAATACAAGGAACCATCTTCTTTGCTGGTGAGGTGTGTATCATGATCCTGAACCCAATTATTTTTATTTTGATTACTTTCTTTTAATTAAAGTGATATGTCCAGAATTTTTAAAATGTCAAATACTTTCACAACAAACAACAGATGTTCTCTCAACATCTTCCTCATACTCCTAGAGCAACCATTTTTAACTCTTTCTGATGTTTCTTCTGGAATATACTTCATGTTTAAAATATTTATATTGTCTTCTGATTTAACAAGTTAGACATTATCTGCTGACTTCCTTTTAGGTTAAAGACGTAGCCCATTTAGTCTCTTCATGACATAGTTCTTTCAGTGAGGTGGGTATCAGGGTTTCTGTGATGTGGCTAGGGAGAGGCTGCTCACTGTTGAGCCACGGTGCTCCCCCCACTCTCACACAGCTTCCTGGTATCCTCGTCCGTCTGCTCCTGTCTGCACTGGTCCATCTCTTGGACACTGCAGAGCTCTCCTCCTGGGAACAGCTCCTCCTTACCTTTCTGGGATTGGCAGTTTGATTTTTTAGATTCCTCTCTTTTTTTTTAATACTTATAAATTGTTATAAACCACACATAACAAAACTTACCATCTTAACTAAGAGTACAGTTAAGGGACATGAAATAAATTCACATTGTTGTATAGCCGTCACCACTGTCCTTCTCCAGGACTTTTTTATCCTGCAAAACTGAAACTCTGTTCCCATTAAACAACTCTCCTCCGCCCCCAGCCATTGGCAGCCACCCCTGTTGTCTCTATGGATTTTTCTAGGTACATCATCATGTAAGTGGAATCACTCAGTATTTGTCCTTTTGCGACTGGCTTATTTCACTTAGTATAATGTCCTCAAGTTTCATCTGTATTGTAGCATGTGTCAGAATGACCTTGCTTTTTAAGACTAAATAATATTCCACTATATGTATCCATCACATTTTGAGTTGCTTCCGCTTTTTGGCTGTTGTGAACAATGCTGCTGTGAACATGGGTGTGCAGTTATCTCTTCAAGAACCTTTCACTTCTTTTGGGTATTTACCCAGAAGAGGCATTGCTGGATCATATACTCATCCTATTTTTAAATTTTCAAGGAACCACTACACTGTTTTCCATAGCAACTGTTTTACATTTCCACCAGCAGGGCACAAAACTCAAATTTCTGCACATTCTCAGCAACCCTGTTTTTGGTAACAGCCATCCTAATGGGTGCAAAGTGGCCTTCTTTCTTAGTTTGCCTCTGTTGAGAATTGTTCTGTTATTTTGATTTCCAATCCTTTCTATGCCATTTTTTAAATTTCCTACATGTAGAAACGCATGTCCTTCAGCCCTAGATTTTATTTTCACTTTTTTATTTCTGATCACCTATTACAAATATTGGAATTCTTACATTATCTGACTTTATTTTCTTTGCTGTTATTCACCTTTTTATTCTAGTTTTGTGGTGGGGAAATTTTCCAAACTTGACACTGACTTAAAATTTTGGCTTTTACTTTATGAGCACTTTATTCTCGGTTTATCTCATTGTGGCATCTTCCTCTTCTTGCTTTGTAATTGTTTCCTGCATGACTCCTCAGAGTTCCTATCTCCTTTGGCCTGTGCCTCTTACATGTCCAAATAACCAATCCTTGACTGCTCAGATTTGAGTTACCCATTTTTATTTTTAATTTTTTTGAGTGAGTCATTTTTAAAAAGCCAACAGAGCTCTAGTAAGCTCACCAACTGGTGGTTGAATCCCCAAATCAGTATCTGTCACTCTTTTCTGTGGGAACATGTAGTTTCTGTCACTTGCATGGTGAAAGCTCAGTTCCTGCCATTCTGGAAGCCAGAAGCCTTTCTTAATTATGAAGACGTTAATCCCCATTTTGTTTGACACCTTACCCCTACTCTCCCTCAGATCCCCTGGAGGGGTATAGTGGGTGCGAGTGGGGAACCTAGTGAGGGACCAGAATGCTCTTTACGGCCTTTAATTGCATTTTCACCCATGCCCAGTTTGTGCCTTCATGGTTCCTGATGTCCCCAGTGGCTGAGATTTTTTAAGGATTCTTTGAAGTGAATTGGCTTGCTTTTGTTATCACCCCGTCCTGCCCTAGTCCCCAAATTTAGCAGGGTAAAGTGAATTCTCAGCAGGCTTTCAGGTCATAATTTGTACATCATAGTTTGGGATTACCAAGGTCTTCTAGCTTTCTCTAAGGAGTTGTTTTTACTTTTTTCTCTTAATTTTTAAATGATCATAAAGACAATCATTGAAAAAGCAGCACCTGGCTGGTGTGGCTCAGTGGTTTTGAGTGCCGACCTGTGAACTGACAGGTTGCCGTTTTGAGTCCAGGTGTGGCACGTGCCTGGGTTGCTGGCCAGGTCCCTGGTTGGGGTCATGTGAGAGGCAACCGGTCACACATCGATGTTTCTCTCTCCTCCCCTCTCTCTAAAAATAATAAAATCTTTACAAAGGAAATAATGAAAACCCAGCAATCTTTGATTACTCCTTGGCCTGTGAAGAGCCAGCTTGGTAGGAACAGAGCATGAGGGCTGCATGCCAGGCAACAGCTGTCAACTGCTTCCAAGAGATGGCTGTATTAGGCTACTGCGCCCTGGGTCATGAGCAGGGTGTAGAGCCTCTTCTGCTTTGCTGCTTTGATAGTTGTTACTTATAAAACCCACTTCTTTGCGGTTTCTATCAATGTCCCTCTCTCCTACTATAATTGTATTCCTGCTGACCTGATTCGTTTATTGAAGTTTTTGTCATATCTAGGATCCACATCACCTCTCTTCCACCCCAGCCACCAGTTTAGGTGACATAGAACCTAAACAAGTTCACATGGAACTGTTTCTTCTCCTCCATTTCCTCTGACCAGCTCACTCCATTCCAGCTACTCTTTCCCACAGTCACATCCCAAGCCTACTTGCCTTTCTAGATGTGCCTGTTGTTCCCACTACAACCTCCTTGAAAGTGAGGTTGGCCCATTGATGGACCTCAACCTTTTGACTTTTCCTTTCCTGCTGAACTAGTCTGTCCTCTGAGGACCTCAGCTTTGTCCTTCTGTTCCACCCATCTAGCAAAACACCAGTTAAGGATGAATTGTGATTCACTTTCTGTGCTCGTTTCATTTATTGCTGATTTAACAGCTAGATTACTTGTCTGAGGAGAGGCCCTATGACTTAACTCATTGTGTGTAATTCCAGTACCTGGCATATTTAAGTACCTTATGAATGCCAAACAGTACTTTACAGGAGTGCTGAATAAACTGTAGAATGAATGCATTTGGCAAAGCATGGAAGATAACCAGAAAAGGTCATGTGCTTTGATGGGTGAGTACTGTTAACATGAGCACATAGGAGTGGCACTAGTCTTCATTAGGAGGACCAAAGAATGCATAAGCTTGTATTACCTTTCATATCACCTGAATTCCTTATACATGATGATCTCATATTGTGCACTTATTTTTTACAGGCAACAAACAGACATTTTCCACAAACTGTTACAGGGGCATATTTGAGTGGCGTTCGAGAAGCAAGCAAGATTGCAGCATGTTAAATAGAATTTGCCTGGACCCAGCTTTCTTTGGTACTCCAAGTGGGAAAGTTTGAAACACGTTAACCTCACTTTCATAAAGTCAAACAACAAAACCCTCTTTGGATAACAAAATTGAAATGTTTCCAAGGTGGTTTGATAATGTAAACCCATGTTACCACTCTGAAAGCATTAGCCCTAAAAATCACTTTATAAGCACTTATATTTAATTGCATTTCCCACAAGTCTAACTAGTGCTAAATCTCTGGGATTTCAGAGTAAGACAATATAACCTTAAACTAAAACCTTGGATACGATTCTTCAATGGTTGGAAATTCTTTAAAATCGACTTTTTGTTTGGCTGGTCAGTTTTCACACATTAAAAAACCAAGCCAATTAAGCAGAAATCACTTAAAAAAAAAAACAAACAGATACAGCCATGTATTTTTCTTCTGGCAGTTTATCACTGTCTTTGCCAATGAGCCTTAAGGTTTTTATATAGCTCCAATGTTGAGCTTTTACTTAAAATTTAGATAGAAATCTTTCCTTTTTGGATAGAGCACAAACTCTTCAGGAAAAAATTAATGAAGCTTCTAGACTCTTTTATATTATACTTCCTATTGGGTACTCAAAAGAAATTTAAATTCAGGTATCTTTTGTGACAAAACATTTTAGATCTGTGTACTCATTGGCAAAAGAGCAAAATTTTCAATTCTTAAACAGTACAAGTTTGTACCATTGAAAATGGGGTAAAGAGTGTGGTCTTCATACTTTAGACATAGACCATAAGGGCTATTTTTCCTTGAGCCAAGTTTGGGCAGATGGCACACTTTAAATAGCCTTAATTTTGGCAACTACTAGCAAAAATATCTTGTCAGAATAATTTAATAAAAGCCTCTTAAAAATAACTGATTCAGCTATAGGAATAGTTCTCACAGTATTATGTTTCAGTATTCCATAGGCAGGTCCACTGGAAAACTGTGATCTCTTGGTAAATGTTATATTTTATAAGCCATATTGTAAAAGCCTGAGAACATGGCAAATGTTCTTTTTCACTCATGACCAAAAAAATTATCATTTAAAACAGACACTGGTTTCAGGGTCTTCAGGATGCTTATCCTGCCAAGAAATTTCAGTTTACAGGTAAAAATATGGTTAACTTAAGTGCTTTTGTTTTAAAGTCTTTGAATAATTTTTTCAGTTATATTGGTCTGCTTAAAAAAAAAGGACTCAAAAAAGGGGGTTAAAGCCACTTTTCAAAATATTAGGTATTTTTAAAATTTAAAGTCAGCTTATAAATACAAAGTATCATATGCAAAGAATGTGTGGTGAACTTAAGACATACTTCCCTCTCCATGAAAGAAAAATATAGCATATTAGTTTCAGAATTAACACAGGGAAATGTTGATATTTGGGTTATCTGATGAGACTTGTTGGTACTATTTGGGAAGTATTCTACTTTAAAGTGTTATGTATTGAAACATTTAAAGAATAGTATGTGTTAAGTGATAGATGCAAAATACTGTATGTTTGAAATGGTTCCCAGTAAATTATTACTTTAGTCTCTGGGCACTTGTGCTATAAACAAAGGGAAAACCTACTGAATAAAGTATGGTAGATGTGTGTTTTAAAAAAAAATCCTCATTTCTCACCTCAAGTGTCTACATCTGACATTTTGTTCTTAAGGAACCACGGTACTTTTTCTTTTAAATTCTTGAGTTTCTCAATGTTTTTCATTGTTCTGAAGATTTTGTAATTAAGCAGCTGTGAATATACAATGTTTTAAGTGCAGATTGTGAACAGCTACTTGTGTAAAACTACTTAATAAAAATTAGATGTTTTTCAAATATACTCCGCATTGTAGCATTACTAGATAGTTAACGTCTTCATCACGAACTTTCACACCCACCAACTCAATGCATTCACCTCCAAACCCTCTTTAGACCTTTCAGGTCATAGGCATTACTGTTTCTCTCTTCAAGTAAATTGTTAACCTTAACTTTTGTGAATCACTTCCAGTTTTCCCAGGCGATTTCTTTGTAGTGTATTTATTCAAGAATAGTAAAAGTGGTCAGTTATAACTGAAGAATGCTCTCTATACGCTATGGGGCTAAATCCATTTAAAAACCATGTTCTGAAATCCTCACGTAGAGGGGAAATGCTATAAAAACAGCAGTCAAGACATGAAATGCAAGAGACAAAAAGCATTGTTTGTTGTTTTTATTGACAAAGTTTATAAGAACAAATTAAATATTTAAAATCAAAGGCAAATCCTTAGGTCTCATTTAGTTTATTCCACTCATTTGTATGAAGTGTACCTTTTTTAATGTTTTAACAACTTTATCAAGATACAAGTCAAAACTGTGAGAATACCTATTAACAGTCAACATATTTTTACATATTTCTGTTCTATGATGCAAAGATATTTTTAAACACTCAAGTGGTTTATCAAAGACCAATTCTCTCATAAACAGCATGTTTTATTTTAAAATTCAAAGATTACTTAATAAACTGAGTAAGACAATTTAAACAAATTTGTTTCATTCAGGGTGGTCCACATGTTGATCACCTAGAATCCTGATTAGCCAAAAAAACCCAACAGTTCTAATTCTCCACAAATACATTAAATTTCTTTAATGTTAAAAACAAGTCTATTATCAGTTTTGAGAAATACTTTGTCAGAGATACCAACTACTGCCTACACATTATCTTCTGGCATTAACACTGGGTACTTTTTGTCATAATTATAAAGGTGCAGGTTTCCTGTGAATACCAGTATTTTATATGCGCAAAAGCAGTTAATAAAAATCAGTCATTTACTATGAGCCTAATGTTCTTGTACTTAATCCCACTCTTTTCCAAATTTCTGAAGTTCTGATTTGGGGCTGTCCTTAATATAAAATATGTCCATAGACACTGTTGCAGAGTCGACACTAAAACTATAAACTGATGACACTTTCCAGGCAAAGCAGAGAATTAGCTGTTCCTTCAGTGTTTTCTTCTCTGAATTCTGACTTTTACCGCTCCATGATACCATCTGGCTGAACACTGACATTTCACAATTTATAACTGTAAAGATACCTACCTATGTGTGTTTAAAAATTGATCTGCACAAAAGAAATTTTAAAAAATTTTTTATACAACAAATTCGTTTTTGAAAGTATAAAAATAACATCTGTCACTTTTGTCATGCTGACAAACTGACATACATATACATGCAGAAGAGGTTCCAATTTAGTCATCCGGACAGCTGAAGCTTGTATATTTATATGATGAATACACTGCCACTGAATTTTTACAATGACAGATGTGTCGTATTCAAAATATTTCATATACTAAATACTGCACTGGTCTCTGCATGTATAAATGCCAGTTATAATAGTTTCTGTTCTACTTAATTTAAAGTATGTCCTAAACAAGCTAATATTGACTGCACTGAAAACAACAGTTCAAGAATCTATGAACCTTATATAAAGAAACCCAAAATGTACAAAATACAACTATAAAAGCAAGGAACAATAACTGCCATGCAAAATTTTAAACTAAAAACTGCTCAGAAATGCAATTTAAAATGGCTAACTCAAATTTACGTAAGACTCAAGACAAAAAAAGTCAGAAAATCCTATCAACACAATGCTTGCAAGGATTTATAAAAGGAAATACATTCTCTTTGCTGGTATAATGGTATAAATCAGACCTTTAAGTCCATGGAACAAGTCATCTGTCTCTGTCCTCTATCTCAAGAAATTAGCTGTAATAAAAGAGAAACATTATTTTCCCATACCCCAGCATACAGTATTAGGTACATACAAGTCAGAAAACCTATTTCATTTTTAAACTTTATTTTATTGTTGTGACCTTGGGAAATCAGTTGAGATCAATATAAACTAGAGCTGTGTTGATTTTTCTCCCGCTTTTGACTTGTGGACAGAAACATGAGCCCAAGCAGTGGTGTGAATGCCTCTGACATGCCCAGTAGACTGAGCCCACATCTTCTTCGCCTGAGGTCAGGTTCTGTCACTAATATGCAGGCTTTATTTTTAAGCTCTAAAATGGGAATGAAAAGAAACATCTTCCCCCATCTATTTTGAGGAAATTTGAGGATCAGATGTGATATTTATTCATGTATTTTTAATCATTTTTAAAATTTACCGATTTTAGAGGGCTGGGAGGAGGAAGGGGGACAGAGAAGGAGGAAGAGATTGATTGGTTGTCTCATTTTTCTGTGCACTCATTGCTTGATTCTTGTATGCACCCTGACCAGGGAGGGAACCCACAACCTTGGTGAATCGGGACAACTCTGATCAACTGAGCTACCCGGCCAGGGCTAGTCATACATTTTGAAAAATATGCAATATTTAATATACATTTCCTTTGTCTCATATGTCCAAAATTATTGAAGTTAGAAACTTTTAGAAATGGTGAATGTATTTACCTCTTTCACAGTTGTTTTTATGAAACCTTTTCTTTCAGTTAAATCATAAGCAGGGTAATTTTCGTATACCTGTAGTGAAAAGGAAAAACAATGTTAAAAATATATTTAAAACTCCAATAATGCTCTATTTTGGATAAAAAAAAAGAAATGTATGATATATACAAAAGCTGCATGTATATTCTAACAGTACTCATAGAGAATTCCATTGCAAATGAGTAGTTTTAATAATACTGTATAGAGAGCAGAAAATAAACTAGCATGCAAACATTTTCAGTGTTTTAAACTGGCAGTATCAGTTGAATGAACAACATGGGTGAGGAAAACATCTAGACAGATCTTAACTAAGTGGACTGAATTCTTTCTATTGGCAGGTTATCTGTCAGTTACTTTTTAGAGATACTCTTACTTTCTTCTGTTGTATCAGCCAACTACTTAAAATTCAACTTGAACTCTGGTGTACTTCACACTTCACTCACTGCTCAATCCCCTCCCCAAAGCTAAATCATTGAGAGGACTCAGCAGTCATCTACTCCTAAAATCTTACTCCAAACTTCCCTCTTTTATCAACTTGATACCTGCTGCTTTACTTCTCAGTAACTCCTAGTCCTGACTCCATATGTACCCTGTCAACTTCACTCCTGTGGTATATAGTTCAAGGTCAGCATACTTTTCTCTAAAGGACGAGAATAGTACATGATTTTGGCTTTTCCAGTGATGCATTTTCTGTCACATCAATTATGCCACTGTAGCACAAAAGCTGCCATAGATAATACTTAAACGAATGGGTATGGCTGTGTTACAACAAAAAACGTAAGATGATAGATTTGGCCCACAAGCTACACTTTGCCAATCCCTGCTAATATAGTCAATCACTTACATTACTCTTAATGTTGGCCCCTTGTTCATTCTCTACAAAACTCCAAACCTGAACTGGTCTAACTACCAACATTTCTATGGTTGACTGCTGTGGAAAAATTTAACTTTGAAAAGACTGATCCCATTTTAAGTCTGTAATATTCAATGTCAAAGCCTCCCCAGCAATTGCTGTCTATGGCATTTTCATCCCTTCTCAAGTGTTACACATTCTCTCAGCCAAGAAGTTGCTATTATGCATTTCTTCAACTTTCTTACGTAACTTTCCCCCCAGTTTATCTGTACCTGAATACATCAACTTCTCATTTCCTTTCCCTCTGCAGAGAGCCATCCCTTAACTCTCCTGGATCTTCAGCTTCTTTCCCAGCACTGTCCCTTAGCGTAACACATGCTTGTACTTTCTCTTTCTTAAAAAATTTTACCAAGTTACATCCACCCCCGACCATCTAACTACTATTTCCCTTCTAAAGAATGATGCTTCAAAGAGAAGCTTTAATTCATTCACTTTCCTCACTATTCATTTATTATCCATTAAAATTGCTCTTAAGTGAACAATAATCTCCTGATTGCAAAGTCCAAAAAACCCCTTCAAGTCCTTCTCACCTGACCTCTCTGTACTATGAATAATCCCTTTGTAAAATTACAGTAACGTACTCACAAGACCATCCAAAGGGACAGAGGTAGTTTCCCTCTACTCTGCCCCGATCGCTCTCTTCCCTCTGAGGAAACCAGTTATCAATTTGCTGTGTATTATTCTAGACCTTCCTTAAAAAATGATTTTATGCACAAATGTATAAAGAGTAATATATTTTTTCTGTATTTACATAAGGTAATATTCCGTTTTAAAATTTTGACAACAGCTGGAAGGTTTTAGCATGTTCTCTTGAACTGCTACATAGTATTCCAAAAATATGGACGTGGTTACCAGTATAACCATTTCCCTATTGAAGGCCATTTAAGTGTTTTTGATTTTTCAATATTAGACATGCCAAAGATTACCATAATCATTTTGTGCAGATGTAATTATGTCTTTAGAATAGAGACCTAGAGATGGAATTGCTAGGTCAAAGGGTATTTGCCTAGAAATGAAATTGGTAGATTAAAGGTTATTAACAATTTAAATTTTAAGATACTAATTATTCTTTAAAGCTGTTAATCTTAAGATCATGACAGCATGTTTCCCTACATCCTTGCCAACCATGAAAACTATTAATTCCTCATTGTTTGTCATGCTAATAAGCAACAAGATTACCTTTTAATTTGTATCTTCCTCATTACTAGGGAAGGTTAAGCATGTTTTCATTTGTTTAAAGGCCATGTTTAGTTTTTTTAAGTTTCTCTCCTAACTTGGAGAATTAATGTTCAGAATTTCTCCCACTTCAATGTTCCAAGCATCTCATCTCAAAATTTCTAGAACAAAACTCATCTTTTCCTCAAAAAGTACACCTTTTGTTCTGTTCCCCATTATGATTAATGCACTGAAGCCCTCATACCCACATTAAAACCACCTGTGATAAGGCTCTCTTGATTTCTGGCTTGGGTATGGCAATCCTGTAACTCTGACTCTGAAATGGAATGAGTTGCTTGTCTCTCATCTCATTCTTCACCTGTCTGTCCTTGATGTGTCTAGGATGACTCTAAAAAATAAAAACCTGATTGGGTCACACCCCTGCCAAATAGCTCTCAATAACCTACCCAACCTCCTGATTCCCTGTTTCTGGAAGAAAACCAAATCCTGTAACATAGTATAGTTTACAACTGCAAAGCTCTAGTATTTTCTCTAACTTCTGTGAAGACTTACTTCCAACTCTAGTCTTCCGCCAAATTAAACTAATTACTATGCCCTGCAGTCATTATGTGTCATATTTTGTGAATGTGTCAACTGTTCCTCAATTAAATGGAACAGTTAATGCTCTAAGATATCTGTCAAGGTGATTTTCCAGATTTCTCCCTAAGCCCTTCTGTCACAGTCCCAAGTAGGTCCTTTTTGTTCACCGTGCAGTAGTAGTACGTCCTCCACTCTTCTAACATAGCCCTCATACACTGTACTCTAATTACTAAAACAACTGTCCTTCAATTCCACAGGACTGTAAGCCCCCTAAAGTGAAGTAATGTCTTCTCTAGCTCTACTTCTAACTTCTGTCCCAGGGCCTAATATGTAGTACAGGCTCAGTAAGTGCTGAATGAATTTAAAAAAAAAAAACCCAAAGAGATAAATGCCTTTAAAAAGTATAGAGAGTTCACCTTTGATACACTGCAAATTTTTATTTCATTTTACCATAAGAAACTAGATTCTAAAATCTCCCAATATTGAGGTAGGGTATAGAATTATATTCAAGACTAGATCATTTCCTTTCCTGAGAAGTATTAGAACTTCACAGGAGTCTGAGCTAAGAACCTAATCTATAACACTTCATTTATTACAGTGACACTGACAGTGAGGTGGTCCCTAAGATTTTGCTTTGTAAAACTAACATAATCTAAGGAGGCATCAATAAAAGTTTCCAGATCAGGAAAAGGAAGTTTCTTACGCAGTTTGGAATATAGCACTTTATTCATGGTATGCATTCTACTGCCGATTTATGAAATAACTCCAAAGAACAGAGGCTTTGATTTACTTTTATTTAATATGGCTATTACAGCTCCTGTAACAGAGTGCCTGGCATGTGGTAGTTCAGTAAATATGTATTCAATGAATGAGTGCATTAAAGAATCTGGCTTCAAACTGAAGGATAGATGAAAGGATTTTTCAAATAAAAGAAAAGTGATCTAAGCATCCGTCCAATTACCTTTTTGCAAATCTGCTTCATTGTGACTTCCTCCAAGTTAGCACTGGCCAATAATTTCTTTACTGTTTCCTTTAACTCTTCATCTGTAGGAGGTTTCTTCAATTTTTTAATTAAAGGTTCATCATCTGAACTATCCTCAGATTCACTTTCTAAAAGTAAAGTATTTAATTTCATGTGAAAAAAATTTTTTTCTTACATAGTGAATTAGCATGCAAGTTAGATTGGGAAAGATTCTATAAGCATTCATCAGATTCTCAAAGGGCTATTAGATTAAAAAAAGTATAAATCACCACTATAAATTACTGCACCTACAAAACACATTGAAGTTTGTCAATTTTGAAAAATTATAAACCATAAAAAATGGGCATACTACTTTTTCCCCAATGTTCTCCTCCCTTTACCTATTTTCTAAACAATTAAAGACTATGTTACAGCATATATTATATCTTTAAAGTTGCTGAAAATGTATTTCTAACATACCTTTTTTGGAACTGTTTTGATTCTTCTTGGTGGTGCTGCTATCTGCCTTTTTCACATTAGCATTCTTTACGGATTTTTTACTTTTAGAAGTGGCTTTCTGTTTAGGTTTTTCTCTTTTAGATGCCTTTTTTGGTGGCTGTTGTAAAGGAAAGCAGAGTACATACATGATGAGATTAACTGCTATCTCTTTACTCCTCTATACCCTTTCACAGTATCAGAGTAAATTAATGTTCAATGTCACCAATAAAGTATTGCTCATTATCAATTTTTGAGATGAGTAATATAGCCAACAAATTTAAATTTTATGCCAACACAAGACTATTCATGTGAAGTCAGGATTGAGAAACACTAAAAATGATAGATACCCACATTTATTCCATACTATCAGATAGAAAACTTTATATGTATTACCTCACTTAATCTAGAAAAACTCTAAAACATGTACTATTAACACGCTCTGTTATTTACTGTCAGTCTCCCCCAACTCATATGTAAGTTCCAAAGGACAGGGATTTTTTTTTTTTTGACTTATCATGTTCATTGATGTATTCTTCATTCCTAAAACAGTGCAAAGTGCACAGTAGGTACTCAATTACTATTTATGAATATATGAGGAAACTAAAGCTCAGAGAGGTTATTTTTGTCCACAGCTGCATAACTAATAAAATAAAGTGAGATTCAAATAGATCTGACTCCAGAACCTGTGTTCTTAAATAGTCTCATGGTTGATAACACAAAAGCAAAGATTACACATATGGATAGGTTAAAATGACAAAATTGTTTTATAGTTACTTGGTCTCAACCAGGGTCTGTGAAATTAGAAAACATTAATTCTTCATTTAATTAGCAGTTCCAAAGGTAAAAGTATCCTATATAAGCAAATATCTCAAGATAAATTAAAATCTCATCTTTATACACCAAAAAATACTGCAAATCACTTTTAATAGAATGTTTCTCCAAATGTTTTACATCAAATTCCTGATTATCATCAAAATTCAATCTTTAAAGGACAGAGACATTGTATTGAATTTAGCCTTACGAAAAGTTCAAGTGCATATTACATCAATCTGTTCCAAAAATCAAATGGGCTCAGGAGATTTCTGAGTACAGTTCATTGGATTTTAGTGTTCGTCTTTTCTCTTGCTCCACTGCCATCACTGTATATATTTCCTTACCTACACCTAGTATCTCCCTGAATTACCTCAATAATATAATGTCTGCTGGAAACTTGCTAAAACCTAATTGCTACTAAATCTAGCTTAATTGCTACTAAAAAGTTCACTTACGAGGTGTCAAGAGGCTGACATGCTTCTAAAAGTAAAAGTATATGAGCTTTACTCTGGATTTTTCCATTTAAAGAGCATTTTTACTTATTTCCTACTTCTCAGAGGTGTTCCAGATAGTGACAGTTGCTGGAAACGTGTCAATGGTTCATCAGTTTTCTGTGACTCACTTAAACTAAATTTCAAGTTTATTAAGCACCTACCTAATTCATGAAGAACCACACTAGGGTCTGAAAGGGAATCCTAAAAATTCTAAGTTCTGTCAATGAACTTAATATACAGAATAAAATCATCACTATTAAATATCACTCATTAGTCAAAGGTTAATAAAATCTGGACCAGTAAGACATTCAAATATTTTACAAGAAACTAAGTTATTACAGAAAGGGTTGGAGAAGTTGAGCAAGGAGTAACAATGTTATAAACGTTATTACTTTATCCCCATTCAAATTAGATCTTTAGAATCAGGTAAGTAAAATACTTCCAAAGCCTTTTAAGGCCAGAGTATAAGTCTGTCATATAATTTTACAAGGCACATGCCCTGAATGGGTGGCTCAATGGATGCGGGCGAGGTCCCCAGTTGGGGGCATGTGACAGGCAACCACACACAGATGTTTCTCTCCCTCATTCTCCCTCCCTTCAACCTCTCTGAAAATAAAAATATTTTTAATCTTCTTTTTAAAGATTTTATTTATTTATTTTTAGAGAGGTTGAAGGGAGGAAGAGAGAGAGAAACATCTATGTGTGGTTTTTTCTTACTCGCCCCCCTGCTGGGGACCTGGCTTGCAACCCAGGCATGTTCCCTGACTGGGAATCCAACTGGTGACCCTTTGGTTCACAGGCCGGCACTCAATTCACTGAGCCACACTAGCCAGGGCTGTTCTACAGTTTTTAAATAGACCATTAGTCTATTACCTATTAACAAAAAGACTGCAAAAATGCTATTACAAGCACTATAGAGATACAGAAAAATAATAAGTGTGGGCTCTGGAGGCAAACTTCTGGATTTCAAATTCTAACCTCAGCACATCTCTGAACCCTAGTTTCCTCATTTACAAAATGGGGGAAATAAAGGTATTTATGGTTTTATGGGCAGTAAATGCATTAATATGCAAAAGTACTTTTAGTAGTGCCTGGCACATAGTAACTATTAGCTATTATTACTATGTTGAGTGCTTTCTTTTGTAAAGAAATTCTTTTACTATGCAAATGTAATTTCCTCCAATAACTTAAAGTTTTTTTTTTTTTTTTTAAGCAAGGCAGATATATAGAATAGAATAAAAAGCAGTTAAGACTCAATGACACTTGTGTGAACTAACCAGTATACATCATTTATTTCATTATGTTCTGACAGATAAGACTGGACCCAACATCCAATCCCTGTAATAAATTGTTATTTAGTGAATTTCACTTATCTTCAGTAACAAGTTACAAATTATTGTGTAACAAATTAAAGGTAAGAATTCAGTAAAGTATCTTTTTAGACAGATAAATGTTGGTATGGGAATGAGAAGCTACAAAATATAATAACTAAACTGTGTAGATACTTATACCTAAAGGTTTCATCTCTAGCAGAGAGGTAATCAGACAACTGATTAACTCATTGCTTGTGCTGTGATCTTATAAGTAATAAATGATCACACCAGCTGCCCTAAAAATAAGTTATTAGGTACAGAAGCAATAGATAACTATAGAGAATTTTTGGCAGATAAGGCAAACATGGGTAATCTGGAATTTTGGAGGTAACAGAAAGAGGCCCTGGAGAGCTGAGAAGGATAGTAAAACCATGCCCACCTAAGTTTTACATGAACTTTCAAAAAAAACTTCACTACTTTCATTTCTCCTCCCCTGCTTAAGCAAATCTCACTCATGGTTCTAAATCCAACTTAACAATCACCTCCTCTAAACCTTTCATAATACCACCAATTTGATTAATAATCCATAGTCCCACAGTACTTGGCCTATAATTCATTTATACCTCCTTTATGGAAGGTACTGTGAAGCAGTGAATAAGAACATAGGTTTTAGAGCCAAACTTCCTGGTTTAAGTCCTAACTTCACCACTGACTAATTCTGCATTCTCAGGCAAATCATCCTTCCCTGTGCCTGTTTCCTCATCTGTAAAATATGGTTATACTAGACTAAGCTGAATTTAATATCCTTTTTCCACACTTCTATCTCTGATATTGGGGTACTTTTTACAATTTACATTAAAATGATGCCTTATAGGCATTGTAGATTTGATGAACTATGGCTATAGCTAAAGAATTTGTGTGAGGATCAAATGCATAAATTCATATAAGACAGCAGAGAAAATACACATTTAATATATGCATTGCTATTAAACTATAGTTATTTACATAGTTTTCCCCATTACAAGTTTTTTAAGGCCATATCTGACAACCGCCTTGAGAAAAGACACCCCACTATCTTACTTAGTCTTATGCACCCCCAGCAACTACAAGAATGTTTGGCATAAAGCAGCCACTTAAATATTTCTTGTCATGTTCACTTTTGTATCATTTGTAGGATCAGGTTTACTCTGAACCCAGGATGTGGTTAAAAACATAATTAAAAAGAAAAAAAATGCATTTGTATAGCACTGCTTTCATATCCACTATCTTATAAGCTACAAAAACAAAAAACAAACCGCAAAGACAAACTGTTTCTCATTATAAGCAAGCCAATGCCTTATAGCTAGTAAAATCCAAGATTTCTGATTAAATCCAGTGTGCCCCCTACTATATCAGCTGCTTATAGAAATGACTAATCTACCTATATGATTCTTTTTACAGGAATAAGCCAGTGATACCATAACTTATATTTCATATTGTTAAACTTTTTTTCCATTACGTACAAATGTTACTAATGATGACAAAGAAAAAAAAAAAATGTTGGCAGAGAATACAGAGAATAGCAACAAAGGCCAACCAAACTCTGTATAGAGCTGTCTTTGAGTTTAACCCCAAACTCTGTATAGGCCCTTATATCCTTACTTTAAAAACATTGTTTTTAAATCTAAAATTGGTACAATCCAATTTTGTTTAAATGGTGTTCTCCAAATACCTTTCTTCTGCTCTGCCAACCTCTTCTAGTTATCCTTCAAGGTTCAGATCAAATTGTCACCTCCTGTGAAGTTTTCCTATCTGGATCTTTGCTCCCCACATTCTCCTCCTAAGAAGTAAATACTCCTATCGTCTGATCTTCCACATTACCTTGTCCACAGCTCTTTTTTAGCTAAGTTATATTCTACTGTACTTTTTTCTCCTAATCTTTGCCCTCTCCCCTCCTACCAAGTAAAATGAACTGCGTAAGGGTAGAGGCCCTGTCTTGTTTCTTGATCTCCAGTGCAGAGCTTAAAACTGGCACTTCCTATATAATTACTGTGAAAATTAAGATGGGAAAAGACCCGTGGAGACTAGATAATCTTTAACAATCTATTCCAACCCCAAGGTTCTCTTTCATTAGAATCACTCTGCTTGCTAAAATAAACATGTTTTTTTACACTATTAAAAGCAGTTAGCCAAACTTGATTTTTATATCACTGCCTTCTGGCACAACTTAACTATATATAGAGTGTACATGTAAGAAAAAAATAAAGATCAAATCATCATGAGTGGGGCCTTGGCACCTATATTTTGAAAAGCCCCAGAGCTGACTATCCTCACTATGAACCATGTAAGGTGAGAGGTAAATTTATGGTCTAGATCTGTCACCAAATCTTTTCTATAAATTACCAGATAGTAAATGTTTTAGGCTTTCCTGGTTATATATGGTCATTATTGCACATTCTTAATTTTTTGCTTTTTTCCAAATATTTTAAAAGTAGAAAAACCATTCTCAGCTTGCAGGCTGTAAAAACTAGGCCCCAGGCTTAATCTGGTATACAGGCCACCATTTATCAACTCCTGGTCTAGTTTATGAATCATTGAAGATATATAAGGAAAGGGCAGGAACCAGCTAAAGCAATCAATAGGATAATTTCTCAGGTTATAAAGTTTACATCAAAAACTTTTAGTTTTAAGTTTTTATGAGCATAAGTAGATATATACTCATTATTAACTTCCCTACAGCTATTACTTAAAATCAAATTTGGGTCTAAGTCAGTAGATCTACATAGAGAATTGTGAAGACAAAAGTACATGAATTAGAAGCTCTGGAAAGAGTAATATAGAAAAAACATTTTTAAAAACCACTATATGTTTATTGTATCCTCAAAATTAAAAAATGAGGATATACGTTCTTCTCTCACGGAGTCAAAAGTAAATGAGATGCAAAATCTGAAAGTACATGAATCTCAACAGTTTCTCCTCCTTGTACGTACCAATAAATGCTTACTGAACAAGTGGTGCTTTTTCACACGTAGACTGTCAGTTCCTGGAAGGCAGAGGCCATGTCTCTCTTTTCTCCCCACAGAGCAAAGTGCTCAGGTCGAATGAGACAATTGTTTTGAATGAATGAGAACAATGAATCTATCCCCAAAGTTTTACTGTTCACATAATAATGTCCAACCTTATGGATTCTCTTAGTCTGGCTTCAAAGTACATTACTCTAGCTTCACCTCTCATTCCTTTACTTCTGGACACAACCTAACCACAAGAGTTTGTCAATGCTACCCTGTACTTTCCTGCCCTCCATCTCTGTTTACATGTCCAACTTTCCTTTCTGTTCCCAAGGTCAACTTCAACTGGCACATCTTCCACTTCTCCCAAAGCTTTACTTCATCAATAGAGAGATTCTCTTTTTTGAAATTCTGTAATATTAAGTATCACTCAAATGATATTTTGGGTAGAAAGTATCTTCTGTAACTCCAACAGCATTTAGCATATTCCCAAAACTTGAGTCTTTTAACAAAATGTATGAGAAAAAAATTAGGTAAGTTCAAAACAAAAAGAAAAGGCTAGTTTCCAAATTGTCATGGGTTTATTTTTAAGATTCTGGCTTACTATTTTTAAATATGCTGTGAGCAGTTTAATCAAGACCAGCCAGTACTGTAGGTAGTTTTGATGTGCTAAAGGAAAACAGGTAAGAATTGACAGCTGCCATTAATTTTAGATAGTACAGTGTACTATAATTTAAAATTTTTAAAGATTAATATAATTTTTTTTTTAATTTGAAGGGGATTTTCCATGTCTCTGATAACCGTGAAGGTATAAAAATCAGAGGAATGACACAAGCACTTTTTGAAGGAAGGCAAAAAAAAAATCTTGGGAGAGAAGGCTTACCTATCTTTTTTATAGGCAGCAGGGCTCTTTGAAGGAGGGTCTCCAAAAAAGACGCCTGTCACAGAGCCAGAATCCTGTCCTCATAGCAGAAAGGTTGTACTGGGTGAACAGATGAACAAAATAAAAATTAGCTTAAACTACACTATTCTTATAACAACTTGGCTGAGAATCCAAGCGCGCCAAGAGTAAAGAATGTGCAAGTCTCATATTTCATAAAATATGAAAACAAGTCTAAATAGATTTTTTATGGTGATTGTTCAACTTTGCCTTCCAACAAAAGGTTTAGTAGTTTATAGTTTTGTAATCCCTTTGATCAAATCATTAGATGGGAGATTTCTTTGTTTAGAACATAATTAAGGACTAACAAAACTTTTTCACATTCACCCTCCTACCACTACCAAATTTTTCAAATGGTCCAAATATATGTTTACCAGAAATTATGATGCAAGTTTCTTTTATTTGGCAAACATTGTAGAATGGCTCACTCAACATCCCTCTTTTTATCTGCCTTCCTCCTATAGAAGCAGGAAAGCTAACACCTGGATCTCACAGCTTTCCATTCAACTAAGACACAAATGGTGAACACAAGGCCTGGGGGCTGAATCCAGCCCTCCACCTTGTTTCTACCCAGCCTCAGCGCCAAGCTCTCCATTAACTGTTTAGGAGTAGTTACATTTATACAGTCCTAAAATTACAGTCGGCCCTTTGAAGGCAACCACAAGGCTGATGCGGCCAACGGTGAAAATGAGTTTGACACCCCTGAACTAGGTGACCATGAATCAAAGTCCTGGCCAATGAGATAAACATGGGGACCTCTGGTAAAAGGCATCCCTTCCTGTGCATGGGTGGGGTGGTGGGAAACATTACTAGAAGAAAGCCCTTTGTTCTTTCCTACCTAGAATGGGGAAACAATGCCTAAAGGTAAAACAACCATTTTGTGATCATAAGGTTAAATGCCATATATAGATGATGGCTCAGGAAGGAAAACAGTACCCAAATTCTTGATACTTTTTTTTCTTGAGTGCCTGTCTGTGGACTTCGTGCCATGAAAGAAGAAGGAACTTCCGTTTTGGACATTATTAGTGAGGTTTTTAAGTATGTACAACTTAAGGTTTTCCTCATTTATATTACAACATTCAGATACATTCTCAATACTTGCAAAGTAAAAATCCAGTTTTATGTTTTCTAAAGACAAGAGGATATAAAAACAATAGAAAACAAAAACTAGAGAATAGATAAAATGGAAAAAAAAGTTAAGTATGCTTTAAGGGTATAAAATAATTATTAGACTCATTTCCTCCAACCTAGGAAGCACTGCTTTTTCCTTCTTTTCTCTGCACTCTCCAGTAATTTCTCTGTGCTTGAGTCTAATTTCTGTGAATGGCACATCTGAATATGATTTAATCTTATTAGTTCATTTTAGCATAATTCCCCTAAAGATGCTAATCCAATATGGGAACCAGTTCATTTTCAGAGTAGTTTACAGAAAATAACTAAACCTGTCATTTTTCTAACTTTGTCTACCAGTTTCCTCCTGGTTCCAAATTGCTCTCCTGAAAACATCCAAGAGCCGAGATGATGAACAAGTTTAAAACAGCTCTTTTATGAAACAATTATTACCCAAGTAATTCTCAGAAAAAGCACCTTAATTTGAGTTAATTCCAAAGAAAGAGAATTAAAAACCGTTGTGAACCATTCACTACGAACCACAGAAACAGATATAGGTACAGAGAACTTTGAACAAAATGTCTTAGCAATTATTGGCTGACATGCTAATGTGGCATTTGCTCATAAAAGACTTTTAAAAAAGAAAGGGGATAACTTCATCTTCATTTACTTAAAGTTTCTATTTAGTCCAAGAACTTGAAATAGAATATGAAACTGATCTTAGTAGGGAGAAGTTTTTTTATTTATGAAAGAAAAATTTACTCCAGGAAATAAACAATAAATAATATTAACTTAGTAATTTTCTACAAAAAAATAATCTGCAAGAAATTCCATCTACAGGCAATCTACCATTTTTCTGATCGGCCTGCAACTCTTCTTCCTGGTCTCTTAGAAAAGAGGTGCTTTCATGGTCATGACCCAAATACCTCCATTTATGACGTCCCTAATAAGGTTTCACTTGACAAAAAATGGCAGCAAAAAGAAAAAGTTATAGAAATACTGCTCCTCCTCCTGGTACTTACTTCCTTCAAAAGGCAATCAGAGCTTTTCACAGAAATGGAATCAGCAGTCAAGTTTTTGAGGAGGGCAGCCCTAAATTTGAAAGTCTTCAGAGCAATAAAAAATACCTATACTTATTGGAGGGAGATTTATTTGGAGGGTGTGGAATCATTTCTCAGACCAGATTTTGCTGGCACTGTATTTTATGAAGTTGGCTTGCATCAGCCCAAACAGAAAAACTGAGGCAGAAAATAGAGTACATGATACAGCTTTTATATTGTGTAACTTTATATACTTAATGTCCATAAAAGCATTTTTCTGTTTGCTTTTTTCCTCTATGTATTTTCATCACTTGATCTGGGTTTCTAGCAAAAGCTCATTGTTTATGGCAATGTAGAAAGAAAGACTGTGATATACAGTGGAACAGTTTCACTTGTGATCAATTAACCAGTAACCAACATGGTTGTAAGTCAGGGATTATCTATATTCACAGACTTCTACTACTTCTAACAATGAAACAATAATCTGGAAAGCGAGTAAGAAAATGAATAATCTTTCTAAATCCAATCTTCCTGCACTTTAGTAATGACAGGAAAATTAGATTTGGAAATCCTATATATGATAAAAGGTCAACTGAATACTAAGAATAGCTGTTAATACTTAGTACTTGTACCATGCACTGCTCCAAGTACTTTATATAAGGTCACTTAGTACAACCATTTGAGTTTGCTATTATTATCCCCATTTTACAGCAGGAAATCTGATGTTACAGAGGTTAAGTAACTTGCCTAAAGTCATACAAAGGTATATCTGGATTTGAACTCAGATAGTTTCCAAAGCCCATGCTCGTAAGCAGACTGCCTCTTTGACAAAAATCAGATGTTTATTTTCCATAACAACTTTCCATGCTTTAAAATCTGCCTCTAAAAGGGTTTTAGAGAAAGTATGGTGAATACTTACAGTAGATAACCAAAATTTTGTTGAATGAGAAATAATACTATTACTACACAATTACCACTACTGCATATTCACATAGGAACAAACATGTTTTCCTCCCAGATGGTCTTAAAATCTATTCCATAAAAACCTTAGTGCTCAGCCCTGGCTGGTGTGGCTCAGTGGGTTGAGTGCTGGCTTGAGAACAAAAAGGTCACCAGTTTGATTCCGTCAGGGCACATGCCTGGATTGCTGGCAGGGCCCTGACTGGGGGCATGTGAGAGGCAGCCCATGGATGTTTCTCTCCCTCTCTTTCTCCCTCCCTTCCCCTCTCTCTAGAAATAAATAAAATCTTAAAAATAAAAATTTATAAAGCCCCACAGTGCTCAGATTATTCATCTTCCTTTTATACCAAAAATATATTAAAATATTTATGAAATACCTGCTAGATTTGTAATATTCTTTCAATTATGAAGCATTTCAAACTTAGCTTTACTAAAGTCTTTATAAAATTTGACATTCAAACATGCATGGATTTTAAATACCTAAAGACAAATATACATAAAACACATACTTATACATACAAAACCAGAGTTCACCACATCTTTATTCCCTCTAATCTAGAGGTTATCAACTGGAGGTGATTTTGTCCCTCAGGAGACATTTGGCAATGTTTGGAGACATCTTTGGTTTTCACAAGTGGAGGTTGGGGAAGTGTGCTACTGGCATCTAGTGGGCAAACATTATACAAGGCACAAGACAGCCATCCAGCCCTGGCTGGCATAGCTCGGTGGATTGAGTGCAGGCTGCAAACCAAAGGGTTGCCGGTTCGATTCCCAGTCAGGGCACTGCCTGGGTTGCGGGCCAGGTCCCCAGTGGGAGCCACGTGAGAGGCAACCACAGATTGATATTTCTCTCTTTCTCCCTCCCTTCCCCTCTCTCTAAAAATAAATAAATAAAATCTTAAAAAAAAAAAAGACAGCCACCCACAATGAAAAGTATTGACATTTTGGCCTGAAATGTCAACTCATATTACTCAAGTCCTAAATAAGACCCGAGTACATTACCCAACTTATAGAATAACAAGTTCTGACCAATGAAGGGCAATAAAACAAAGTTAATATAGAGTCTACCAAACCACTATTAAAAACGGGAAGTCATTTCCTTGTACCCATTCACCACCTACTTGACTGAAGACAAGGAAAGGGTATAAAGTTAAACCTTTAAATGGTTCAGTTCTTCCCTTCCTGAAGTTTCATTTTGAAAACTAAATATTCAACACTTAACAAAGATTTGCAAGGAAAGGAAAATGGCAGGCATTCCTAAGTGATACAAAACTTGCCCACCAATTAAACTTCAAATGCTGTTATTCTCATTAATTAATCCCCAACAAATTGAGGGGGGGAAATGGTGGTCCTTAAACTCCTTGCTTTTTGTATAAAACAGAATAAAATGGTTCAAGACCATCATATTATATTAATATACTATGAAAAAATTCTAAAAACACCTGCTCCTTTGTGTTCCTGTTCAGGATACGAACCCCTCGCCCAGTCCCTTCCCTTCCCATTTGACCTAATCTAGTCAACGCCCAGCTCAAATCCAGTCCACACAAACCTCACTCTTCCAACTTTTACACTCTGGCACGCTTCTTAGGGGAAAGTACAGGTTTATATGTAACTATTTACATGTCTTCAGAATTAAAAACAACCAGTATGGTACTGGTAGTTCCTAGAATCTGTTTTCTGGTTATACCTTTGATATAGCAGGAATATTTAACTCTCCCCAGGAAAAGAAATGAGAGGGAAAAAACCGAAAAGTTTTACCTCCTCTTCACTTTCTTTATCTTCATCCTCTGAAGACTCTTCCTTGTTTTTCTTTTCATCTTCATCACTGCTAGACTCATCTGACAGAATTTCAGGACATTTGGTTCGCTTTGCTTTCCTTGACATTCCAGAACTGTTCCGTTCCTTTTTGTTGCCTTTGCTAGAAGTTTTTTTAGATTTTGGCAATGGCTGCATAAAATAAAATAAGTCTCAATGAGGTATTATGTTTCCAAGTCAATCAACTGTTTATGAGACCTACTTCAACTCAATTCTTCTTGTTCTTGTCTCAAGATATTTCCAAACTTGGCAGCTTTAGGAATAATTCATTTTTAACTTAATGTATCATCAATCTTTTTGTCTCAACTACCCTTTCACTTGTATTCTAAACGCCTAGGCAAGAGACACCTCACAAATGTTTAAATATACATTCTCTGTTATGACATGGGACTAGAAGCCCAAGTACACACTGTGTTAACCTCAGACCGTTGTTTACACTTGATCAAGATGATATTTTGAATTAGACTCACAACTTATTTCATTTCTATAAACATTAGCCACTGCTAAAAAAGGTTCTTGTTTTAGGGGATCCTCCAATCAAAGGGCTGGGAAGAACCATCCATAAAGTAAATAAAATCTCACCATACATATTCTCAATTTATGAACTATATAGTTTATATTCATATTACCTCTGAACACAGCTTTCAATAATGCCAGCATTATATTCTCACTGATGATTGGAAACATGCAGTAAGTACTAAGTATGTTAATTATGAAACCAAGAACCACAAAACAACTACATTGTTCTTTCTTTGATGTTTGATTAAAACTCATTTAAAAAGCAGAGTAGATCATGTGAGGAAAATGATTATGTAAAACAACAAATTTAATTTTTAAATGCTTTCTTTGGGGAGAACTTGCTAACTTCTAAAACTGAAAACCATAAAATAATCCTAAATAAAGGATATAAAAAGATATATATAAGGAGTTACTTATTTCTGAAATTATGAGTACTTTTATTTTTGCCTGTATTATTTTCTGTAGTCAACAGAAATTAACAGAAAAAATTCCATAATATAACCATACGACGCACAATGGTACGAATGTTAGTGATAACTTTAGGCAATCCTTTTTATGAAACTAGCAGAACCACAGGTCCCTTCTCTCCCAAGAATTTCCAGTTGTAGAGGTCACTGTCTGTCACCTGTGCAATTAAGAAAAAGTGGCTGCTTGTGTAATGTAGTGTTCTCAGGTGATCTACAATCTACAGAATAGCCTCTAATTTGCCAAAAAAAACCCTACCTACCCTTTTCAGAACAGATTGGAAAACAGCCAATCTAGATCACTCCAGAAATTTTAAGTTAGTGGACCAAAGATATTTGTCACAGATTCTGTAAAAAAACTTCCTTGAATGAATAGATATCCTTGTTACATGAACTACTACCATTACCAAAAAACAAATATATTTAGATAAATTCTTTGACATCCCTGTTTAGAGAAAAGGTAACACTCACTGTCTAAACTTATACTACTCACTTGCACATATGAAATCCAGGGTTCAAATGTTTTTAGAAAAACATGACAACCCTCACTTTCCTCAGCTCAGGAACCAAATGCAGATAGTAAGAATATAATCTGTACATGAAATTAGTAATATGAGGACTGGAATGGGTGCTAAATAAATCTACACAGGAAAATAAAAGCTTTTAAATCATTCAAGTTACCAATCAAGAAAATGCAACTTCCAAAAATAGATAAGCTTTTAATTAAAAAATAGTAATATATAAGTGCTTTAGAACTTTCCTACATTGGTTTTAAATTAGTTTAATCTATCAATCTGAATACAGTGTCAATAGTATCATCCCATTTTGTAAACAAAATCTGATTAACAAATAATCAAGGTGGAAACACAAAAGAATAGTGAAACAACATTAATTCAACAATATTAAGACTATAGAGGAGAAAAAATTAGTACTAATGAGTTTAGTGTTTTCCTTAAGTGATGAAGTACATGGTAGCATAGAAAATAGCCTAAGATACCATTCGATTAAGAAGTAATCAGAATCAAATATGAAGTTAAGATTCTATAAGGAAGGATAAAAGAATCATTCTCAAAGTGTGGTTCATGGACCCTGGGGTTTCCTGAGAACTTTTCATAAACCTACCAGGTCAAAACTATTTTCATAACACCAAGACATTTATTTGCTTTTTCACGGTATTGACATTTCCACTGATTATGTAAAAGCAAAGGTAGGTAAACTGCTGGCACCTTAGTATATTTACTCATCAAAGCAGAGCAGCACAATGTGCTAGTAGTAGTCATTATATTCTGTGCAACCACACACTAGCACACTGGGGGAAAAAAGGTGTTCCACTTTTTGGATGAAGCAGTAAATATTAACGATATTAAATCCAAACTTTCGAGTACGTGTCCTCAGAATACCTAACAAAATGGGAGGTACAACATGAAGTACTTCCTGTACAAATTTAAGTTCACTGGTTTTCTCAAGGAAATACACTTGTGCTATTGAGATGTGACCTAAGTTAGCTACTTTTTTCATGGAACACTGTTAAAAATAATCATTAAAAAACTATTCCTATTTGGACTTAGATATTTGACAGACATATTGTCAAAAATGAAGGACATGATCCTGTCAGTTCAAGGAAAATAACTGCCAATTTATTACCAATGATACATTTCAAAGTTCAAGGCGAAATTAGAATTTTGGAAAATTAATGTCTACTACCATGAACCTGACAGCCTTGCATATGTACAGATTTTTCAGGTGAGATGGTGGTTGTATTAATGAATGTGACACACCAACAGTGTTTAATGAAATGAATGTGCCAACATTTGGAAGATATGCATAATTCAGGGAACCAATATTTCCCAAAAAGTGAATGCATATTACAAAATCATACAGGTAAAAGGTCCAAGTTCATTAACATATCAGATGCCACATTACAACTAACCTTTAAGAAACTACAACTGATAAGTTTTGATGCTATATTAAAGAATATCCATAATTTTTAAGAGATTTTTAAAATAATCCTTTTTCTAACTATCGTATTTCACCATGTATAATGCACACCCACATTTTGTGCACATTAGACACAGGATTATTATGCCCATTATTGTGCCCATGGCATGTAATCATTGTGCCCATGGATAGTACGCATCCTTACATTTCTTTCAAAAATTTGGGCAAAAAGTGCACATTATACAAGGCAAAATATGGTATATAACTTTGTGAGGCTGGGTTTTCTTCATATACTTCAAGCAAAGCAATATACACTGCAATAAATTAAAATGCAGAAGCAAATAAGGATATAGCTATCTTAAGTCAGGCATGAACAGATTTCATACAAAATATTACTTCTGTTACCATGCAGTGGGCATTGTTAGAAAATTTTTAGTTTGAACTTAGAATATAGAATATATCAGAATAGTCCAAGTAAACAAAAGCTCTTGGGGTCCTCATTCATTTTTAAGAGGGTAGTAGAGTTCTCAAACCAACACATTTGAAAGTCAGTGAGGAAAAGAATATAAAAATATTCTTAACAACTTTGGAAACTTGGTAATTGCTTCTGGGGAAAGTGTTCAACTTGTCGAATAAAATTCTGAAGCAGTAGAGGTTTAGCCATAGTAAAAGTATAGAAAAATAGAAAGATAATATCTTGATAATACCTCATTTTTAAGTAAGCCAATTTGAAACCTCCTTGAAAAATCACTGTACCCTTAGGTTTGTAGCTATATGATGCAAGTATCCCTTATCTGTTCTTGTCCAGATAATGATAAACACAGAAAAACAAGGCCCAGAGTTATTTTCTGGTTTCTAATCTTTAGGTCCTCTTCCCTTGCTGATAGTGTTCTTCTGGATCCCTAAGCCCTCTGGATGACTTCACAATTTCTTTCCTTGCAAAATGAGGAAGAATATGAAAATACTTGACAGACTTAAAACTGAAAATGCAAAGTCATATAAGTAACACTTCAACAGACATTTTAAGTCAATGACGTTATTTGTTCTATTAAACAATCAGGGCAAACCTAATCTAGATTTTAGGAAGAGTAGGGTAAATAATAAGGAAATTTTACATCTCTGTCCAAGTCCTGGACTCTGCAGAGGATTCTCAAAACCAAATCCAAGAAACTTATTAAAAGTCAGCTTTATGTCACTTTTATATAACTGTATTCCAGCATCCAGAAAACATCCAGTCCAATTAAGCCCCATCTCGTCTTTCAAGACCTGATTACAGATTGCATACCAGCCCAATGCCTCATCCTCAACTCAATCTGTTTTTGTTCTTCTAGTGCCTTCTAGATACATAACTCTGGATACTTAGTTTGTACTTCTGGCCCATGTGATATTTAGTTAATAACTATTTTTCTTAATCTTATATCCTTTATATCTGATGAGGGAGAACATATCCATAGGTCTTCTATGTTATTTCTATCATGACATCGTTGCAGATAGGTCAATGGAACGCATATATATTCTTTGAATGTAGACAGCAATGCTAACAAAATTGTTCCACAGAAAAGAGAAACTAAGGACAGGCTATTAATAATTGATTTGTTACTAAAATAATACAAAATGGTACTCACTTTGCCGGAAGGCTTTGGATGCATTAAGAAATTCAAGATCCTCTTCACCAGTTCACTATTTACACCTGACCTCTCCAAATCAAGAACCTCACAGATGCTTTTTAGCATGGCATTTTTAAATCTGAGAAAGAACAAGAACAAAAAGGTGCTTATGTTGTGAAGTTTATAAACATTCCCTGCAATATAAATGCAATAGCTAATCAATCTAGGCTACAAACATTAAGAGTACCCAATGTTTCTCTGAATCTTAGAAGTACTCCTAATAATCCTTAGTGTACAAATACAACCAGATAATATTATTTAAAAATTGAAAACACCATTTACCAATTAAATTCTACAAGAATTAGAAGAATACCTAAGTTAATTACTAGAAAATAATATAAAGTTTTCAATTCAATTCTATAAAATTCATGGACTTGATCATTCTTCTGTCTGCTGATTGTGAGTAAATATTGCATTCCCCAACCTCAGCATTCCTACTATGTTTCAATGAAGAAATACATAATCATCTTTATTATGTAGAGGTCTTAAACTATGGAAAATTTAATAAACAAAAGCTCTAATATGTCATCGTGCTTGCAATATGGGGAAGGATACTGTTTCTATCAAACTGATTATCTTCAAAAGCTTACAGGTACTTAAATGGTACCTATAAGTGGAGGAACAGAATGGCTGACAGGACAGGAGTGAGAGTTTTCATTATATTCCCTTTAGCACTTCTGAAATTTGGACTGTGAACGATTTCCCTATGTGTCTATCATTCTTCTAAGAAACAGAAATGTCTTGAGTTTTCAATAATCTTGACAACCACTATCTATTGGAAAGTAATGAATATACCAAGTTAATAGTTATTAAGACAAATTAGGTCTTGGCATTTAAAGCAAAAACTCAGCACTCTACTAAAAATGTATGGGTGATCACAGCAAATGTTTAAAATTAAAATTTAAAGCACACTGATCAAAATATGGTATTTATAAAAATAGCTTACTTTTTCAACATTTCTTCCTTCTTTTTATATTCGCTACTTCCTTTTTCAAATGGAAAGCCACTGAACTGACCCACATTCTTCTTTAATGAGGACACCTGAAAATGTTTCTCTTATTATTAATGCTACTTATTACTTAATAATGTACACAAGAAAAAATTCAAAGCCAATATCTTTATTTTCCTGTCTGTCTCCAAGTTACAATATTGGTTTATGCAACATTTCTTACAATTAAAAACTGTATTTATTACTAAAATATTAACATTATAATAGGCTTACAAAGTTTATTTTTCAAAAATGACAATTTGAATGAATTTTTACCTAGCAATTTTTACTGGTAATCATAAAACCACAACTTAATGTTATTTGACTGTACCAGGGGATGTGGAAAGTTACTACCTGAAAAGGCATCCTTTCCCTCAGTAATAAAAAGTTACAAGTAATAGCAAAGTCAAGGATTTTACTCTTTGAAAAGTAAAGAACAGAGCACCTCCAAATGAGATAATAGGCATGAAAATAAATTACACCATGGCCTCAGAAATTCTAACCTAATAATGTCAAGTTTTACTTTTGGCCATGTACAATCCCAAAGCAAAGCTTCGATTACATGGAATACTGAAGTTGTATGTACAGTACAGTAGCCCTTCATCCATGGATACTGTGGTCTGAAAATACTATAATTCTGGAAATAAAAACTCGTAAGTTTTATATGCTATTCTTTTTTCTTTTTATCCTCACCCGAGGACATGCTTATTGATTTTAGAGAGGAGAAGGAAGGAGAGGGAGAGAAACATCGAAGTGCGAGAGAAACATCAACTGGTTGCCTCTCATTCGCACCCCAACTGGGCACTAAACCCATAACTTAGGCATGTGTGCTAACAGGGAACAGAACCCACTGGCTTAGAATTTTGCAGGCAATTCTAAACATGAAATTTCAAGGCATCCCACTAGGACATGAATCATCCCTTTGTGGTTCCCCTTATCTGAGGGGGATACATTCCAAAACCCCAACTGAATGTCTAAAACAAGTTAGTCACAAACCCTATATATACTATATATTTTTTCCTATATATACACATACCTACCATAAAGTTTAGTATATAAATTAGGCCTAGTAAGAGATTAATAACATCCAATAAATAAAACAGAATTATAATATACTGTACTAAAAGAATGTGAATGGCTTTGGGACTGTTATTAAGTAAAATAGGGGTTACATGAACAAAAGCACTGCAACAGTGAGAGTCAATCTCATAACCAACAAAGACCTCGTACTAAGTGACTAACAGGCAAGTAAGAGTATACAGCATGGATACGCCGGACAGAGTCGTATCTCAGGCAGGACAATGTAAGATTTCATCATGTTACTCAGAACAGTGTGCAATGTAATACTAATGACTTTATTTCTGGAACTTTCCATTTAATATTTTTGGACAACAGCTGATCATAGGTAACTAAAACCACGAAAAGTAAAACAGATTACTATATACGCTCCTTGCCCATTAGTCACTTAGTAGCCAGCTTGGATGAACTGCTGTGGTGCCTCTGTGCTTTTGTTCAAGTAACCCTCATTTTGCTTAATAACAGCCACAAAGCACAAGAGGAGTGACGCTGGCAATTCAGATATGCCAAAGAGAAGCAATAAAGTGCTTCCTTTAAGTGAAAAGATGAGTACCATACAGTACAATAAGATATTTTGAGAGAGACTGCATTCACATAACTGTTATTATAGTACATTGTTATAATTGTTCTATTTCAATATTGCTTATGGTTAATCTCGTACTATGCCTAATTCATAAATTAAACTTTATTATAGGTATGTATAGGAAAAAAACATAGCATGCATAGGGTTCAGTACTATCCTCAGTTTCAGGCGTCCACTGGGGGTCTTGGAATGTACACCATACAGATAAGGGGAGACTACTGTAAAATAATTCAGTAAATAAAATACTGATTTATTTTAACAAATCTATTGGCAAGCAAGTACCACCTAATTTATCAGATATTTGCTAAAAATAATATACAATTATACTGTATCATTTATTCTGAATGACTAAAAAAGTCCAAAAAAATAACAATTAAAAAATCACTAAAATCACCACAATTTGACATTTCAGTTTGGCATAAAAACAACTTCAGTAGAAGGATCCCTGGATATTGCAATCCTAATTGTTAATATCCAGCTATGTATCTCTTGATAAGACATTTTAAAAGTATGTGTCTGAGTTTGCTCAATTGTATGGTATGGAAATTGAACTATCTGATCACCAAAGTCCTTTCCAGGACTAAAATTATGCTTCTATTGTGAAGTACTTTAATACATATTAACACAGTAAATATGCTACTAGGTTGATGTTATAAAAAAGGTCTTACTGTGCCTGGTCTGTTGTAAAGCAGTTTATGTAGATTTCTAAGTTCATCTGTTTTCTTCTTACTCAGAAAGAAATGTATCCTTTCAATTTCACAAAGTTTCTGCCCCTTTCCTAGCAAAAAATACCATAATAATTGAAGTTAAATACCATTACATGTTTATACATTTACAAAGTTAATTTAATGAAAATTATTTTTAGAGCATAATTTACATAACTTTTGCTCTAATAAGGCAAATTAAAATAACAATAATATATTGGTAAACTACTTAGTAAAAATTAAGCACTATTAAACATCATTTTGTATATTTTAGGCATTTTCACCGTAAAATGAAAGAACATAGAATAAACTTACCTTGTGCAATTGTAAATGGCTCTCTTTGTAAAGAAGAGACTTGCATCGTCAACCTCTCAACTTTTTTCTTTTCCCTCTTGCCTTCCACGATGAGACTCTTTTCTAGAAATTAATGTAATACTTCTTAAATGACAAAAAGCTTAAAGAATATATTTTTACTGGATAAACATGTAGAAAATAATCACAGAAACCTAATACCTTACTCTTTTCCTCAGCAGACTTCTGAGAAGAAAACTAACATAACAGATACAAAAATACTTGATCAGTCAATTGCAAGATTTTTTTTAGAGTAACATTATACTTACCTGGCAACCTCACAGGGATCCAATTTTTTAAAAAAAATCAGAAAACAAACTTTTATCCAACTACAATTATTGCTATTAAAGTCCAGTCAGTTTGTGAAAAATCACCAGGGCCCTTAAGTAGCTTATTCTTTGAGTACATGTAATTCTATTAATTAGAATTCAATTCACTGTGCCTCAAAACCAGTTAAGAATTAAGATTATAAGAACTTCAAAAGACATACAAGAAAAGCAATAATTTAGTAGGCTGACAAAAAAAAGAAAACAAGGACCTTAAGTAAGGCAAAGCAGCCTGGAGTTACTATGGATAGGTTAACATTCTACAAGTTTACATTTACTGCAATCAACTGGGAGGGCATTTGTGTTGCTTCTTAGTATAATAAATAATATTCATAATTATGATCATAAATCATTAAAATATTAAATTCTGTTTAGTCCAGAATGCTTTTTTAAAAAAGCTGGAAAATATGCTTAAAACACTAAGCCTGATTTTCTAAAACCACTTACCCAGTGTCTGAGATAAAGTCAGATAAATAACAGCACACTGTACTACACCACTGGAGATCCTTCCAATCATTTAACTGAATGCTTGTTTTGTGCAAAGCTGCACAAGATGCTAAGGGGGACTGAGTACATGATTAAGACATTGACTATCTCTTTTAGATTTTACCTGGGGGGTAATGAGACACAAATATTATACTCCCAAGTAGATAAAATGCCTCTCCTAAAGACACAAATAAGAGTTCTGAAAGTTGAGGAAACAGTAATTATCTTTGGATTAGGGAAAAAGGATAAAAACATTGAAGCTGGCTTTGAAGGACAGGTAAGATTTGGAGATGTAAGGGTCTGCACAGAAATAATTAGGAGAAAGGGATTCTAGCAGGTATATTCTGGGAATGATGTACAGAAGAGAAAGCACTCAAAAGCAACTCTTTTGCTTCCTTTCCCTGAGTGATTTAAACCGTTTACTTGAGTTAGAGTACCACCTATCAGCTCATCATTTTCTTGGTCTATCTCTAGTTCAGAGCTTCCCCCAATCTGAGTTTCAATGTGGCTGCCAACTGGACAGCTCCATTCACATCCTCTGGGTACCTAACCCAATGCATCCAAAACGGAAGTCATAATCATTTCGAAACTCACTCACCTTCATGAACTCTATCTTTCAGAAAACAGTAATATTATCGACTCAGCTGCCACAGGCAGAAATCTAGAAGTCATCTTTTACTAGGCATCCCCCAACCCCTGCCAAGAAAACCAAGATAAATCAGTTCCATCCCCTACTTGGCACAGAATTCACTGCCTTGTTTCTTTTACGCCTCAGTAGTAGACTTAAAATTTCAGGGCTAAATAGGATAAAGTGTTCAGAATTTTAGAATGAGGGAAAAAATAAACTGGAACAACTATAAACTGCTTGGGCATATTTTAAACAATTTTTATGTTGTTAAAACTAGTCCAAGACTGAAAAAATTAACAAAAAAGGACTGGAGGAAAAAGTGCTTTTCAAAAGTCTGGGACTAGTAGTAGATATTGCAGCCAATCTTGTTATTGTATAATTAACAATTTAAAAAATAACTTTTCTAAGCATTTTTGTACTTAAATGTGGTCATGCTCCCTTCTTAAAGCACCTACCATTTGAAACAAACAAAAGACATACCATTCAGTGTAATCTCAACCCAGATAGTATTTATAAAATGCTGACCATGGACTGATTTGGGCTTAAAAGAAATTAACAGTTAACTCTGCTTTGGGGAAGAAAACTTCAAAGGTCTTCCCAAGTTTGGCTGAGTTGTAAGCAAACCCAGACTGGGCTCATACCGTCAGGGAATGTACCTCTGATAGGGATTCTTCGGTGGTCAGAAACATCTTCGGAAGCGGGCACATTTCAAAATGGCACTGCCTCCCCCGCTTCGGATAAACCGATAGATACAGTGCCATCCCTTAACTCTGCAAGCTTCTGTTTCTTGTCTCCAGCCAACTGGTTAAAAACGCTCGCCCTCACCACCGAAACCGAAAAGGCACTCAGCTCATTATTTCATAGCTCACTGCTTTCATATTTAACTACAGACTTTCTCAAGTAGCAATAGCTTTCACCCGTGTTTCCCCCATGAAAGTAACTCCCCAAGCCTTTCAAAAGGGCCTCTGCTTACGTTTAGTAAACAAAGTATTTCCAGGACTAACAATAACTCAGTGTGTCGTTTTATTGAAGACCTTACAATTACCTCAAAAAGATGTGTGCTAATATCATCAAAAGATTAAAAGAAAACATTACCTACAAAGGTTAAGAGTTTTAAAAACAGATCTGAAACGTACAAACTTCCTGTCAACTGATGAAATGTTATGAAAGTATATTGAAGGCGAGAAATCTACTGCACTCTAAAGAAACGTAATAACATCAACGCTTTCGAGTATTATTTTTTAAACATTGGAAT
Organism: Desmodus rotundus; assembly: GCF_022682495.2. Classification (NCBI taxonomy): domain Eukaryota; kingdom Metazoa; phylum Chordata; class Mammalia; order Chiroptera; family Phyllostomidae; genus Desmodus; species Desmodus rotundus. Next base: position 75,145,133 of record NC_071389.1, on the reverse strand, counting down.
TCCCAAAGTTAATTCTCTGTTAGTGCTCAACACAATAACATAAACTTTGCATTCTTGCTGAAAATCAATCCCATTTAGTGCCTCTAAGCGCAAAAAGAGCAAGGAAACGGTTTTCTGTAAAATCCATCACTTAGGGGACAGGACTTCCCACCCTTTTCTTCGTCCTCGTCCTCGTCCTCGTCCTCGTCCTCACTTTCCTCTCTCGGGTCGGGAATTTCGGGTTCTTTCTCGGACGCAGGATGGTCAGTTGTTTCCTCTCCCTCCGCAGCGGGGCCCGAGGAGGACATGCTGTCCACCTGCGGACAGGAGCAAGGCAGGCGTGTCGGTCTCCTTGTCCCCGGCGGAAAAGATGGGGCAGCCCCCGCCACTACCCCGACCCCCCTCAGCCCCAGGAAGCAGGGACCGCGGGAAAACCGACCTCAAAGTTGCCGTCTTCCGTAGCGGGAACAGCGAAGCTCCCTCCCCACGGCCAGCTACCCTCCGCTCAGCCCGAGGCCCCGGAATCCCCGAAGCGGGAATCCGCTAGGGGCCGAGCCCCCCCTCCCACCATCCGGCCGCGCCGCATCCCCTCCCCCGCCCCAGGCCGCGGTCCAAATGGCCGCGGCGGAGCGGGCGGGCCCCACTGCACCCCACGGCCTCTCCGCCCCGAAGCGGCCCTCACCGCTGGTCCCGGCCGCCGCGAGCCTGGCGCGCCGGGCACAAAAAGGCTCCGGAATGCTGCGGCTGGCGCCGAAGAGAGGGCGCGCGGGACGCTGTCTGGCGTGACGCTCGCACCGCGCTCTCAGCTCCCCAGAATCAACAAGATTTTCAAAATGGCGGTTCGGGCAAGAAAGCGGGAATGCGGTGGCCAATCAGGACCGCGAGCTGGGAGTTGGCGCGCGCGGCTCGGGGAGGAGGGGCTGGCGGGGCGCCTCCGCGGGAAACCCGGGGACGGGGTGGGGCGGGGCTGCGAGGGGTCTTCTTGCGGCGGGCGGTGGGGCCGACGCTCCCACCCGCGCCGGGCAGAGTGTGGCGGGGGGGCGGTGCCCGGGAGGAGCTGGACGGAAGGACGCTAGGGGGCCTGCGTGGGGATGGTGTCCACCGCTCGTTCCCGGAAAAGAGGAGGCGCAGTCACGGGGCCTGGGACGGGGCTGGTCCGTGGTGGTGGAGAAGTTCCCAAATCGCGGAGTCGCTGTGTGCAGTGTTTTACAGACATGATCCATCCCATTTCGGTTCTGGCGATGACTCCCGATTCCGCGGTATTTCTGAGGACCTTTCGCCTGTGAGGTGCACCGTGAGGAACAGGAGCCTGTCACGTTGGGACTTCACGTCACCAGAGACAAATAGAGTTTCAGACCTGTAAATGTAGGAGGAAATCGTGTGTGTGTGTGTGTGTGTGTGTGTGTGTGTATTATAGTAGAAGAAATAAGGTATTGCCCAGGTCGGAGTGCTCCCAGAGTTCTAGACCAGCTCCGCAGATACATTTCAAACTCAACATTTGAAACACCGAAGCAGTATCTGCTCCGCTCCCCCATATTGTCCCTTTCTATATGTGACTCCCTTCATTTTTCCAAACTCCCGAACCACTCACTAGCTGCCCAACTTAACAGAAGTATGATCCATCCGAGTAAAAAAAAAATAATTTGCCTGAACGGACTTGGTTGGAGGGCAAAAATTGGACATTTTCTTTGAATCCTCTCTCTTCTTTTTTGTGCACCTGCTGAAAACATAAGCAAATCTTGTCATTTCTACCCTCAAATTTTATACCATTTCCTGCTTCACTGATGCCATTCAAATCCTGTCCTTATGTTTGGATTTTCACACAGCCAAGTCACTGGTCAAGCGGTGCCCACACTGTCACTTCAGCCCTCTCTAGTCACACAGCAGCCAAGGTGGTGTGTGGTTTAATCAGATTGGGTACTCTGTGCTTAAAACTCTGCAATGGCTTCCCTCATACTTGGAATACAATTCAAAATACAGTGGTTTATAAGGTCCTACGTAATTCAGCTGCTGACAATCTTGATCTCCTCTCCGACACAGTTAGCTGTTTCAGCCACACAAGCCTTCATGTTCCCCCATAAAGCCAAGCTCATTCCTACCTTTCAATTTTTCACTACTTTTTTTCTGCTAGGACTGCTTTTCACTCAGAATCTTCAGATGATTTCCACCTTCACATCATTTAGCTCTATGCTCAGGTGCTCCTCCTCCCTCAGTACTATCACTGTTCCTTTCCCATTGTTTTTCATTCATTCATTCAAAACATTGAGCACCTACTCTCTGCTCATCACTAGGAAGCTAGAAGGCAGGACTAAGTCCCTGCCATTTTCTAGCTTACATTCTAGTGGAGACAATGAACCAATAAACAAGTGGATATATTGTAAAGTAAAGCAGGGTAAAGAAAATAGTAAGTACCAGTAGGGTGGATGGGATTTTATTTTATATATTTGATAATCAAGGAAGATCTCGTTAATGGATGATATTTGAAAAGACATATTAAGTAAATGAGAGCAGTGAAGACTGGACATATCCGAAAGAATTCTATGAAGCATGGAATGTGGGGCATGAGAGAGAAGTTAATAATGACTTTGGATTTTTGGTTCAATAACCAGAAGAACCAAGTAGCTATTTGCTGAGATGAGGAAGACCTCAGGAGTTGGGGAGGGGATACAGGGCTTTGGTGGGGTGGGCAGGGGGCAGGGATGGGTGATGAAGAAGGGGATCAGCTGTTTTGTTTCAGATGTCTAAAGTTTGAGATTCTTGTTAGCCTTTAAATGGAGATCCAGAATAGTCAGCTGGATGTGAAAGTCTGGCATTCAGAAGAAGAAGCTCTAGCTCAAAGGTATACATTTAGCAGCTGCCAACATGTAGATGGTATCTAAAATTCTGAGACCGGATGAGATCGCTACAAGAGTGAACACTGGTATAGATGAGGAAAGGGTCAAGATTATACCTTGGAGCTCTTCAATGCTTAGAGGTCCAGGAGAGGAAGAAGAACCAGCAAAAGAGAGGAGAAGGAGCAACTGTAGCCAGTGAAGTGGGAAGAGAATCAAGTGAAAGTTGGGTCTCAGAAGCCAAATGAATAACAAGAGTCTAAGAGGGAGAGGGTGATTAACAGGGTCAGAAGCTGCTACAAGTTTAGGTGAGATGAGAACTGAGAATTGACTATTGATATAACAATGATGACTTAGAGATTGACAACAGCTATTTCTGTGGGTGGTGAAGATGAAGGAGAGAAAGGTAGGCAGGGAATGGATTCAGACACTCTTCAGGAATTTTGGTGTTCAGGGGAGCCGAAAAAAAAGAGCAGATAGCTCAAAGGGAGTTTGGCTTTGAGGAAGGAAGATGGTACTGAATGTTTACAGGATGATGGAATGAATCAGTTGAGAAGGGAAAATTGATGAAAAATGGTGAGGAGAAATAGCTGGAGACAAGCAACCTACGATGATGGTGGTGGTAGGTGTGTCAAGTTGGGTTCTCTGTAAGCAGATGCCCAAGCAGAATTTGGCATGCCAGATATTTATTAGGGAGCAGTACCTGTGAAAGGAAGGGGGCAAGAAGCGGGATTGGACAGAGGAAGAAGCCCAAGTGTGGATCAGACCTGGCAAATCCTCGGCCTGCCCCTTGCGGAGCTTTGGAGTGAGTACTGCTCTTCAGAGTGTCCTGCCTGGCTGGGCTTTTATACTCCAGCCTTGCTCAGTCACTGCATGCAAGCTACTGTAGGAAGGGCATGACCTCAGGTGAGGTAACTCCGCAGCTGTGGCAGACCCTGACAGAGCTGACAGATGGACGCTGCTGACTGTAGGCTCTGCAGCTGGGCAGCAGGTCCTTCCTTGATGGGGGATCTGGGTTGCACATTTCCATGTTTACCGCAGGAGATGAGACAGGACAGAATGAAGTGGAGGAGTTGTTCTTAGTTTCTACACAGTAACAAGAGGAAACATGGAGGATATGGGTACCAAAGCTGGGTGGGGGCTGGCAGATGTACTGGGAGTTTTAGAAGTCCTTATTCCACTAAGTTTCTCAGTGAAATCAGGAGCAAAATCTCTGACAATGAGTGAGTTTGGGAGAGGAGTGTTGGAAGTTTCAGAAGAAAGGAAATGTGAGCTAGTTCCTTAGGAGAATGGGAGATGGATAGATTAGGGAATACCAGATGGTTGCCAGGAAGCTATGAGGAGGACAAAGTGAGAATAGTGGCCATGAAATCAAAGTGAGATCAGTCAGGATTATTGTTTTTCTCCAGCCAAATTCAGCTACCCAGGAGTAGGTGTGAAGATGGCAAAGATTTGGGTTTAATCAGATTAGGATTTTGCCAGGCAAATGGGAAGACAGGAGAGAAGGGTAAGTGAGGTGAGGATATGGGCAGGGCAATGAACATGATGGTACAAAGAATCTGAGTTGAGTAGGGAGGAAAATAAGGACATGAGAGAGGTGAGACTTAGTGAAAATGGGGCATTATCATGAGGTAAGACAATTATTTCTTTGTTACATTTATCACTACCTGAAAATTTCATTGTCTTCTTCAGTAAAACAGTACGTTCCTTATAGCTGCATGGGACTCTCCTACGCATCATAATATTCTCAGCTCCTGAAGCAGTGCCAGACACATTGTAAGTGGTCAGTAGTATTTGCCAAATGAATGCAAACCAACTCTTACTAAACTCTATGACTCAGAACATTTTTTTGTTTATTAAGATGGTATATTAGGATAGGGCAGGTTATTTCAGCAAAAGATTTTTAACAGCAATTCAACATTTTTGTTGTTGTTGTTGTTTTTTAAACAGCCAGCGTTTACTTCTCACTCTGTAAAGCTTTCTGTTGGCTGGGGCAACTCCCCAGGGCTCCCATTCACGTGGTTTATATCTCTAGGCTACTTTGATCTGATAGATCCACTATCTCAACACGAGTCCTTGGTGTTCATGGTGGTAGGGCAAGACTGCAGAAGAACTCTTTCCCGCTCTTCTGTGATTCTGCTCATTCTCCAGTGGTCACATCAGTTCTCTAACTGTGAAGACTCCAAGCAATATGAGGCATATATGGAGTAGTTGGTGAGCATTTCTGTCTCTGCACAGAAGGGGCTAATAATTGCAACCAGATAAGGTACAATTGGGGTGAACCAGGAATGTGCCTGAAAATACGTTAGTTTTATTTTTGAAATACAGGGTGGGGCAAAGGTAGGTTTATAGTTGTTCGTGTGGAAAATAATATAATAATAAATAATAAACAATAAACTGTGTTTCACAGACTCACAATTGTAAATCTACTTTTGCCCCACCCTGTACTAAACCCTGATTCTGAATGTTTTTCTCATTTTGCCTTGAGTTTTTATATGCACTGTACACCTATATCTGCCTTTCTTATACACGTATCTAGCCCTTACATAGACATATCTATCTTTCCCAGACTACAAGCTTCATAAGCTTCATGAATAGAGACCAAGTGCATGCTATTTATTCTCTCCCAGTACTCGGCACAGTGCCTAACACAGTAAATACCTTAAACATATTTGTGTAATTGAAATGCATCCCCTTTTGGTTCTTAGACAGTGGCTTGAGTCTGTTGTCTGGCTGCTATTTAGAGACCTTCCAGTAATATCAACTCAGTAAATGAATATGGCTTGAATAAGCTCAGGGCAGATTCTTATTTAAACCTGGTCATAAATATAAATATAGTGACACATTTGGTTCTTGTAAAAACAAGATATCATACTCTGGTAGAAAGAATTACCCCAAGTAAACAATTTAGTAATTTGAGATTAGGTTTGAAAATATGTGAATGCAGAACTATCCAGTTGGTTGGTAAACTGGATATTATATCTGACAATGGACAAGGAGGACTATTTAAGTTGAGCAATAGGAGAAAGTGAGGGAAATGGTGGTAAGACTTATAAAAGTTGAATAACAAAGGATAAATGTTACCAATTTGAGAAGCAGAGAGCTCTGGTATTGTTTCTTTTTTAATTTTCTTTTTATTTTAGAGAGAGGGAAAGAGAGGGAGAGAAGCATCAATGTAAGAAAGAAACATCAGTCAGTTGCCTCTTGCATGCCCCCAACTGGGGACCTGGCCTGCAACCCAGGCAGGTGCCCTTACCGGGGATCTAACAGGCAACCTTTTTGTTTGCTGACTGACACTCAATCCACTGAGCCACACCAGCCAGGGCTCTTTTGTTCTTTGTAAAATGCAATAAGATAATCTCTGTTGAAGGGGGCTTTTCTGCTTATGGACTAGCTTTCAGTGCTTAGATTATGTTTAATGCCATCGCTGTTGGCTGAATCAGAACATCTGAGGCAGTAAAAGGGTTTTCCACTACTATTTGGCTAGAAGTCCTCAACATATTCACAAGATGATCCACATGGGATGTTATCTTAGAAAATAGAGTGTCTGGATCATGCCCATGTTCAGCAGTCTCAATTAATCCCCATTAACATAGGATGGAATTTAAACCTGCAACAAGTTGTACGACAACTTGAACCCTAGCTTACTTGTCCAGCTTCATCACCTTCTCTTCCTCGCTATTCATGCAGTCAACCTATTTTTTTCTGTTTTTTGTTTTGTTCTACAATTTACTGAGGTATGATTAGCATGAAATAAAAAGCATGCAATGAAAACATACTCTCTGATAAGTCTGACACATGTATACAGCATGGAACCATGACCACAACCTAGATAAGAAACATACCCATCACCTCCCAAAGATTTCTTTGTGTGTGCCCTTTGTTTTCCTACCCTCTCACATGCCCAATCCCACACCCTGGATCATGACTAATAATATTCTTTCTGCCACTGTAGGGAAAAAAAAAGATATGTCTAACTCTAAAATATTTTTATAAATCTTATTTGGAATCTAGATTTTTAGAAATAAAATATTTATTCTTATAACTTATTCTTTAAGTAAACTAGGGAATGTTTGGGTGGATATTGTCCCATAGGCAGCTTGGGTTTTAAAAATTAAATTTAGGAGAAACAGATGTTTGCAAATTAGGAAAAGAAAAAGATTTTAAAAGGTGATGCTACATCCTAATAATATGTGTGTGTGTGTGTGTGTGTGTGTGTATTGTGTTTTGGAAAAATACGTTTGTGTATATCCCATCGACATCTCGGTTTAATGCAGTGGTTGTCAAGTGGTGGTGGGGGGGTACATTTTGCACCCCCGCCCCAGGGACATTTGATACTACCTGGGGAAATTTTCATTTGTTACAACTTGGGGAAAGTGCTCCTGGAATCTAGTGGGTGGAGGATGCTGATAAACATTCTGTAATGCACAGAACAGCCCCCACAACAAAGAATTGTCTGGTTCCAAACATTGTTAGTGCTGAGATTGGTAAACACTGATAGAATGCATTGCGCTCTCTTTTCATAGCATTCCACTAAAACTGGTCTCATAAAGGCCAGCAATGATCTCCTATGAAATTTAAAGGCTTCTTTTGAATATTCCTACAATATTACTTAGTTTCTTTGCAGCATTTGGCAAGATTTACCATCCCTTTCTCTCAAAAAGTTTTTCTCTTAACTTGAATGACATTCCTTTCTCTTGCTCTGCCTCCCCTATTGGCTATCTCGTCTGTGTCTGTTGGCCTTGCAAATGTGGTGTTTTTCAGAGATCCACCTATGTCTTTGGTTCTTTCCTTACACGTGATTTCCCTGGGTGATCTCATCCACACCCATGGGGTCAATGACCTCTAGATTAAAAAAACCTAAATCAATATTTAACAATTTACTTCCTCCTTGAGTATTATACTCTTGTCAACGGCCTATTAGATTTCTTCACTCAGTATCCCACCAATATCTTGAAATTCAACATATCAAAAACTAAGCTCATGCTCTTTAGCAAATCTTTCCTCTTTTTACTGATTTATTTAATGACTTTGTCCACCTTGTTGCTCAAGCTTGAATATTTGAAGTCATCTTTGGTGTCACAACCCCACATCAAGTCCTCTCAATTCTAAACTTCTGTCTCTCATACATATCTCCTGTCTTTCAGGCCATATCATCTCTCTCCTTAACTGTTGTAATAGCCTTCTCACTGGTCTCTCCCTGAAGCCTTGTCATTACTGAAAAACTAGGCCATCAAATGGAATAATCTTGCAAATGCATAGACTAGCTAGTATGTTTGTCTGGCAAACATAGATTAATTTTTTAAGAACTCAACCCATTGCCTTCTCCACGAATCATTCCTTATGACTCTGAAGTTGAGACTCCTTTTCTTTGTACTGTGTTCCTTTAGTACTTTGTTCATATCTTTATTACAGTACTTACAAAATTATAATATAATTACTCATTCACATGTCTACTTTTATAGTAAACATGTAAGTTGTCTGCCTAGAATACTCTTCCTGAAGAGCTGCCTTCTTTCCAACTTCCTGAAATACCTTCCATCCCCATCTTGAATCCTGTGTGAGCCACCATCCATATAAGTACACGGAGAGCTCTTGTTTTTATGTCATGACCCGGACACCCTGTCCTTCTTGACTAGGCATCTGAATCAAGTAAGGCCAGTTAGTCTCCTCCCTGTGAACTTCAGATTGAGATAGATTGAAGATGAAAGTGAATTAGAGTAAGGGAAGAACAGAGATTCAGGATTGAATTTAATTTCCAGTTCCAGATTATTGAGGAAGACTGTCTGTATCCATCCCTTGGGCTTCCAGGTGGCAGCCCTGTTACCTACTAAATAATCCCCCCCACAAGTTATCTTGATTGCATTTCTATCACTTGCAACGATAGAGTTCATACATCCACTATGAATTCAAGGGCAAGGACCTTGCCTTGGCTGTCTTTGTATATACAGCACTTATCCTAGTGACATAACAGTACTATATAGATATAAAGTAGATACTGATACAAAAATATTTATGGAATGAATCAATGAATAAAGGATGGAAGGAAGAAAGGAAAGTAGGAAAAAAGTGATGAGAGGTTTAAAATAAGAGGAGAAGAGAAATAGAAATAAATAAGAAGAAAAAATCGAGGTGAATAGAACTGAACTGAGAGAGAGAGAGTCAGCAAATGATCTTAAAACAGCAACAAAAGAATAATGAAGAGCACAATCTAGGGGTAAAATGTTTGGCTGTCTTGCTTTGGCTCTGCTTTCCTAAGCTTGTCCAGCCCTTCCCCCTTGCTTTCACTTTTGCGCATTTGTCTCAGATTCAGGTGGGAGGGTCCAGCAGGGAGCCGTAGTACCTCAGTGTACCCTTGCTCAGGCACTCACTATTTCCACGAGATCTTCTGAACACAGCCCCCATAGTTACAACAAAGCAATTCAGCTCCCAGTGGCAGCCATAGATGTCTAGAGCTTACTGAATCTAGAAAACGGCCTAGGAGAAGTAGCATGAACAGATGGATCCAGACATAAGAAGGTCATAAAAAAACTAGATGGGAGAAGTGAAAGACAGTAAGAATAAAATAACCCTCGAAAGGAGAGGGAAGCTGTGGTAGGATCATGCTGTTACATAGTAGGAAGTTTGGGATATGTATATCAGAGTAATTCCTATGTGTCAACTTCTCTATTAACTTAGTCCACTACTCAGTTACAAATCAACAATCTCTTTATCCTTGAACTGTATGACATAGAGTTACTGTGTAAATAAAATATTTCATTAAAAAAGCCCAAACAAACCATTTTCTATCTCTAATTTCTATTTGCTTCTATTATTTCCAAGTTGTTCACCACCACTGACTCTCCTCCAGCCACACCTTCCTTCAGGAAAAGTTTATCTTTCTAGGGACTTGTCATAGGATTCAACTTTGATTTCACAGAGGTAGTAAGATCTATACTCTGGGGTTCACTGATATTGTGCAGCTTCTAAGGCTCTTTTCCCTGCTTCCCTCTCATCCCTAACCCCATCCTCCTTTGAGAGGGACTACTACTGGAGCCGGTAATCCTTCTCAAGCAAAAACCTGATCTTTCCATTACCTTGCCTATAACATTTCAATGTTTCCCCATTGTCTGTGGAATAAAGTGCAATTTTGAAAACATGGACTAGAAATTTCTCCATGATCTGGTGTCTGCTTATCTCTGTAGCCTTGTCTCTGTATTCTTCCAGCCACTCCCACTGCCATCCCCAAGAAAAAATCCTCCAGCCATAATGAGCTTCTTCAAATTCTTTGAATTGACATGTTCCTTCTTACTTTTGGGTTTGTCTCTATGCTATACCCCCTACTGGAAAATTCTTTCTCCTGTTTCTGGCCAAATGAAACTCATTTTTCAGGTTTCAGTGTAAGGAGCTGTCACTTCCTCTGGGGTTCGTGTACGCTGCCTTCCGTGTGTGCTGTTCTCCGTCCCAGCATCTAGTTTTAGCAGCCTGTTTGCTTGTCGATCCCCCTACTCAGCTAGGTGAGGTTGAGGATGTTGACTTTCTGATGAACTCTTGAGTCTGTAGCACCTAGCTGTGTCTCAAACTAACAAGCATTCAATAAATATTGGCAGAATGAACAAGAAGGCCAGAGTCTTTGTGCTAACCTCCCTTCACTCCTCTTCCTATGTCATCCAAGCTGGTCTTTGCAATAACTTGTTTGATGAATTTATCTTCTAATACCCACTTCCTGCCCAACAGAGAAACCTGACAATTCTAGTAAGTATTCCGAACCCTCTCCCCCAACCTTTAGATTAGGGGTTGTCTGATCAATCTTTAATAGATATTTGCATGATCAGGGCTCTGTCGTAAATCGGTTGCTTCCCATGTTAATTCCTAACATCCTTTATGCCTCTAACCTACTCCATAAATATATAGTATATGGATAGGTGAATGAATGAATGGAATGCCATTTAATTAATCACCTTTCACATTCCCAGTAGGGATTATGCCACTCCAGCTCCTGCATGTTAGTGATCCAGCAATTTTTTCACGGATCCTCTTGCATCGTTATGTTTAAATTACTCAGTACACTTTGCCCACTGTCAGTTTGCTCGCCATTAGAACGCTCTGGGTACATCCACCTGTTCCTTTCCAGAAATGTGGCTTCGGAGCTGCGTATCTCCTAAGTGAGAACAGAGGCTCAGAGCATGCTCAGTAACCAAAGCCCGGTGTAATGAACTGTCCTGGCCCTGACTGGGAGCTCTGACAGGTGGCAGGTATCGACAATGCTGGCAAAAGAGACTTGTTCTGTCTTGTACAGCTGAACATATTTCCTCCCTGAGGCCAGTCTAACGTCCTGGCAACCTAAGTGTAAACACTGGGGACGTCTTCGTTTTAAAAACAATAAAACAGAGTTATTTTGAAAAATTAAAGTGACTGGCAGGAGATTCTCAGAGCACAATCTACATGAACGTCCAGTGTTAAGTGATGCTGTGGTTAAGACAAATGCTGACGGGTGAATGGAAGTGGTGCCTATCTTGAACTTCATTGGGCGTATCAAGATTTTTAAAAGGATTTTCTGAGATTGCCCAGCCCCAGAATTTCAAGGACCTGAGTCGCTGCCTGCTTGCTAAGAAAGCGCCTCTCTGGGGGAGGTGTGTGCGTGTACGCGCAGGCGGAGGGCAGGCTCGGAGAGGGGCCACCGCTCTCCGGAATCAACAGCAGGGGGAGAAGGGAGCGCGGCGAAAGGCCGCGGGAGGGGTGAGGAGTCCGGCTGCTGGGGCAGGGCTGGAGGAGGGGGCCGAGACGCGCTCTGGGGCTGGCTGCGAGAGACCCGAATGCCTCGCAGAGGCAGAGCGGGAGCGGCTGCCAGGCGGTGCTGACAGCAGACCCGGAGCGGCGCACGCCCTCGCCGGAGCCCTGCGCTCCCGGGTCCCCAGCTCCTCACACCGACCTCGCGCTCAAGGTAAGGAGGGGCGCGGGGTCCAGCCTTCTCCCGAGCGCGGCCGGGCCGCGTACCAGGTGGGGTTGGGCCGCTCTCGCGCCTCGGGTCTCCTCCGCGCCCAGGAGTCCTGGGCGGTTGCCCGCAGGAACTCGCGATCCTCGCCATCCCCGCTTTTACTTAGCAGCGCTTAGGACCCCCATCTCCTTCCTGCTCTCACTTCCCTTCCCCCTGGGCAGCTCCCGGAACCCCGCACCCCGGGCTCTGGGAGAGGAGGCGGAAGGTCTTCCACCCTCACCAGGTGTGGGGCGTAAACACTGGCACCCGCTTCCGCCCCCCCTCCCTTCCCCAGTCTGCAATGATTTCCAGGTTGAAATATCACCGCTCCTCTCGTTCCAAAACATACCTGTCCCTGCCTTCTGTTATCATCCTAACTTTGGGGGGAGATTCACCTTTGCTCAAGGTAGGTATAGCGTCTTATCTTTTGTATCTACACCAAACAGTAAGTTGAGGGTCTTTGGGAATTAATTTACTGAAAATCAAATACTGTGATGTTTCTAAGGTTTTCTGGGTGACTGTGGTGCTAGAACTTTAGCTTAGAGCAATAGCTCCTAGTCCAGCTCTGAGATCCTGGTTCAGAAATGTGTGTGTGTGTGTGTGTGTGTGTGTGTGTGTGTGTGTTTTCAGGTTTCTGTGTATTTGAAAGCACTCTACGTGACTGAGATGCACTTTCTCTTTATAATCACTTGAAAGCATCTGTAGAATCCGCATAGGAGGGGGCCGCCCAACTGCTTGTAAGTCTCACCTGGAAATAGTAGTGTGAATACAGGGAAAAAAAACGGAGTGAAAGCTGGTTCCTTTTCCGTTGGTAATTTGGTGGGGTGCCATTAGTTCAGAGATGAGAATTTTGGGAAGGGGGTGTTAAAGTTCTTTTGAAACTCAGATATAGAGTGGAGAGAAATACCACTTCTAAGAGCCATCATTAAAGAGTTAGCTTTTAAACATCAATTTTAAAAATGTAAGAATTCCTTCACAAGCACTTTGGCTATTAGAAAGAATGAGGCCTATGCTGGTGGGAATCGGAAAATCTTTCGTATGCTTGCGTTCATTGACTTTCTGTCAATGACCACTGGCATTTTTGCATGTTGGTTACTTTAAGGCTAGAGACCCACATGGACTATTATCTCTAGGAACAGAAGGAGGAATGAGCATGTAGATTAATTTGGATCCTGTTCACTTACTTTCCTAATTTTTTAAATCAAGTTCTTCTACCATGAATTGGTTGAGTGTCTGTAAATTATATTGTATTTGAATTTACACAAATAACTAAATGTTTCTCCATCTTGCACTTTGTCCTAGATGTACATTTGTACATTTGCTTTTTATGTGTATCTGTGTATGTACCTGAACCATTCTAAGCACACTCTCAGAGTGTAACTGCCAGGGAAAATAAAGATTTTTATTTGTCTTTTGGAAAATTGAAGTGAAGAACTAACTTTTAAAAATACCATAAAGTTGGTATAATATTAAACCATACATAAAATGAGATGCTTGTTATGAAATGGGGATGATATTTGGTACCTGCTTTCAGGGATTTTAAATACAAGCAGGAGACTTTCTGTTAAGCATTTTGAACTTTAAGAGTCACTGTCTAGGTATTGAGCCAATGTGGTTGTTTTCCTGGCAAACTTTTTCTTCTTTATAAAATTAACTTTCCCTTAGGAAAAGTAGTGCGGATGCACACAATTCAGCTAACCAAGTCCAGAAAATACGGTTTGAATTTTAAAAGTGACCTTAATTCATCTGTATAGATCTAATGTTTGTAACATGTGCCACAAAATATGCAGAAATATTCATTGCTTGCTGACCTTTTCAAAGCATTGGCTTAATGAGGGGAGTTACGGACAGAATACAAATTATATTATGAATTTTGTTGGCTTAGGCAAAACTATTATTATTTTTTTCCTAAGGTTTTTGTGTGTATGTGTGTATCCTGGGCCTGAGACTTACATAATTATGTATATATGTAACACATGTTTTTAATAGGAACAAAAACCCACAATATTTTTCTTTGTGGCAGAACACTGTAAGCATTAGGTTTTGATTACATTTTAATGGAAATTTTAATATGACAGAACTAAAAACTTCAAGGAAATAATTCCATAAAGATCTATTTGGAACTGGAGGTCTTTTTAATAAGACACGTTTGAAGCCCTTAGTCTGTGGGCTTAGGATATGTAGAGCAGTCCTTTGTGAGTGGGTAAGGGTGGTATATCCAATTCTGGCAGCTTCAGACAGTGGATGATTAGACCCTGCCACTCTTCTCCAGACCTTTAATTTGGTCTGTAACTTGATGCTTCACTGACCCCACACTCTCCCTGCCACGCCAGCTCACAGAGGAATTGCTGGCACTCTGGATTGAATTTTTTCCTTCCCCTCAATTAGAACATGTTTGCGTTGGGTGCAGAGTGTAGTTACATTTTTAGCTCAGCATTCTAAGAAACAACCTTTAGTTATGAAGAGAATAGTCATAGTGTGGCCTAGATCACAGATTGCCTTATTTAATTGCTATGTTAATTTCCCAATGATTCAACTATGTAGAAATAATAGTCATAGAGTGTTAAAATTGGAAGGCACTTCAGAAGTCATCTAGATTCTAATCATTTTTTCTACACATAAATATTGAAGCACTCATAGTCACAATCCATTCTTTGACAATACCCGTTAAATTTTATATTCTTTCCAGTTCTTGTAGTAATGTGGATTTTGCTTATTTTAAATGGAGTTGTATTCTCTTCCCTGTTCTTGGAGTAATGCGGATTGCTCATTTTAAATGGATTTATGTACAAGTTCAATAATGTAGAAATGGCAGCAAAATATGTTGCAAATCTCAGCTAGATTTCCAGTGAAACTTGAAGTGTGGTGTTAAAGGCAGTATGGGCCATTCATAAAGGTGGTGAACTATTCTAAACTAGCATTCTGGGTTTTTCATTACAGTAGGTGGGGGTGGAGGGGACTTCTTCAACTAGCTGGCAGAAGAAAAGGAGTGCACTAAGAAAGATGAGTATAAACAGAGAAGAGTAAGGTGGTGAGGCTTGTGAAAAGCATAACCTACTAAATCAGCAAATCCTTCAGGAATGGTTGGCCTTTAGACCCCTTCCCAGGGATTTTAGTCTGAAGTAATGCAAACAATCACTGGAGTTTCTAGTCCTCAATACCCAACTGAGTTAAGGTTTGATTTCCGAAGTCCCACTTGATGTCGCTATCTTTCAAGATCCTCTGTGTTAAAAGATCTCTTTGCTCATGATCTTAGTGTTGAGACAGTTTTCTTTAGTCACCAGTTGTAAAAGAATTTATTCTGATATGTAGGCACCAAAAAAATTGCACCTAATCTTAAGAAAGCATATAGAGCCCGGGCCAGCGTGGCTCAGTTGGTTGGAGTGTTGTGCTGTAAACCAAAAGGTTGTGAGTTCGATTCCTGGTCTGGGCACATGCCTAGGTTGTGGGTTCAGTCCTCGTTAGGGGCACATACAAGAGGCACCTGATGTATGTTTTTCTCTCACATCAATGTTTCTCTTTCTCTCTCCCTCCCTTCCCCTCTCTCTGAAATCAGTGGGCATGTCCTCTGGTGAGGATTAAAAAAAAAAAGAAACCATAAACTCCTCACAGCCCCAACAGGTAGCCATTATTAACCCCTTCACATAGATCTGTGATTCAGGGAAGTTAAGCATCTTGACCAAGGCCTCATATCACTTTCAACACCCCACACTGCTTCCCTAACTAGTACAAGCTGCTGATTGAATCTATAGATGACAGTAGGCTTATTTTGGGGTATCTGACAAATTTCCTAATTCTGAAGGGACTTGATAAAGTTTTCATAAGTGTTTATATTTCAGTTTAAGTGCATTCAGTGTATGGAGCTCAACATTTTGACATTGATTTAATGATTAAATATATTTACTACTTTTAAAATATGGAATTAATCCATAACAACAAGGATGTCTTTAAAAATATCTTTTCTTTATAAGGCCATGACATTTTGGTGATCCACAAGACATCTCTATTATGACTAATTTGACACACTATCCATTGCTGTCTACAAGGGGGTCTCCAATGTATGGTACCGATTCATTCAAAACTTTTTAGAAACTGTATTGTAGTGTCATCCTGACAGAGCAAGTACAAGTTAAAATGTGTATTACTTTATTAAATTTAGTTTCTTTTATGTTTCCTTTATATTATAATTAGGATGTTATATTTGTTTGGTTTAGAAAGTATGTATGTAATTAGACTATATTTTCTATTAATTTCATTTCAAGATAGTAAAGGGTATTCAAGATATTCATTGTATTTTGAATATAATGAGTATATTCATTAAATATGAATATACTCATTATTCATATATTTATTAAAATATTCATTAAAAATGGGTATTATTCTGATAGGGTAGAGAGTCATTGCCCTATAAAGAATATTACTGAATCTGTCACAAATATAACTATGTGGCAGTAAAAGTTTTATGTTTAGTGTCATGAATTTATACATTAAAAATACATTTTATCGATTATGCTATTACAGTTGTCCCATTTTTTTCTCCCCTTTATCCCCCTCCACCCTGCACCCCCCTCTCACCAGTATCCCCCCCTTTAGTTCATGTCCATGGGTCATATTTATAAGTTCTTTGGCTTCTACATTTCCTACACTATTCTTACCCTCCCCCTGTCTATTTTCTACCTACCATTTATGCTTCTTATTCTCTGTCCCTTTCCCCCTTTCTCTGCCTCCCACTCCCCTGCTGATAACTCTCCGTGTGATCTCCATTTCTGTGATTCTGTTCCTGTTCTAGTTGTTTGCTTAGTTTGTTTTTGTTTTTGTTTTAGGTTCAGTTGTTAATAACTGTGAGTATGTTGTCATTTTACTGTTCATATTTTGTATCTTCTTTTTCTTAGATAAACCCTTTTAACATTTCATATAATAAGGACTTGGTAATGGTGAACTCCTTTCACTTCACCTTATCTGAGAAGCACTTGATCTGCCCTCCCATTCTAAATGATAGCTTTGCTGGATACAGTAATCTTGGATGTGGTCCTTGCCTTTCATGACTTCAAATACTTTTTTCCAGCCCCTTCTTGCCTGTAAGGTGTCTTTTGAGAAATCAACTGAGAGTCTAATGGGAACTCCTTTGTAGGTAACTGTGTCCATTTCTCTTGCTGCTTCTAAGATTCTCTCCTTCTGTTTCATCTTGGGTAATGTAATTATGATGTGCCTTGGTGTATTCCTCCTTGGGTCCAGCTTCTTTGGGACTCTCTGAGCTTCCTGGACTTCCTGGAAGTCTATTTCCTTTGCCAGATTAGGGACGTTCTCCTTCATTATTTGTTCAAATAAGTTTTCAATTTTTTGTTCTTCCTCTTCTTCTTCTGGTACCCCTATGATTTGGATGTTGGAATGTTTAAAGCTGTCCTGGAGGTTCCTAAGCATCTCCTCATTTTTTGGAATTCTTGTTTCTTCATTCTTTTCTGGTTGGATGTTTCTTTCTTCCTTCTGGTCCACACCATTGATTTGAGTCCTGGTTTCCTTCGCATCACTGTTGGTTCCCTGTACATTTTCCTTTATTTCACTTAGCACAGTCTTCATTTTTTTCATCTAATTTGTGACCATATTCAACCAATTCTGTGAGCTTCCTGATTACCAGTGTTTTGAACTGTGCATCTGATAGGTTGGCTATCTCTTCGTTGCTTAGTTGTGTTTTTTCTGGAGCTTTGATCTAGTCTTTCATTTGGGCCATTTTTTTTTGTCCCGATTCACCTGTTCTATAGTAAGGGGCGGAGCCTTAGGTGTTCACCAGGGCAGGGCAACCCCCTCCCACCCCCCTCACTGCGTTGAGGAGCTGTATGTCGGGAAGGGGTCCAAGAGGGAACAATGGCGCTTGCTCAGCTCTCTGCCAGCTTTCAGTCACTTCCCTCGCTACCCACAATCAAATTGGGCCCTTCTGGTGCTGATTCCCAGGTGTGTGGGTTTGCGTACATTCTAGGACCCTATGGGTCTCTCCAATGAACTTTCCTGTGAGGCTGGGAGTTTCTCCCGCTGTTGCCTCAACCCCTGCTGGTGTTTTTGATCAGAGGTTTGAGACTTTATTTCCCCTTGCTGGAACCCTGGGTTGTGTGGTCTGTCTTGCTCCCTGGTTGTTCCTCCTGGTTTATCTGCACAGGAATGTGAGACCACCCAGTCCACAATCTGCCACCTCACAGGGTCCGCTAGCCACTCACTGCCTTGCCCGCCATCTGTGTTGCCGCAAGTGCTCTCTGCCCCAACTGTCCATCTCCGCCCCTCCTACTGGTCTGGATGAGTGTTTTTTCTTTAACTCCTTGGTTGTTGGACTTCCATACGGTTCGATTTTCTGTTGGTTCTGGGTGTTTTTTTTTTTAATTTGTTGTTGTCCTTTTGGTTGTGCGAGGAGGCACAGTGTGTCTACCTACGCCTCCATCTTGGCTGGAAGTCATGAATTCATATATTTTAATCAGCTTCTGTTGGCTTTGGATTAACATTGAGCCTTACATCAAAAAGTGAAGAATTGTCTCCTTAAAGTCTAATCTTGAAGCTTCTACTCCAAGAGACAGGCCTTGTACCTGCAGAGGGCTTTCTTCTTTTTTCACGGCCATTCTTCTGTTGCACTTTCTTCCCTAGCCCAAAGGCAGAGGTTATTCTCTGAACTAGTTGATTCATAGAAAATCTTTGTAAACTCTTTGAAAGGCTCCACTGCAAGGTCTAGTATGTACAACAATTGGACAATTGGCCTCACACACATTGGCAAAGTCCACCTTCCCAGTCTGCAGTTTGGGAATGTTGTTGTGAGCAACTCAGAGAGTGTTTGCCACACCCTTCTTCACACCTGTCCCCTCCTGGAGAGGGTAGTAGTGCCCCTTGAAATTCTGCTTTATAAATGAACAAAGCAGAAACAGACTTACAGATACAGAGAAAAGGCTGATGGTTGCTGGGGGGCGGGGGGGCGGAAGGGCGGAAGGGAGGGTTTGGGGACTGGGTGAAAAAGGTGAAGGGATTGAGAAGTTACAAAATAGTCTTGGGGATGTAAAGTGTAGCATAGGAAATACAGTCAATAATATTGTAATGACAGTTGGGTACTGGAAATATCAGGGGGAATACTTGGTAAAGTATGTGATTATCTAATCACCATGCGGTAAACCTGAAACTAATAGGAAACACTATTGAATGTAAACTGTTACTGAAAAAAGTTTTTTTAAAAGAAAAAAATTTCCAATGATCATAATATTTTTCCCATAATATTTAATTAGTCCAGGTTTAAAAAAAATCATATTCTCCATTTGCCCTGGCTGGTGTGGCTCAGTTGGTTAGAACACTGGGAGTTCCAGTCACAGTCAAGGCACATAGCACCAGGGTTGCAGGTTCCATCCCTGGCTGGGGCATGTATGGGAGGCAACCATATGACGTTTCTCTCTCACATCAATGTTTTCCTCTCTCTCTCTCTCTCAGTCTGTCTCCCTCCCTCTTTCCCTTCCCCTCTCTCTAAAATCAACAAGACATTTTAAAAATTATTAAAAGAATCATACTCTCCATTGGTAATCTTCAGGACTTTATCATTATTTAAATGTTTTCTGAGGAACCATGTGAGCAGAAAGAGGTAAGACTATTTACTTAAATTTGTATATAAATATATTTAAGTTTATAAGTAGGTCTATGAAAAAGATTAAAGAGCATGTGTGACAACTGAATAATTTTATATTTTGGTTTTGGAAAATACAGAGGCGTATAAAGAAAAGTATCAGAATCACCTCTAATATTACTGTCCAACAACATCTGACATTTTAGCATAACTTTTCCAGTTTTTAACTATGCATGTGGGCATTTACGTGTATGAATGTTGTTGTTACAGAATGAAGACTTTTTTCTATGCATTCTTTATCTTTTCAAAAAACTGCCCTGGCTGGTGTGGCTCAGTGGATTGAGTGCTGGCCTGAGAGTCCAAGGGTCACCAGTTCCATTCCCAGTCAGGGCACACGCCTGGGTTGCGGGCCAGGTTCCTGGTAGGGGGCACATGAGAGGCAACCACACATTGATGTTTCTCTCCCTCTCTTTCTCCCTCCTTTCCCCTCTCTAAAATAAATAAGTAAAAATAAAAAAAAACAAAAACAAAAACAAAAAACGCCCTTAACAATGTCATAAGAATTGCCCATGCTATTGAACATTTTTCTTAGCTATCTGGACTATATTTTATTTGCTCATGTTTCTTCTGATAGATTGAGAGGTGTGGATTATATCTTAAAAATCCAGCTATTGCTGCCTTAAGGGTTGTGTGTGTGTCTGTATAGATGTGCTTGATTTCCCTAATGAATGCCAGGAAGAAATGGTATTTATTACCTTTCTTACTGTAAGATGAGAAATTTAACACTTTTACTAGCTCTCTTTCTCTAGCTCCTCCATTTTCTAGTTTTTTGTTGGTTTAATCTAGGATTATTAAAATCGAATTTATTATTAATAATAAATGATGGAATAATTTACATTCTATTTAAAGAATTACTTTTGACATTGTGTTTAAGGTTTATGCCCATTTGATCAAGTTTATTTAGACTTAGCTCTGTTTAAGTTGTTTTGTTTATACCAGCAAAACAACTTAATATTATTACAGTATATTATATTACAGTTCCTCTATCCTTAAATTCATATCACAATACTTTTAAGTATATATTCCAGTAATTTTTTTAGGAGGTCATGTGTAGCTGAGAATGTTGTTTAAAGAAATTTGTTTATCGATTGCAGGAGGATGCAAGCAATATAAAAATCAGAAGCTCTTTTGGCTTTAGTTGGCTTTTCTTCCTCTTCTTGGAAGGGGTTTGGGGTTTTATTTGTACATTTTCTAAGGGTCCCAATCTGCTCATGAAATTCTTATGCAGGAGCGGGGCTGCGGGGCAGAGATTCCTTAATGACTCATTGGGAGAACGAACTCTTGGTCCAGGAGGAAGTAGCTGGTCAGCAGCCTACGCCTTTCCCTGTGCTTCAGTGTACTGCAAAACAGCCATTGCACACGATGGTGAGCCCAGCAATGAGCGAAAAGAAGCTCAGGGAGCCCGCTCTGCCCTCTCGACATTGGTCCAGGTCCTTCTTTATTTTGTGTACGGCCAGAGGGTCTTTTTGATTTTCCGATAATCCAGGGAACTCTTTTTCCATGGGTACTGTCAGGTCTTCCTTTGTTACGTAACTCTTATCCCCAGCAAATCTGTGAAAGGTGAACATCACTGTTTCCATGATGCATTCCGTTTGAGACAGCGTTTTGGTGAGGTCTTGGCCCCAGGGCTGCAGATGCTCTGCGGGCTGGAACGTGTGGCAGTGAGTAGAGTGCCGCCAGCTCTCAGAATGTTTTTAAGAAATTGTTTTCAGGAAGCCAGTAGAGATGAGAATGCTTTTCTGCTTTTCTTGCTTTATATAAAATGCGTGGGTCACAGTCTTTGACTCAATAGTGTAGATAATGCTTGACTGAATTCTAGCATTAGGGTTGCAGAAACGAAGTTAGTTTTGTAGGCAATCTGTTTTTCTCTCTCTAACCTTTAATCTTAAAACATTGTTTTCTTTTCTCTAATTTTTTTTAATCCAGACTATATCATGGTGATAATCTGTTTTATTAATTTTTCCTGGCTATTTTGAGTAGTTTTGATCTGAAGACAAATCTTTTTGTACCTCAATATTCAATTATTTTTTCTGATTACTTTTCATTGATATTTTTGTTTTGCAATTATGCATACATTTGTGTATTCATCTCCCATACCATCTTTTATTTAATAAATTTAGTCTTTTTGCTTTTTCTCTTAACATTAGCAGAATTTCTCAAGCTTTACATCTACTTTGATCAGATTTCTAGTCATTTCTAATATGTTACTACCCCCACTGCAACTTTTTATTTGGAAATGGTATATTTTAATATCCAGGTTGCCTTTCCTAATCTCAGATCCTTCCTGCTTTATGATTACCTACTTTATCTTCATAGTGATGAAGTTCTTTTACTTTTTGTTGAATCCACTGAATAGAAAATATATAAAAGTTGCTAGTGTGCAGCAACTTTATTTTAGTAGAAATAATTACCATCTATGGTAATTCATTAGAAGCATCTCCTTTTGAAATACAGTCTTCATGTACACAGTGTTCTCTGTTTGTCTGCTCTACCTTGGAGAAGTAATCCCTATTAGTACAAAACCAGGAGTTCGGATGTACCTGTGTGTGGACCCTTGGCTGAGTCCACGGTCAGTGAAAGGAGACAGAGAAAGTTGAAATGTGCTGTGGTTTACTTAACTACTTCAGAGAGAAGGAAGAGTGCAAGGGGCCGATGGTACTGAAGAAGGGAACTTTGGCTCTTTACAAAATGTCCTTTATTATGCAATGTCAGAAATTAATTAAAATAGAAACCTTTATCTCAGCTTTCACATACTTTTATACATTACCTTATTTTGTCCCTAACACTTTTGCTTTAGAGTCAGAGGGCTGTGGCCTTTCATTCAGCAAGTTGGGGGTTAAATGAATTCCTTACTATCAATAATGGAAACTTTGAAAATTACTTTAGTTTTCTTAGCCTCCCTTCCTTCACCTGGAAAAGGTAATATTGACCTCATAGAGTGACATGGATTTCATGACATAATTATGTAGTAATTGGCAGAACACTGATGGTAGAAGGTATGGAAGAGATGGCCCCTGGAGAGTGTGGAGCCAGGCCTTCAACAATGGAACCCTGAGGACACAGGAAAAGCCCATAAAAGGAGACTGAGAAGGAGTGGCCAGAGTGCAGACAAAGATCACGAGAGAGTGACATAGGCAATCAAAGTGAATTTAGAACTTTAAGATGAAAGGAATGCTGATTTGCATCACGAGGACAAAGACTATCACTGTGTTTGGCAATTGCATTGGTGTGACGGCAGCCACAGGCAGTTTCAAAAGAAGTATACAGCTAGAAGGAAGGTTGCAGTGGAATGATTAATGAGAGTAAGGAAGATTGGAAAGTGTAAATGGCCAATAAAACAGTTCTTCCCTCAGGAAAAAGGGAAAAGATAGGAGAGGAGAGAGATAAGTCAGTAGCTAGATAGATATTCAAGATTGCAGAATTGGATTTGGACTTGAAGAAATAGCAACATTTCAAAAAAAAAAAATTAGGGACTGAAAATTTGCCAAGTTTAATTTTTTTTCAAATAAGGACATCAAAAATACTACTATCTGCCCTAGATAGTGTGGCTCAGTGGGTTGAGCACTGGCCTGCAAACCAAAGGATTGCAGGTTCGATTCCCTGTTGGGGCACATGCCTAGATTGCTGGCCAGGTCCCTTGTGTGGGGCTTGTGAGAGGCAACCACACATTGATGTTTCTCTCCCTTTCCTTCCCCCTCCCCTCTCTAAAAATAAATAAATAAAATCTCTAAAAACATAAAATAAAAATATTACCATCTAATTTTAACTTGTTTCAGAAAAGGAAGAAAGTATTAGCATTAAAAAACTGAATAAATTTAGCTTTATGAGAAAGTCAGTGTCAGATAGTGAAGCTTTTGTTTTCCTGTCCAAGATTTATCTTTCTTCCTGGGTTTAAGTTTCTATCTCTCCTCCTTTAAGGTTCTGGCTTCACCAGAGGTCTTCTCTCTCAAATATTTTCAATCTCCTTCTCTATGGACTCTTTTCCCTTAGCGTGTAAGTATGTTTTCCTCTCCTATCTTAAATACATAGGTGAGAGTTAATGAGGACTTAAGTGAAAACAATGGCAGAGGGAATAGGAGGAGGGGCTAGAGAGGAAGGACATTTTATAAATAGCATTAGTTCCAGGACTTGGTGACTGATTGGATCTGGCAGGTGAGAGAGGGGGAGGAAGCTGAGATAAGTCCCAGGGTGACTCTGCTACATGGAGTGGCGCTGTCACAGAGGAGGGGCAGGGCTGGGAGAATAAACACTCATGGACTCTGTTCAGTGCACAGTAGGTGTTATGGGTTGGGAGCTCGGACTCTGTCTTTGACCCTTGCTCCCGTATGCCTCTAACTAGGCCCCCACTGCACGTGAACTCCCCACCTGAGCCATTATCATTTCATTCCTCTTGGTTGGTGTTTAAACCTCAGTTTCTGCAGTTATTTAACCCTTGGGAGTTCAAACCCTTGGAGGAGTTTGTGAACCAACCGAATCTGTATATTTTCTACTAGAAAAAATAAAAATTAACCAATTGATGAAATATGAGCACACATGTAACAGGATGTTAAAATGGAACTGTCTTAGTTTTCAGTTTTAGCCGCGCCTGGAGATAATAGAGGCCACGTTCCAAAGTCAGGTGTAATTGCACAATGCAGACTGGAAAAGAAGTACAGGAGAACCAGTTTAGCATTGTTTGCAGTTAGCTCATCTGCCACCCCCAGCTGATAAAACAGGCTGCAGAGACCAAGAAAATAATGATTAGAAGACAGTGTTTAGACAGAGTAGGTGGTGGGTTGAGTGCCCCCTCCTGGCCACGGTGAGAGAGGGGTGTGAAGTACTTGTCCCTTATCTCAAGTCTGGAGGAAGGGGTGCCATGCAGACCATTTGGAGTGTCTGATGTGTATGCCCTACAGATTCCGAGGCACAGTGGATCAGAGATTCATGCTTGAGAAATCTGAAGGACAAGAGACTGGCTGACTAGGTCCTCTACTGGTGGATCAAAAAAGATATAGCTATATTGTTCCACATTGGATAGCACAGAATGCAGGTTTGTTCCCCAAGGACCAAACGTAGACCACACTGGAGAGTGAGCTAGCCAGAGGTCATCTCAAGTCATGTGTGAAGGGCCACCTGGGCCCCAGCAGGGTAAACTGAGGGAAGAGCCTTAAATAGCCATCTGCGAAAAGGGATCTGTAGGAGAAAGAGCCCCAGCGATGGGGGTGGAGTGGAGGCTCTCCACCTCTCCACCCCCTGTTCTCCTCATTGCCACCCCACCCTTGGCTCAAGAGAAAAAGTAAGATTTAAATGCCCATGAAGTTCATAGATCACCAGCACTAGGTCATTATATATGTATTAGCCATGCAAGAATATTGCTGCTGCCTTTTCTTCCTCCTACCTCATCCCCGCTTTTGTATCAAAAAGTGGGGTAACCTACATTAGCAGTTTGGCTGCAGAGAAGCTTTCCCTGTTCTCCCTCCTCAGTACCGGTGGCCAGTGCTCAGCAGGCCATAGCTGCAGGAGGGGAGAAGTTTAACTTTCCATGAAGTTGAAAGAGTTTGAGGGCTATATGAGATTGAACACATTAATTACAGAACCGTGATTGAGTTTTAGACTTAGAGCGACTTGCAAGTGTTTTTATTATTTAAGAGTGACTGGGAAAGTCATGACAAATGCTCGGAATTTTATCCAAGGATAAGGGAAGGACCAGCCCCATACAATAAACATAAAGAGGCAATGGAGGAAACATATAAAATAAATTTCTGATTAGAGCCCATAAGTCCTGCTTGTCCATTATATGGGCCATATGTGTAAAACCATCTGTAGTTTTCAGTGATATAATTGTACATATATAGTTTTCACATATAATTGATAAGAGGGCAGAAGGAAGGGCAGAGATGGTTGTTACAGGAATTAAACTTACTCTATTCACAGAAATGTCATAATAAGTATTTTCCTATCTTAAAATGATGCTAGCAGAATTTAATCAATGAAAATATACATTAGGTAATTTTAAAACAAGGTTTGCAATCTGTTCCACAGCTGGGGAAATGAGCTGAGATATTGCCTTTGTGTAATAAGCACATAAGACATTTTCCTCCTTCTGTTTCCAGAGAATCACAGAAGCAAAAACAGTTAAGATTAATTGTTCACCATTTGTATTGTCATTGATCAATTAAAAAAAACTATGTGTGTTCCTGTAAACAGTAGAGATGATGCCTCTAAGCCCATAAACTCTAGAATAAACAGAATGCTAATGATCTCTCTTTTCAGCTTTGGGGAACTTTAAAAGGGCTTTAAATTATTAGCTTCCATATTATCTTCCCTGAATTTGCAATGTTCATTCAATCAAAGTCTTTTAATAGTAAAGTAGTGACAAGGGGACTATCTAAATAATATCTCTATTAAAGTGTTCCTGGAAGTTGAAAAGACAACTTGAAAAATACATGTGAGACACCCATAAAGGATGTACATTGACAGAGAGCAAGTGCAGTTTATTCCATAGAAGTGGAATTTTGGATCCAGAGGTAGGATATTAGATTGACCTGAAAGAAGGAGTAAAGGTGATGACCCGGCATGAGGTCTCCAGTCAGTCGTCGTGGCTCTAGAGGAAACCCTGTTGTGCCCTTAGGATGCTGAGGGCCAGGCTGTGTTCCTCTCGTGACCTGCTAAAAATACCATGGGGACTTCCGTGAGAGTAGCGGGGAGAGCCAGAGTGACAGAAGTGGTGTGACCTGGGGCATATCTCCTAATTGTGCTTTTCCTCTATGGGAGGCTAAATGGTAGGATGTCCCTAAGATTCTGCCCCCTGGTGTACACCCCTGTAAATTCCTTCCCCTTGAGTTGGCTAGAGCCTGTGAAGATGATGGAGTTATTCCCATGATGACATTACATTTCATAAGACTGGAGAGCGATTCACCTGCAGGTATCGAAGAAGCAAGCTGCCATGTTGTGAGAGAGCCATGTGACTAGGACCCTAAAGAGCTGCTAAATTTGTATTATTTCATGACTACAGAAAACTAATACATCCCCCATTTTTTCTATTCTGTACTCTCAGAGTTATTAAAGCATATGATGGAAATTCTTATTCTATCCTCACGTCTCTTAACTGCATATATTTTCCATTACCTGGGCTTCCTTCAGAATTATCCATAGTTTCACTAATTTTTTCTTCAGCTGGTTCATTGATCAGCTTTTGCTCTGATAATACAGTGTAACCAACAACTTAAAACCTCAATGGCTTGGGTGTCTTTTCCTCACATTGCACATCAGTGGCTGCAGGTTGGGTGCAGTGCCTTTGCTCCAGGCGGTGGGTCAAGTTCATTCAACAGGAAGAGAGCAGCCCCTGTCTGAGACCTGAGGTTTGGGTGGTATGCAGGAGGCCTGCCTGAGACTTGGAATGCTTCCTAAAGCCTCTGCTCATAACTGGCAGTCAGCAGCCAAGCCCGACACCAGTGACACGTGAACTAGACTCTTCGCCAGCGGAAAATGAGAAGAAAAAATTTAAACAACAATACAGTATATTAAATTGTTCTGTTTTTTCATTAACAATATTTTAATTCTATTCTTAAAAATATTACTATGACAGAGAACTTGACATACCTTTGAGGAGCCTGCAACTAGACTAATTGAAAATAAACACATCTCCCACCACTGCTACATACAAATATGTACAAGTTGTATAAGCAAAGGTTTAGAAAACAAATTTAAAACAAAAGGGATGAACATACCCATATGTACATATGTGTGCAGGTTTTCCTTAACATATAACATGGTTGCCCTTCGTTTTACTTGGCTCAAAGGAATTCCCCATCTAAAGCTATTTTATGCATATGCTTAACACTATACTCAGGCAATATCATGAAGCAAATTGGTTCTTTCTGGAAACAAATTGTTTTTTATAATGTCTGAGCCTTGACATATATGTTCTATTCCATCTTTTATCTTGTCAAATATTTTAAAACATTAAAATTCTGAGAATGCTCTGTTTACTGTGCTCTTGGTGGAGTAAATTGTCCTTTTTGATTTACTCACTAATTTCACCCTTCTCATGGCGATTTGCTTGCTCATGGGCCTTATCATTTGAGTTTCATGTATCCTAGGCAGTGGTGGAGTTCCTGTGAGGCAGTTTTCGATTTCATTTGTTGAGGTCTGCATGTTTCCACAGTTTGGGATCTGGTTTCCAATCCTGTGTAGTTAGAGTACATTTGAACTCCTTCCTGTGCCTTGAACAGACTGAAGTCTCTAATTTCTCACAGGTGTCTCCTTTTGCATCTCTAGCCCAGAACCAGTGGCATGCTTTTTTGCTACATCCCTTCTGAGACGGTGGCGTTTTCTTGTCCACCCCCTCTCCTGACTTTACGTAAGGTGCTTATTTCCAGCTCCGCATGGTAGATAAACTCCACCCACCCTCAAAGGTGAATATCCTATTCTTATGTTCCTACTACGTAGGTCTTCAATTCCTAATCACCATTGTGGGTTTAGAGTTTCTTTTGTGTTTCTGGGAGATTTCCCTTTCTTGCTTTTATCCCAGATGCATTTAAAAATAATTTCTTATATTTTATGTAGAGCTTATTTGTTAGCAGAGCAGGGTATAGGATGGGGTAGCAAGGGATGGGAATGGAGTGGGCTTCCCAAGTCAACTGAGCATCTTTATTGACCAACTAGAAGTCCATAAATTCATTTCGTAACTTTTCCACCCCCAAATTTTATTTTTTAAATTGGAATTACAGTGAATATATAGATTAATTTGGAGAGAATTTATGTACTCATGATAGAGAATCTTTCTATGAATCATACTCATCATTTATTTGAGATCTTTTTTATTGTCCTACTACAATGATTTTCAACTGTTGTGCTGCAGAATTTTTAAAACATGCAACACCTGACTGTTTAGTCAGGGACTCTGACCTCTTTTTCCTTAGATTGTCAAATAAAAAAGGGACAGTCATCAACACAACAATAGCTGTCTGGTGTGAATGAATCAAAATTACTCTTACTTTTTTGTCAGATTGGCAAAAAATATATATATATATTTTGGTGTGCCACAGAATTTTAGTAATTAGTTTGTGTGCCATGAGATGAAAAACTTGAAAATCACTGTTCTACTGAAATTGAACAATGAAAAAATAGGTACTGGGTACTTATTGTTAAATTTAGTTCTAGGTTTTATACTTTATTCCTAGATATTATTCCTGGCTTGTTGAATAACCATGAGCAAATGAAGCATTATAATTTTAATTTGGTTGATCTGTTTAATTACTATTATTTAACTCAATTACTTAGTGACTATAAAGTGACAAACTTACTGGAAAACATAATTCAGGTTTTAACATTTTCATATGAGCTTAGTCATAATATATTATACTTCCAAAATATAAAATATGCATTTATCAAAACTACTCAACATGCACATAAGTAAAACTTTGTGAAGCATAAGTAAAAATAGAAATTGCTAACAGCAGTAAATTAAATTAAATGTGTGATTTTATTACTTTGTGCATGCCAGAACCAGAATCTGTAAAATCATTGGTTGAAAGAAGGGATTGTGGAACCTTAGCTCTGTTGCTAGACTGGGGAGCTCAGCTTTAGGCAGAAACATTAAATGAGCTGAATGACCTTCACTGTTAGCATGTGGTGAAAGTCAACTCAAATACAACAGAAATGATAAGTTCCTGAAGAGGTTTTGTAGAGGCTTCATTGGAGACTGTGGCACCGCCCCTCTGTTGGCCCCGTGTTACCTGTCTGATGTAGTTTCATGCACCTTCAGTTTTAAAGGATTTTGCAAGATTATTGTGAAAATATATTGTTTCTTTTAATTAAAAAATACATGCATGACATGACATGTCAGGTGATTCAGCATCTAAGGAGGTATGCCCAAACCAACAAGCCTAAATGGGCAAATCTTAAAATATAGTAGGAGTTTTGGGGCCACAGTGTTCTCTGTTATCTGTAGTTATTCTAGGATGCTTTGCCCCCTATGTTAAAATGTGCTCATTTTAGAAAATGTCACCTTTGCTATTTATTTTTCTTGTTTTCCAATTATTGGAAAACATTTAAAATATAAAGTCCTAAATACACATATTTAATTGTAACTGGAGGTTGTGGGGAAAAAGCCTGAGTATATGATTTACTAAAGTGAAATGCACAGATGACAGACAAATGGGATATCTGTTATTGAGGCTGGACTCGTAAATGATATTGTGGTTACAAATCAACTTATTCATCAGGTAAATATACGTTCTTCACATTTGGTTGGTTTCCTTTGTTTTTACCATCTCATAATATGGGAGTGAAAAAAGAAAAGGAGAGTTCAAGGAAGTCAAATTTGTCACACCCGAGAAGCCTGGTGAAAGGCCAAGGGTTTCTGTATAATCACCCCACTTTATATTTGCATAACATTAAACATGCATTAGATAAAGTTGATAGACATTCTCATTTGGATCTCACAACCACCCATGAAGTAGGTGGTGAAGTGGTGAAGATAGTAGCCCTCCTACTTTACACAACGAAGGCTCACAAGATGCAGTGACTTGCCCAGGGCCTTATACAGGTCAGTCCTCACCTAACATTCTCCATAAATTCTGCAACTTAAACCAATTTCACCCTGGCTAGTGTGGCTCAGTGGATTGAGTGCCAGCCTATGAACCAAAGGGTCACTGGTTCCTAGTGAGGGTACATGCCTGCTTGGTTGCAGGCCAGGTCCCCATTTGGGGGCGTGCAAGAAGCAACCACACATTGATGTTTCTCTCCCTTTCTCCCTTCTCCTTTCTTTAAAAATAAATAAAATAAAATCTTTTAAAAAATTAAAAAAAAAAAAGAAACCAATTTTACCATAGGTGATTGGTATAAACAAGAGTTAAGTTCCTATGGCAATTCATTGACATTACAATGAAATAGTGTTGAATGGTGTTATGCCAGGACCTACTGCATTTAGAAAAGTGGGGGATTTATCCTGGAGACAAGAAATGACTGAAGTGAGGTATGAGGTTTAGGAAGCAGTACTAAATAAACTGGTTACTGAGTATACTGTTCCATCTGTCTGTGGCATACCCTTGCATCATTGGCATGAATAATTAAGACTTCACAGTTCTCTTTTTAAATCAAAATGTTTTATTGGTTCTAAAATGAGAACAGCCTTTTAAAACACAGGAAAAGGCTTATCTTTAGAGAAATGAGGGGTCAGTAGGGTAAGGTTGAAAGCAACATTTACCCAGCACCTATTTTATGTCAAGTTTAGCACAAGGCACTGTGAGCAGGTGACACAGGGACTTTTAGTCTCATTTTATGCATAACAGAATGGAGGCTCAAAAGATTGGAGTTTAGTAACTAGTAGCAGGTTTAGTTACCCAGCTACTAGTGAAGAAGCAAGAATTTGAACTCGAGCCAGTGCATATTCATCTCCCTTCTCTGCACAAGACTATCTGTAAAATGCAAAGCTAATACAAAGCCCTCTCGACAGCTGCACTACTGATGGAGACCACATGCAGTTCTTCTTTCACTACGACGCCACTGTGTAATCAATAAATCATTATTGCTTGTAGACTCTTTTCTCATTGGCTCCATTTATTAACGTAGCACTTAGAACCAGAAGGGCCTTCGGAGATTAGAATTTACAAATTAAAGGTATGTAACAGAATCCTTTTGTGGAACATTTGAAAAATATACATAATGCCTTCTGATTTAGTAGGTTCGGGGTGTGGGTGGGTATGTGTGTTTGGAAGAGTTTCCTAGGTGACCTGGTGTGGTTTTCTGGTTAAGGATCATTTCTCTAGCCTAACTCCTTAAAATTGTATAGATGAAAGCGTTTTCTTGAAAGGAAGAAAAATGCCTCCAATTTAAGATTGCCTTGGTTAACTTGGGTAGTTAGAAAATTTAAACCTTAATGATTCTGTTTCTCCAGTTCTTTCTGAGCTCATATTTCACCACCATCAACTTGCAGTTTAGTTTCTGATTTAATGACTTGGGGCTTTAGATAGCTCTTTATTTTCCATACAAATCCATTTTTTTTAAATATAATGTAGATGAATGAACAATGCTCTGCACTGTGTTTGGGGTTCAGAAATTGTGAGGAGCTCTTTAATGATAATAATTCAAGTTAGTTGCAAACAGCTGCAGCAGGGAGAGCAGACAGAGCTGCTTGGTTCAGTGCTGAAGCCATCCTGAAGTTTGTACAGAGTCTGTGGGACCGAGACTTAGCTCTAGGTTGGATTGCTGGCCTACAAACTGAGAGATTGCAGGTCTGAGCCCCAGTCGGGGCGCATGCTGGGTTGTGGGCCAGGCTCCCAGTTGGGTGGGAGCGAGAGGCAGCAGATCCATGTGTCTCTTGTGCATTCATGTTTCTCTCCCTCTCTTTCTCCCTTCCTTCCCCTCTCTCTAAAAGTAAATAAATAAAATTAAAAAATGAAACCCACTAAGTTTATTTTACATTTATATATTTCTGAAGTGATTTATAACTTGGCATTATCTCCCACTCTGGTCATGTTTAATAACTTTGAAACATGATTTCATAATTGAGGTTTATACAAATGTAAAAGCTTACTTTTTCAGATGGGTAAATCAGACTCCTGGAGACAACAGGAAGCAAGAGTATCTTTTCCTTACATTGGACAATTGGAAAAGAAACCCAAGAAGGAATCTATCATTTGTGGAAGAGAAAAGAGCACACTTAATTTTAACCTTAGTTGAGACCATCCACCATAGTAGACCAGTAGCTAAGCAGGACTCTCTTTTCATTCATTAGCCCCCTGCCCCCAAATTTATCTTCCCTAACAGCATAGATCAAGATATTTCATAACACAGAATCCAAATAAAGTATTTGCTGTTCAATTGACTTGCTTTATGATCTCTACTTTTTATTAAAACCTTATGTGGACACTGGCCTGCAGTGTCCACGGTGTTGTGGATGAGACAAGACAGATTCAAATGGACTACCAAGTCCTGTGCAGGAAAAGGGACAGCATGTCCACCCTCTCAAGAGGAGAGCGCCCCACCCTTGCCTTGACAGGCTTTTATTGGCTTTCTAACAGCATACATCAAAGAAGGTTCTCACTCATTATGCTCAGGTTTGCTTTAGGTGATTACTTTTTACAGATAACAAAGGAAAGGGTATTACTGATTACTTCCTACAGATTAACAAGGAAAAAATGTTGCAAATGCAAGGGAACGATAAGAGTATTGGCCTGGTTACACTTCAATCCTTGGGAGAATTAGCACAGACTGCAGGAAGTTACTTTAAAGATATGCAGTAAGCATTTGCTGCCTTAATTCAGGTTGAGGGAGTTTGAGCAAGAGCAAGTCACAAAGCAGCCTGGGTACAATGCAGGCCTAACGGTTTCCCCTGGGTGAACCAATCCGTGGGTTTGGCGTCCTGCGTGCCACCACATGCCTATGGGCTTTCCCATGGGGCTGAGCTACATTGCCATTGCCAGGCAGATGGGTTCCCTATAAAAACCAATTCATTTTTCAAAGGGAGTCGTATTTTTAGTTTCACATTTTCCTTCCTCGGAGAGAAGCTTATACTGTTCTTTTTCCATATTATGTTGAACAAAATTTTTAAATTAAGATTCCTCTTAATGATCAGGAGTAAATAAGAGTGTCCATATCTCCCCAACTGGTTAAACCAAATGGCCTTAGTTCAGGTAAAATGTCATGGGCTGATCCCTCTAAGGAAAAGTATAATGCTACATTATTACCTTGTAGAATTCTCAACCCTATAAGAGAAGGGACAAATATAAGCAGAGAGAAATAAACAAAAAGGTTGTACATCTAAGCATAGGAAAGTATAGTCAGGACCAGAATGAACAGAAGACTTTTTCTTTGGTTAGAAGAAGTACTATACCAGGGGTGTCAAATTCATTTTCATCAGGGGCCACATCAGCCTCAAGGTTGCCTTCAAAGGGCCGAATGTAACTTTAGGACTGTATAAATGTAACTACTCCTTAACTAGGGGCAAGGAGCTCGGCACTGCCGCTGGGTGGAAACAAGGTGCTGGGTTGGATAAAATAAGGTGGAAGGTGGGATTTGGCGTTTGGGCCTTGTGTTTGCCACCTGTGTACTAGATATTGGCTTGGGATTCTTTGGAACAGGCCATATGCTACCTGCCATTAATTCCTTGAACAAAATAAGTTTTTCTACTTCTGTGACTATTTGGAAAAAATAAAACAAACCAAAAGCACAAAAAACAACAACAACCAAGTAATCACCATTTTTATGTTTTTTGAGAGTACGACTTCCATATTTGAATGTTGCATTTTCAAGAGAATATGCCCGCATTTTATCATTGCTAATGCAACCAGTGAGAAGACCTCCTGTACATACTCAGAAACTCAGTAAGTTAGGATTGTTGGTTTTATAAGGCTAGATGGGACCTTGGAACTAGTCATCCTTTCTCACCTGTTATCCACAAGTGAGAAATCTGATGTGGCTTGTCATTGGTTACTTAGGGGTTGAAGAAAAGCTACTGGTGAATATTTTTGATTTTTAGTGATATTCTTTTTGGCTTTTTACTGCTTATGATAAAAAATGAAGTAGTTAAACTTGTACATTCAATTAAAGAAGGTCAATATCTTGTTTTCGTGGTTCAGAAGTATAGGGTGTGTAGTAGTAATGCTGTTCTCCATATATTTCTGGCTTTCTGCCTTCTGTATTGTATTTCCCAACCCTCATGTAGTTGGATGGCACCACATGACCATTTTTAACCAGTATTTTTTGAGCAGAATTGTGTGTCATTTCTGAGGGGGAGTGTTTAATCCATGATCCTAGACCCTCTGGGGATCTGTGGAAGGCCACTCCATTGGCCTGTGTCCCTGAACCATAATGATATGCAGCGCCCCCTGCTGAACTGGAATAGCCATAGCATGAGAAAGAAAACCCTTTTTGTTTTAAGCCACTGAGGTTTGGGGCTTATCTATAACCTCAGTTTAAGAACCTACTAACAAGGCATTTTCTTCTAAGCAAGAAAAGGTTTCTAATTTAGGCTGTAGCATTAAAGGCAAAAGAGGAATTTAGGTAACACATTTGACAATTTAGGGCAAAAAGAATGATATGAAATTTTTTGCTTATTGAGAGACTGAGAGTATCTTTAGGGGAAATGTTTTTGTATCATTATCTTGATCCTCTATTTTGGTTATTTTTTACCACCCACGGTAGCAAACTATGCATGGAATGACTGCTGCAACCAATCTCAATATTTTTGGAACTATTCTCATTTTAAATCACAACCGAGATTCTGTAAATTAAACTGGGAATCAAAGAATCAGGGTTGCCGTTTGCATGTTGCCTCTGCGTGACCTTCGTGCTGTCTGAGTCTCAGGACACGCATCTATAAATAGGTGTTGAAACAAATCATCTCGAATATCTTTCTAGTCCTGTCGATCTGTAATTCCAGGAAATCAGAGCAACATGCCGCTAGCTATTTTGGGCTGGGAATCTTAAACACAATTTTAAAATATAAGAACCGGATTGAAGTGTATCTTGATATAACAGGTCAAGGAATAAATGATGCGTAAGTCATCTAAAACTTGAACTGTCCCCAAACACGATATATTGTATTTTCAGAGTGCCATTTCATGTGTAAGTGCTATCCATGATTTAAAAATATTTTCCAGGTTTTCTGATATTTAAGTGTATTTTCCTTGTACTTAAGGGTTGTTTTTTTTTTTTTTTTTTTTTACTGTGCCACTCTGAAAAAGTTTCCCAAGGGTGTAGGGCAACTGTGTTGTTCTATTTAACTTGCTTTTTTAATCTCTCCAATTTCTTATAGAGATGAGGATGCCATGATTTTAACACTTTTTCGTGAGATTTATCCGCTTTATCTACATTTGCCATATTCTTCCTGAGTTCTAAGGATGGAGGGATTGAGCAAAAAAGAGAAAAAACTCACCGCGTGGGGTGGGGCGGATAAATAGTGATGGAAGGAGACTTGACTTGGGGTGGCGAGCACACAATACAGTGTACTACTGATGATGGGCTGTGGAATTGTGCACCTGAAATCTGTATAATTTTGTTAAACATTGTCATCCTAATAAATTCAATAAAAAGGAAGAAAAAAAGACCTTGGGAAAGTATTGGCAGGCTCAGCATTGCCCTCTCCCTTTGGTGGAAGTGCAAGCAAGGGTGGTTGCACTTAAAGCTTCAGCTATCAGGTCCTCAGAAAGGTTTGTCTGCAGTCAATTGGGATGGGAGGCTCAAGTTACAAAGCCTGTAGGATCAATTGCCGTGTGCCCATTTAATGGTGGATGCGGTGTCACTGGCTTCTTGCTCTGGCTTTTGACTTCTGCTTTCTCATAGCCAAAAGTAAGCTGTCCACACAGCCATAGTTCCTACCTGGGAAGTGCCCATTGAAGGTATATTACTATCATTGCTATCCTAATGGATCAGTAAAGGAAGTGATTTAAGAAAGCCAGTTCAACTGTTTGCTTTTATGCAGACAATGTTCAGAATTGTTCTTTCACACTTACTATTTTTGTATTGCAGTTTAATATAGTTAGTATTGTAGCATGTATTCTTGTATCTTAGAACTATATTAATGATGGAGAATGTTGCCCATAATGGTTGCCATTCTTGTTGGTTGTAAACTCTACATCCAAGAATCAGAAACTGCCTGAAAATGTAAGCTAATGGCACTGGGGCTGGCAGCACCTTGTGTTAATTCAGTGGCAAGTAAAATGCTTTTTACATAAAACTTGATTTTTAAGAAAGCAGACATGTGACATTTTGAGTACTGTTCCTTATTTTGCATTCTTAAAACATTATTTTTATTTTCTGCTTTCATCTGAATCTTAAATTTAAATACAATTTTTGTGCATTGACCCAAGGAAATGCAAGTAACACAAATACAAACATTACTCAGTTCCAAGAATTTTTCAGAGCTTCAAGGCCTGTGTACAAAAGCACCACTCAGTGCTTTAAAAAGCTGGAGGAGGGTGATCTTAGCAGCGCAATATTGTCATCTTCAACCAGTCATCGTATCTGAACTTAAACAGGCTACTCATGGTGGAGTGCAGTGTTAGAAAAGGTGACAGGGTGCCTCCGGATGTCAGTTAACTCTGAAGAATGCGTAAGCCCCCCCGGCTGAGGTAACGCACTGTAAGCTTTCTGTATATTTGTGAACCACAGTCTTGGGGTCTCTGGATAGGTATGAGAGGTATGCAGAATGAGGAATTTTATTGAGTCCTCTATGCCACCAGGCTCACAGCACTCAAATGAGCTAAGCCAGATTCCACATGTCACAACTTGGGTGGCTTAATTGGTGAGGAGTGTGAACTGAATGGAATGCAGTCACACAGAGGATGTCCTGAAATGTGTTCAGATTTTATGGTTTGAGAGAGATGTGCATTTTACATGATTCCTTTCAGTGGAACAGTTTCTATTTTAGATATCCTTTCTTAACCATTAATACAAGTTTACTAACCAATGTTGCCCCAATAAATTCAATTAGAAAGTTTAAAAAAAGGAAAGAGACAGAGCAAGTTCAGCTCCAACAGTGGATGTCTGTCCCTATGGCCAGTGGATGCATTTGGCCTTTACATGCACTCCTCTTGTTACACAGCAGAAGGACCCCAATCCCTTCCTCACGGTGTCCTAAATGCAGAAATCTGAGGTGTGCCTGAGGGCTATTGACACACTTCAGCTGAACAAAGGAGTACACAGGAGCCTGAAACAGTGACGAAACAGGGAAGAATCTTCCCACACAAGGTGTTAAGTCCTGCTCCGGCTGTGCAGGCTCTTCATCTCTTGGTAAGGAAGTTCCAGGCTCATTTTTGTGGCGAGCAGAGGTTGAGAAACTGTACCCATGAGACTGCTTTTCCCTCTACACGCCGTGAAGAATTTCCTGACTTCTAAATTATGTGTGTTGCTCCTGTCCTTGTTTCTGCTTCTAGGTCTTTGAGTTTTTTTAAACCTCACCTGAGGATATATCCATTGATTTTAGAGAGAGGGGAAGGAAGAGAGAAATATGGATCCATCAATTGGTCACCTCCCACACGCTGCCCAACCAGGGATCGAACCCTCAAGCAGGTATGTGTCCTGGCCAGGGATTGAACACGCATCCTTTTGGTGCACAAGATGATGCTCCAAACAACTGAGTCCACCCAGCCAGGGCTGCTTCTAGGTCTTTGTGCTTAAATATAGTTGTGTCTTTGACAAAATGAAACAAAATAAAAGCAAGTAGTGTTGTTTGCTTGATTTGTTATCATAGCCATTTCTCCAAGTCCAATGGATAGTATATTAGGAAAATCCTAATAATTACATTACTCTGTGTTTTCATGTAAAAGCCCCATAAGATTCCTCTTAGCTCATCAACTGTTCACAAAAGGCAAGAGCTATACTCTTAGATACTTGACCTTTGAGGTAAGTGCAGTTTTTTTTCATTCACACTTGAGAGATTTCACAACACACTTAAGTAACTGTACTTACATACCCTAAGGGGATGTTGACAAGAATGGGTTTGACATTTGGCAAAAAAAAAAGCTTGAGCACATCAAATTAAAAGCAAATTAAAGAGCAAGGAGGCACTAATTCTTGCATAAATGTTCTGTTAACCTGTCTCTTTTGAGCTCTGAGGGCAAGAGTATGCCATTTCTCCCTGGGTAGTATTGGGTACCCAGCTTGCATCAGCTGCTGTTGCTAAGGGTCAGTTATGTGGGGCCTCTCACCCCTTTCCACTTTCAGAACAAGAATAGAACTCATTGTAGCATGAGGATGCAATGCATTCCAAAATATATTTACTCTGAAGCAGTAATCTCTTGCATATCCAGTAAAGCAACCAAGGACATACTTTTTGTCACTTAGAATTTCTCTCATATTGGATTTGAAACTCTAAACCTCATATGTGCTGAAAAAAATAGTACAAATAATCCAATTGGTATATAGTTCTGTGTATTTGTTTAATATTATTTCAAACCCACTTGTTTATGACTTAAATTGTTTTAATTCACTTATTTAGGAAAAAGAAAAAAATTGTTTTGATGTAAGTATGAAGTAAGGATGTTATCATTCTACCTCTGCTGTTGTTGATAAGCACTCAGCAGCCTATTGATAGAGAACATGTGGCGAAACAGCTATGCCAGGGGGGTATTTAGATTACAAATATTGAGAGTTTGAGGAATATTTGAGAGTTTTGGTTTGGGTGAGGTGACTCTGCTAATCTAAAAACTCTCTGGATACCCTTGGAGCATCTGCTCCTCTGCTGGCAAGACAGTCCTTGTAGACAGTGGTGACAAACCACACAGTGGCCCTGTGAAAGAGGTCAGATCTCCTACCAACATTAGAGTCTGTGTTCCCTAGCAACATGCTCTAGCAACAAGGGACTTTTACTTCTGCCATGGCAGTTGGAAATCAGCTCTTGGTTAATGATCGATTTCTCCTGAGTACCTGCTTGTGTAAACGGTATTAAATTTGGACTTTATTTCTCTCATCTCCTCTTGCCTGAAACAATAGTGTGATTAATATGTCATTTATTTGGAGTATATTATTTCCTTTTTTCCTTTTTTTAAATCACTTTCATTGATTGTGCTATTACAGTTGTCCCATTGTTTTCTCCCCTTTATTCCCATCGCCCTACACCCTTCCTCCCGCTAGCATCCCCCTCCCTAGTTCATGTTCATGGGTCACACATATAAGTTCTTCAGCTTCTCCATTGCCTATAATATTCCTAACTTCCCCCTGTCTATTTTGTACCTACCATCTATGCTTCTTGTTCGCTGTTCCCTTTCCCCATTTCTTCCTCCTCCCTGGTGATACCCCTCCATGTAATCTCCATTTCTGTGATTCTGTTCCTGTCCTACTTGTTTGCTTAGTTTGTTTTTTGTTTTAGGTTCAGTTGTTGATAGTTGTGAATTTGTTGTCATTTTACTGTTCATCATTATGATCTTCTTTTTCTTAGATAAGCCCCTTTATCATTTCATATAATACAGGGTTGGTGATGATGAATTCCTTTAACTTGACCTTATTTGGGAAGCACTTTATCTGCCTTTTCATCCTAAATGGTAGATTTGCTGGATAGAGTGATCTTGGCTGTAGGCCCTTGCCTTCATGAATTTGAATACTTCTTTCCAGACCCTTCTTACCTGCAAGGTTTCTTTTGAGAAATCAGCTGACAGTCTTAAGGGAACTCCTTTGATGTAACTGTGTCCTTTTCTCTTGCCGCTTTTAAGATTCTCTCCTTATCTTTAATTTTGGGTAACTTAATTATGATGTGCATTGCTGTGTGCTTTCTTGGGTCCAACTTCTTTGGGACTCTCTGAGTTTCCTGGACTTCCTGGAAGTCTACTTCCTTGGCCAGTTTGGGGAAGTTCTCCTTCATTATTTTTTTAAATAAGTTTTCTATTTCTTGCTCTTCTCCTTCTAGCACCCCTATGATTTGGATGTTGGAATATTCAAAGTTATCTTGGAGTTTCCTAAGCTTCTCCTTATTTTTTTGAATTCTTGTTTCTTCATTCTGTTCTGGTTGAATGTTTATTTATTCCTTCTGGTTCAAATCATTGATATGATTCCCAGTTTCCTTCCCTTCACTGTTGGTTCCCTGTATATTTTCCTTTATTTTACTTTGCACAGCCTTCACTTCTTCCTCTATTTTATGACCATACTCAACCATTTCTGTGAGCATCCTGATTACCAGTGTTTTGAACTGTGCATCTGATAGGTTGGCTACCTCTTCATCACTTAGTTCTGTTTTTGGAGCTTTGATCTGTTCTTTCATTTGGGCCATATTTTTTTGTCTCATGCAGTGTTGGTGGTATAGTGGTAACCATAGCTGCCTTCTTTATTTTTTTGTCTCAGCGCATCTGTTACGTAGTAAGGGGCAGAGCCTTAGGTATTTGCCAGGGAGGGACAACCCAGGTCTCTGTGTCGTGGCACTCTGTGTGGGGGAGGGGTCCAAAAGGGAGCATTGCGACTTGCTTGGCTCTGGGCTGGCTTTCAGTCACTCTCCTGCTTCCCACAAGCAAATTGGGTCCTTCTGGTTCTGATTCTCAGGTGTGTGGGCTTATGTACGTTCTAGGACCCTGTGGGCCTCTCCAATGAACTCTCCTATGAGGCTGGCGGGGGAGGGGGTGAGGCAGCAAATGTTACACCTCAATTCCCACAGGATTTTACAGCCAGAGGTTTTGAGGCTTTATTTCCCTGTGCTGGAACCCTGGGTTGTGCAGTCTGTTTCGCTCCCCAGTTGTTCCTCCCAGTTTATCTGCATGCAAATGTGGGACCGCCTGGTCCACCAGCTGCCATGTCACCCACCCAGTCCTCCAGCCACTGCCTTGCCACACATTCTCTCTGTCCCTCCTACCAGTCTGGATGAATGTTTCTTCTTTTACTCCTTGGTTTTCAGACTTCCATACAGTTCGATTTTGTGGTAGTTCTGGTTATTTGTTGTTTTTAAATTTGTTGTTGTCTTTCTTTTGGTTGTGTGAGGAAGCAAAGTGTATCTACCTATGCCTCCATCTTGGCCAGAAGTCTCTGGAATGTGTTATTTCTTTATTTGGCTTAGTAAGAGATACTATCTTGTATGCTATTGGCTTGTGAAGTTATTATAATTTCCACCATGAACCTCTGCTACATAAATTGATGGCAAAGACACACTCAGTTTTTGAGTATAACTTTTGCTGCCTCCCCCTTCCCCCCAAAAATGTAACAAATACAAACATTTTAAAAATGAACTCCAGGAAACCATTCTTATACTATATTGGCATTGTGCTGTGTTAACTTTTACTTAAAATAAGAAAACCAGTTTTAGATTGTACCTTCTGACAGTGGCATTTGCCACATGGCATTGGGTGTGCATCCACATGCAACCCTAGGTCAAATCATAAACTTGGAAAAGTTTGCATTTCTTTTGTTCGTCCTTCCTTCCTCTCTCCCTTCCTTCCTTCTTTTTTCTTTGCCTTTGAAATTTCTCTTTTGCCCAGAAGCCCTCACCTGCATTCCAATAAAACCCCAGTATTGGAATGAGTCCCTCCTTAACCTCAATAAAGAATCTGATCTTCAGCAGGAACATAAAACTAATACACAGGCATCATACAAAGGCATAATTGACCAATAATAATGAGCAGAAATAGGAAACCTCTCATGTTGATGCCCCTGGACTAGCTACATCTAACTATAGGGACATTTTTATAGTTTATGCCTGCTGTACTTGGAACCTGAAGGACTGTGTCCAAGCCTGGCTTGGCCACTGTCTCAGCTCTCTGTTTTTCTCAGCTCCATTTATATCTGTTACTTGAGGGCTGCAATGATTCATTCTATGAGATGGTTATAGAAGCAGCCAGTAAAACATGAAGCACTTTGTAAGTGGTCTTTAAAAAACTTGCTTTAAAATCATGCAAGGAATAGCCTCAGCAGTCTTGAGAAAGGATAACAAAGTAGGAGGGATCACAATACCTGTTAATAAACTATATTACAAGGCCACTGTCATCAAAACAGTCTGGTACTGGCATAAGAATAGACACATAGATCAATGGAACAGAATACAGAGCCCAGAAATAAAACCATGTCTCTGTGGTCAATTAATATTTGACAAAGGGGGCAGGAGCATGAAATGGAGTAAAAATATCCTCTTCAATACATGGTGTTGGGAGATCTGGACAGGTAGGTACATGCAAAAAAATGAAACTAGACCACAAACTTATACATTACACCAGAATAAACTCAAGATGGATAAAAGACAAATACAAG
Organism: Desmodus rotundus; assembly: GCF_022682495.2. Taxonomy (NCBI): domain Eukaryota; kingdom Metazoa; phylum Chordata; class Mammalia; order Chiroptera; family Phyllostomidae; genus Desmodus; species Desmodus rotundus. Next base: position 75,103,078 of record NC_071389.1, on the reverse strand, counting down.
CCATTACATCATAAAAGTCCTAGAGGAAAACATAGTAAAATTTCAGATATCCCACGTAGCAATATTTTCACTAATATATCTCCTAGGGCAAGGGAAATAAAAGAAAGAATAAACAAATAGGACTACATCAAACTAAAAAGCTTTTGCACAGCTAAAGGAAACATCAAAATGAAAAGGAAACCAACTCTATGGGAAAACATTTGACAGTGACAAGGGTTTGATCTCCAAAATATATAAAGAATTCACACGACTGCACTCCAGGAAGACAAACAACTCAATTAAAAAATGGGCAAAAGACTTGAACAGACACTTCTCCAAGGAAGACCTACAGAGGGCCCAGAGGCATATGAAAAGATGCTCAGCATCACTAGCCATCAGAGAGATGCAAATTAAAACCACAATGAGGTACCCTCTCACACCAGTCAGAGTGGCCAACATAAACAAATCCACAAACAAATGTTGGAGAGGATGCAGAGAAAAGGGAACCCTAGCGCACTGTTGGTGGGAATGCAGACTGGTGCAGCCACTGTGGAAAACAGTATGGAATTTCATCAAAAAACTACAAATGGAACTGTCTTTTGATGAAGCAGTTCTGCTGCTGGGATTATACTCTTAAGAATCCTAAAACACCAATTCAAAAGAACCTACACACCCCAGTGTTCATAGCAGCACAATTTACAATAGCCAAGTGCTAGAGATAGCCTAAGTGGGCATCAGTAAAAGAGCGGATCAAAAACCTGTGGTACATTTACACAATGGAATACTACTATGCAGCAGAAAGAAAGAAGGAACTCCTACCTTTTATGACAACATGTATAGAACTGGAGACTATTATGCTAAGTGAAATAAACCAGGGGGCAAAAGACAGATACCATATGATCTCACCTATAAGAGGAAGCTATTGAACAAAACAAAACAAAAAATGAGCAAAATAGAACCAGAGGCATGGAAGCAAGGAACAGACTGACAGTGACCAGAGGGGAGGGGGAAGGGGGAGAAAGGGGGAAAGAAGGGGAAGAGTTTAGTAAAGGAACATGTATAAATGACCCATGGAGATATGGCTTGTGTGACTCAGTGGAGTGAGCGCTGACCTGTGAATTGAAAGATTGCTGGTTTGATTCCCCTTCAGGGCACATGCCTGGGTTGCAGGCCAGGGCCCCAGTTGGAGGTGTGCAAGAGGCAACTGATCGATGCTTCTCTCCCTTTCTCCCCTCATTCTCCTCTCTCTAAAAATTACTAAATAAAATATTAAAAAGAAAATAAATGAGCCACGGACATAGACAACAGGGTAGGGATTTACTGTGGGAATGGAAGTTGGGTGGGCGGGGCAGTGGAGAGCAACTGGGGAAAAATTGGAACAACTGTAATAGAACAACAATAAAATAAATTAAAAAAATAAAATCATGCAAAGAACTCTAAATGGGAAGTCAGGAATTCTAATCTTTTAGACATTTTAATCATGCCAGATGTGTTTTGTTTGTCATGAAAACCTGCAGGTTGAACCCTTTGTCTCTAAAGTCCTTTTGAACTGCAGGCATTTGACAATTCTATGAAATAAAATAATTTGCAAGGAAACATGGTGACACCTAGGACCAGGAACACACAATGTGTCATGAGTGTGAAGTAGGACATAAGTGGAGGAATAAAGGAGATGGTAGTTATGGGGATTGGGCTTAATTCCTCAGAGGGCTGCAGATAGAGCTGTACAAGAGCAGGTGGGGTCCATGTGGCAGGACCTCTGGAGAGTGGGACATTGGTTTGGAGGGGTTAATGGGTTTGGGGTGAAGGTTGCAGGGATGTCTGGGAGCAGAGTGAACAGCTAAAAACCTCTAATGACTTTCGTGGGGCAGTGTTGCCAGATGGTTAGGGTCTAAGGCTGCAGGGATGGGGGGTTGGCAAATGCAGAGGTGAAAGTGGCAGAAGTACTACTATTACTAAAACAAAACCCAGCTCATCTTAATCTACTTAATCACTTAATCTACTGGGCAGTGAGAATGATCATCTTGAAATGTAAATCATATGACCTCTTCCCGGCTTAAAGTTCTTCAAGGGCTTCCATTGTATTGAGATTAAAATACAAGTTCCTTATTTGGGCTTTGGAATTGGCACATGCTTATCTCTCTAATCACCCCCTTCCCTCCCTTCTTCCCACCTACATCCCATCCTGCCTCTTTCTGAATTCCAGCCCCAGGAGTCAGCTTGAAGTCACCAAGGTACCCTGCATCAGGGCCTTAGCACATGGTGTTTCCTCACCCTTTCCATAGGGTTGGCTTCGATTCTTTGGGAGCTTTGTTTAAGTATTTCTTCAGACAGGCTTTCTCTGACCACTCTATGTACAGTACTGTCTGTCCCTTGTTTAGGCCCTTTATTTGTTTCCATAACAGCTACCACAAGCTATAATTGTGCCTTAGCATGGTGTCTGACTAAAGACCTGTCAAATGATTAAATGAAGGAATGAGTTTATATTCTTTTTATTCTTTTCCCTCTTTTCTTTCTGTATTTTTCTCTTTTCCTCAATTTTTCAAATTCAAATAGTTTATATAGTTTTCTTTGATTATTAAAGTACTTATCCATATCAAAAAATTAAGTAATACATAAGTATGTAGGAAGGAAATGAAAAATCACTGAAATTCCATCATCCAGAGAAAACCAGAGCTAACATTTTGTTGTATGTACTTAAAAATCTTTTTCTTAATTTTATGTTTTATTTTCAAGATTTTATTGGGTTAAAAAATATTATTGTGCCCTGAGTAGCGTGGCTTTTTGAGTTGGGCATTGTCCCACAAAGCAAAAGGTCACTAGTTCGATTCCCAGTAAGGGCACATGCCTGGGTTGTGGGCCAGGTCCTTGATTGGGAATGTACAAGAGGCAACCGTTAGATGTGTCTCTTGCCCGTTGATGTTTCACTCCCTCTCATTCTCCCTCTTTTTCCCTCTCTCTGAAAATAAATAATAAAATATTTTAAAAATATATTATTGACTATGTTCCCTATGCTGTACTTTATATCCACTTAACTATCCTGTAACTACCAATTTGTACTTAATTCCTTTAGCTTTTGTACCCCGCTGCCCAAATGCCCTCCCCTCTGACAACTGTCAAAATGATCTCTGTATCTATGAGTTCATTTATTTTGTTTTTTAGATTTCACAGATAAGTAAAATAATCTGTCATTTTTTCCTGTCTGACAGTACCCTCTAGGTCCATCCATGTTGTTGCAGACGGCATGATTTAATTATCTTTTATGGCTGAGTCATATTCTATTGTATATATGCACCACTTCTGTATCCACAAAATCTTGTTCTTAATTTTAAAAAGCATCTGAGGTCAATATCCCTGCCCCCCCCCCCCAAATTTAACAAAGCCAGGGTATTTTCCTTTTAAAAGACCATCAATTAGTTGAATCTGCTCATCTTCCCCAGAAACCTCTTCCTCCCATTGACATTGGTGCTATTCTTCTCCACCTAGGAGTTAGTCCGATCCTGCTTTTTTCAGGCATAATCTGGTGTTTATCGTTGGTAAAAAAAAGTAACTGTTATTCTTGTCTTTCACTGCCAGCATTGCCGACTGGGCATTTAGATGCCTTTGATTGTGTATTTGTAGAAGCTAACAGCTGCATATGCTATTTCCAATACCCTTTAATATCCACCCAGGATGTGACCATGGAATGCTTGTCATTTTTTTTGGAGGGGGGGATAGATATAAAATTGGTGAGTAATATACAAAGATGAAAACTGGGTGAAACATTCTTCAACAGATTATAGGCTTGCCATCCACTGTCTAGAGAAAGCTACATTCCTTTAAGCGGCTCTCAGAATGCTCATCTGCCTGAACTTGGGTACCCTCAGATGGCCAGTGCTTTGGAGACTCAAGCAAAGCCAGTATGCTTTCAAAACAAACGATATGCATCGTTCAACTGGTGGAGATAATAGTCCATTTCTGGACAGACTGGGAACAATACAAGAGGACTCCAAACAAGTTTTCACCAGTCACATGAGAAGCTAATTTCACAAACATTATGTCCTGCCAATCTAAATTTAGAAGAGAGAGAAGGACTCACCACTTCCAACTTCCACCAAACCCTGCAGACAAGAGGTCTGAAAGGCTGACAGTGTAAAATCCTTACCATCTCTGCCAGCTGTGGTCACATGTCCATGACCTCCTAGCTGCAGCAGTCCTGGGAGCCAGCAGTGTCCCAGCCAGTGAATTCTCCTGGCTGGCTCACCACACTATGGTGGCTAAAAAATATATTAATACTAGCCCCCCCTTCTAAATTCTTTTTGCTGAGCTAATAATCTAATTAACAGAGACAGATTAATAAGGGAAAATCAAGTTTTAATATATGCACATGGGGAATTTGTAAAAGCATGAAAATTCCAAATACAGTGAGGCAGCCCTGAGTATATTAAGACATTTTTGGACAAAGAGAAAAGAGGGGCAGGGTGTTAGATTTCAGAAGTGAGACATGGCAGCAGGGCTATTGCACTATATATATATACATACAGTGCTGTTCTCCAACCGATATTTAAATCATCAAGCAACAGACAGAGAACCAAATAGAAACTGAAACTGGAAAAGTCTGTATTCAAGCTGCCAGTCACTACCAGAACCTATAAATACAGACAGGGATTGAATCTTTATGGGCGCTCTATTCAAATGGCTGGTGATCTGAGAAGATGGTGGTTTAGGTACCCTCAAAAACCATCTTAACATTTCATTTCAAGCTGACCTTTTTATAATGACAAGAAAGGGTGGGTAAGGGTTTTGGAAAAAGGTTAATTGGATAGAAGAGTAGGTAAGAAGTTTGGAATAAAGGTTAATTGGATTTTCCTAGTACTTTATCTGTTGATCAACAGTATGGTTCAGATACCATCTCCGTGGCTTGCAGGCACTTGGGGCACAAAGGTTGAATTAATTGCTTGTTGACCTCCTGGAGTCACATGGTCATGCATTCCAGTTCCTAGAATAACAGCTTTCCATATACATTAATAACTTAAGGCTATCAACTAAGGCTAAAATCTATAACTCTCTCGTTCCCCTATCAAAACTACAATTTTTCTCTTAAGAAAATTGGATCGATTAGGGGGCCATGGGCAAGTTCTTCCCTTCTTTGAAGCATTGACATGTACAGCTGAATTGTGTTTTTAGTTGTTTATATTCAGCTCCAGCTCAATCAATAAATCATTTGTTGGCACTGTGTTAGGATCTGATGAGGCTGAGAAATCCATGTTATATTTTAGTAGGGTCAATTTCATAGATTTTTCTCAAAATATTCTGCAACCCAAAGCCTAATAGAAGTTTAAATTACATCTTTATTTCTGTTATTTTCATATAATAATAATATTTGATGTTCTAGGAATTTTTTATTTGGGAAGGGATGTCTAAACTTAGAACTGTTTTTACTTGGCTATTATTACTTAAACCTTCACTGCTAGATTTGGACTATTTGTTTTGATATGGGAAGGGGGCAGGCAGCATGTTATTTGAATAATTACTTTATGTAAGAACATATTAATATATTTATACTGTCAGTGCCCTGCCCATTGGCTTCACACTCCCAACTTTGATTATATGGAAATTCTGTGGAATGAATAGCAACCCCCAGTACTCAGTCAGTGGCTGGTGGAACTTAGGGTGTAATTACTCCAGCTCCATCCCTCTGTGGGTGGGGTGATTGTGTGGCCTGTGGCGTTAAGTTCTGGTCATGCCATGCCAACCCAGCCTTTATTAGCTGTCTTCCCCTGCCTGCTGCTCCTATACCAGCAATGCCTGAACCTTCCTAGTAAACTGTTTGCAATCAAATCTTTGTCTAACATCAAACCATATCCCTTTGGGGAGTACCTAATTTAAAACAAACCTCTTGCCTTCAAGCAACATTTTAATCTATTATTGTTGGTAGTTAAAAAACATCATTGGTTTTTATTAGTTTAATCCCCTTAATAGGAACAGCAATCCTCTCCTTATTCACAGGGGATTTGTTCTAAGACTCCCAACAGATGCCTGAAACCACAAATAGTACCAAACTCTCTATATGCTATGTTTTTCTTATACATACATACCTATGATAAAGTTTATAAGTTGGGCACAGGAAGAGATTAAAAACAACTAATAATAAAATAAAACAGCCCTGACTGATGTGGCTCAGTGGGTTGGGCATTGTCCTGTAAGGTGAAAAGTTGTTGGTTTGATTCCTGGTCAGGGCATATACCTGGGCTGCAGGCCAGGTCCCCAGTTGGGCGGGGGTTTGTGAGAGGCAACCAATCAACGTATCTCTCACACACTGATGTTTCTCTCCCCCTTTCTCCTTCCCTTTCACTCTCCCAAAAAATAAATAAAATCTTTTAAAAAATAAAACAATTATATTGTAATAAGTTATGTGAGTGAAGTCTCTGTCTCTCAAAATATCTTACAGTACTGTGCTTATCCTTCTTGTGATGAGAGATGATAAAATGCCTGTGTGATGAGATGGAGTGAGGTGACTGACACAGGCATTGTGAGGTAGTGTCAGCCTGCTCCTGACCTGATGATACCTCAGCAGGAGGGTCATTGCGTTTAGTAATCCTGGATCATTGAGCACAGTGGTGTTGATGACTAACTGTCAGGAGTGAACAGTGTCCATGGTTGGGGAAATTTAGTATTTTTTGGACTGCGGTTGACTTTGGATAACTGAAACCAAGGAAAGCAAAACTTCAGCTAAAGGAGAACTACTGTACTTTATACAGGCATACATACCTCATTTTGTTGTGCTTATGATGTTGGGTTTTTTACAAGTTGAAGGTAAGACCCGGTACCGGCAAAAAGATTGCAGCTTGCTTTGTTGTCATACTTGCTTTATCGAGGTGGTCTGGAACTGAATCTGCAATATCTTGGAGGCATGCCTGTAGATTTTCATTCTGTGGTAGAACATATTGTTAATTGTCTACTAAATGATGTCCTTGTTATTTTTTTAAAGGGAAAGTTTTCTACATTGAAAACATAATTGAAACAATTAGAGTATAATAAAAGCATCAGAAAAATAAGTATCTAGGTTAAACATGATCATATTTTAAGAGTTTTCAGTCTCAATAGTGACATTTGAAGACAGTAGAATATGCCCTGACTGGTGTGGCTCAGTGGGTTGGATCATTGTCTCATAAACCAAAGGGTTGCAGGTTTGATCCCTAATCAGGGCACGTGCCTAGGTTGTCAGTTCATTCCCCAGTTGGGGTGCATGCGAGAGGCAGCTGATCGATGTTTCTCTCCCTCTCTATCTTTCTCCCTTCCCCTGTCTCTAAAATCAATGAGTATGTCCTTGGGTGAGGATTAAAGAAAAAGACAGCAAAAGAAGACCAAGTGCTAAGTTTGGTGGCTAAACTTGTAATTACACTTTTATTATTGCTTTTCATACCGTCATCTATATTGTACGATAGCCAGGGCCTTATAAAGAACTTGTAGTTTTGGTGAAGGTGAGGTCGGAGGTCAAATACAGTCACGTGCCACTTAACAACGGGGATACATTCTAAAAAAGTGCATTGTTAGGCGATTTCATTATCACTTGAACGTGATAGAATGCTCTTACACAAACCTAGATGGTATAGCCCACTACACACGCAGGCTGTGTGATACAGCCTACTGTGCCCAGGCCACAAATCTGTGCATGCTACTGTACTGCGTTCTGTAGGCAGTTGTAACAGTGAAAAGTATTTGTGTATCTAACATAGAAAAGTACACTAAAAATATGGTATGCAAAGTCAAAACGGCACACCTGCATAGGGCATCTCCCACGCATGATGTCAGCAGGCCTGGAAGTTGCTCTGGGCGAGTCAGTGGGATAGCAGCGAGCGAGCGTGAGGGCCTCGGACACTACTGCGCCCTGCCGCAGACTTTATGCACACTGTACACGTGGGTTACACTAGATTTGTGTAAGGAATATTTTTCTTCAATAATAAAGGAACTTTAGCTTACTATAACTTTTTTACTTTTGAAGTTTTTTCCTTAAAAAAATTTTGACTTGTGATAATAGCATAAAACACAAACACATTTTACAGCGGCACAAAAATATTTTCTTTATATCTTTATTCTATAAGCTTTCATTTGTTTTTTAAATTACATTAAAAAATTTTTATTGTTAAATAGCCAAGGCACAAACACACGTATTAGCCTGGGGCTAACAGGGTGAGGATGGCCAGTGTCACTGTCTTCTGCCTCCGTGTCCTGTCCCACTGGAAGGTCTTCACACAGGGAGCTGTCACCTCCTGTGACGACAATGCCTTCTTCTGGAACGCCTCCTGAAAGACCTGCCTGTGGCTCTTCTTGAGAAGGTGTCACTCCTTTCAGACATGTGTCTATGGTGGTTTGCTTGGTTTGTTTCCTTTTTTTGTTATAAATTTATTTGTAAACAGGTAATGCTATGATGTTACACAGTTATAATGTCACTAGGTGACAGGAATTTTTTTAGCTCAATGTAGTCATATGGGACCACCATTGTGTATTCAATCTGTTGTTGACTCCAAGTCATTGTGGCACATTACTGTACCATTTAATTCACATTAATGTGAGAACTCTCTATTATGGATCACCCTGGTGTATAGGATCCACCGAATGAAAAATAAAAGATCTTGCAGAACTAGATTGCACAGGCCAACGTTAACCCTGACTCGAAAGACATGGGTTAAGTGTGACTCTCCTAGGTTCTTTATTTTTTAAATCATTTTTTATTTTTCAATGATAGTTGACATACAATATTATATTAGTTTCTGGTGTACATTCCAGTGGTTAGACATTGTATAACTTACTAAGTGGTCATCCCGATAAATCTCATACCCGTCTGACACCATATATAGTTATTAGAATATTATTGACTATCTTCCCAGTGCTGTACTTCACATCCCCATGACTGTTCTGTAACTACAATTTGTACTCCTTACTCCTTTCACCTTTCACTCATCCCCCCAGCCCCCTCCCATCTGGCAACCATCACAATATTCTCTGGATCTATGAGTCTGTTTCTGTTCTTGTTTATTTATTTTGTTTTTTAGATTCAGTTGCTGATAGGTATGTATTTATTGCTATTTTATTGTTCGTATTTTTTATTTTCTTCTTCTCCTTCCTGTAACATTTTATGTAATACTGGTTTGATGAGATGAACTCCTTTAGCTTTTTCTTCTCTGGGAAGCACTTTATCTGCCCTTTGATTCTAAATGATAGCTTTGCTGGGTGGAGTAATGTTGGTTGTATGTCCTTGCTTGTCTTTACTTTGAATATTTCTTGCCAATTCCTTCCGGCCTGTAAACTTTCTATTGAGAAGTCAGTTGACAGTGTTGTGGGGACTCCCATATAGGTAACCAGCTGCTTTTCTTGCTGCTTTTAAGATTCTCTCTTTGTCCTTAACCTTTGGCATTTTAATTATGATGTGCCTTGGTGTAGGCTTCTCCCATACCTGGTGAAGGAAATAGACATAAAAGTTCAGGAAGCACAGAGAGAGTCCCAAGGAAAATCAACGCAAAGAGGTCCACTCCTAGGTTCTTTTGAGGGCAGGTATTTGCTTGGGTTTGCAGCTGTAGTCTGGCCCCCTACATGTGCCAGCTATCCGTGGCCAAGTGGGTGATAGGGTCAGATGACATGATGCAGCCAAATTTGTGGTCGTTAGCTAGAAGCACATTCTGTCTGCGGTGGGTCAGCAGTGTGTCCTGTAATGCGGGGAGACAGGCAGCAGAACCTGGTGACTGGATGCAGATCCCCACTCTGCCCGTACTGTCACCAGATAAAATGAAGATAAGAATTCCTACCTTTCAGGGTATTTGTCAAGATTAAATTGATAGAGCAGTTTGAGCACAGTGCCTGATAGTGAACTCTTGGTAAATGGTAGCTGTTTGTCCAAACCACTTACAGTTTCAAAAACAAAAGAAGGTACTGAAATGATACATATTATATAATTGAAAATTTTATGTATTTGGTGAAAAATTAGGTTTATTATATGGATAGTTCTATAGGATATTTGTATTTAAACATTTTTGAAATAATAGTTTTTTAAAAATTCATGTACATTAAAGCAAAATAAAAAATGAAACTTTTATCTTGTTTGAATATTAAAAAATAAGTATAATTATTTTTGTTAAGTATTTACATAATCAGCTTTTTAGTCATATCTAGCTCTACTACTACATCACTGGAATTTTTATGCAGAATGCCTTTTTTCTAATGTGGACATTATTTTTAATTTTTCATGATGTCTACAATTGTTTTAGAAGTTGTACTCTGTTAATAAAGTCAAAATTGACACCCTAAATTAACTCTTTTCTGTAAACCATAATATTTTTACTTGAGAAATGTAATTTCTCTACAAGAACTGAGTGAAAACTGAGGGAATTCTGCTAAATAGGGAATATTTTCCATTATAATACTTTTTGTATTAAAATGTGTAAGTAATCAGCTAAAATATTCTTCTTGATACTGGGGTTTTTTTTTTTTTTCTTTTGCCTCCATTCAGAGTATCTTTCCTTGACAAACATTTCTAGAGGACAAAATTCATCAGATAAATTATCTCCAGATGTGATTCTTTTGATGTTTCCCCAACTGGGATGCTACAAAATCAAAAGTGCTCTAATGTTTCTCTCCACAAGTGGATATATTCCAAACAGCACTTATGGAATTTCAGTATTAAATCTTGGGCGAGACTTGAGTGTTCATTACTTAATTTATAATGTTATAGTTGTCAGTCTTTGTTATAGTTGGGGTGTTTCAGGTCTCTCTTTTTGCAAGTTTCGTTTTTCAATAATTGTAATTCTCCAAAAGCTTCAAAAGCTGAAGATTTCTGGTGCTCCTTGAATTTTTGATCAAATTTTCTAACTGCTATTGAACAAAGGCATCCCAAATCTAGAGGACTCATTTACAAAAAGTTCAGTACCACTGATAGGACACATTGATTTACTAAGTAGTTCCAATTAATGATGGGCAGCGAAGAGAGCAGTCTAGTGTGGCCATACTGAAGTGTGTGTGTGTGTTTAATTTTTAATTTTTATTGTTTTAAAACTCAACATCAGCTTCTGTACAAAAATTGTGTAGCTTAATATTTGGCATATTGAAAATTTTTAAATTTGGGGTGCCAATCAGCTTCTCTTTCAATTGTTATATAATATAACTTCTTTGAGTGAAATTATGACTTACATTTACACTTTAACCAATTCCAATTACATTTCTGCTTCATCTTAATTTTAATGGTAGACATCTTAGCCCTGGGTGGGTGGCTCAATTGGTTGGAGCATTGTCACATACACCAGAGGGTTTCAGGTTCAATTCTGGGTCAAGGCACATACCTAGGTTGTGAATTTGATCCCGGGTTGGGGCATGTGCAGGAGGCAACCAACTGATGTCTTTCTCTCCCATCGATGATTCTCTCTCTCTGTCTCTCTAAAATCATAAAAACATATCCTCAGGTGAGGATTAATAAATAAATAAATACATTAAATTAGATGTCTTAAATTAGTAAAATATTGTGTTTTTCCCTGTAGATACAGTGTCCCACCAAAATTATACAGTGCTATCACAAATCCTTTTAAATTAAATTTCCAGGAAGATTCACAATAATGTCAGATATATCATCTTAAACAGACTAAATTTCTGGAAACATTGCTTGGGTTTCATGAATTAGTTAAAAAAATCAATTTTTGGAATTGATGTTTCTAGGTGAAGCTTTGATAACACTGTCATAAAATTAGCAACAGTGAACTGTTTATAAAAATCCTTCTGTGTTCACTACCATACACATGATAGCAACCCCTTGGTTCTCAGGCTGTCAATCCACTGAGCCACTATAGCCAGGACAGCACTTAATATTTTAATAAATATAAACTCCCATTTTTGAGCTCATTGTTATTGAGCTTATTGCAAAAAATAAAGCATCACCAAATAATAACATAGTCATTATAGGTACACTAGTACATCATGCAAAAAGTGACCAAGTTATTATGTTAAGAGTGTCTAGATTGGTCTGTATATGCTTTTAAGGCAATAATCTTGGCCTCTTTTCCATGAAAATATTTTGAATACCGTAACCCATAATTTCCCACCTCTCCCACCAGCTGTGCCTTTGCGGTCCCATTCATCCTGCAGGCCTGAGTGTGGGCATGGCACGCTGAGCTGGTAAGTCCCAGGGCATAGGGCAACAGCATGTTGTCTCACCACCACCAGAGGCTGGAGGGGTTCGCTGTCCCTGGCAGGTCCGATTGGGGTGCATTTTCTTCTGTCAGCAAATGCCCTGCTGTCCTGAAAAGGAAGTGGTGGTTCCATTGTTTTTGGAGAGGACTGGGGAAAGTAGAAATGGGTCATTGCTGGTTATCGTTTGTTAGAGAGATATCTCTGTTTGCTTCTTGTCTTAGCTCAGAGTGTCGTAACCAAATATAGACTGGGAGGCTTAAATAACAGACATTTCTCACAGTTCTGGAGTCTGGAAGTTCAAGATCAAGGTGCTGGCAGATTCTGTGTCTCGTGAGAGCATACTTCCTGGTTCGCAGATGGCTGTCTTGTTATATTCCCATATGGCCTTTCCTTGATGTGCATGTGTGTGTCTGCGTTTTTGGGATCAGCGGCTCCGGTTCATTCCTCTTACGAGGCCACTAATCCTGTTGTGAGCACTCCATCTTCATGACCTCATCTAAGCCTAGTTGCCTCCCCAAAGTCCCACCTCCAGATACCACCTCACTGGGAATTAAGGCTTTAACACATAAGTTTTGACGGGGACACAAACATTCAGCCCATAGCACTGCTCATGTGCTACTTGTAGTGTTGGATGAGACTGTTGGGGGAGCTTGGAAATACAAAGTGGAGGGCTACTCAACCAGTCCCAGCATCTTTTAATGAGACTCTTAATAGTAATTATTAATTAAAGTGAAAATATCAAGGCAAATATTAAACCAAATAGGATGGCAGGACAATAGGCCCAAACCTGGACTGTGTGGGGCAGAAAGGGACCCTAGCCATTATTAGAAAAATGGTACTTTATCTGAAAAGAAGTTTTTACATAGGAACACTAGAGGGCGCTTTAGACTGTAAGAATTTTGCTTTAATTTACACAAGATAACGCATTCAGTACAAAATTGATGTTAACAAGTTTCAAAAGTGAATAGTTTATAAATGTTTAAAGTAATCATAAAATAGTAAATGGTTTATTTATTTAGGTAAATACATATTAGGTGATTTTGATATTCTAAGAATGTGAAAAAATTCAATACAAATATTTTGGAGTGTTTCCACCCTTACCCCATGCTAAAGGTTATGATGATTCTATTTTTGTTTTACTTCAAAATTTTTAAAAAAGTCTTCAGGAGTGCCTTAAGGTTAAAAATTGGGTTGCAGTTTGCCCTCACTAACTGAGATTTTGTTTCTTCTTGGGGGAAATGGCGGGGAGGAAGTGCTCTAGAGCCAATTGAAACTACAGCATTGTTCTTCTTTCGAGAGGAACCTGATGACATTATTTTACATACACATGGCACCCACTGTTCTTATCGTAAGTGTTGACAAGTAAGAGTGGGTTATTTAGGCAAGTGCTCCAGTCTTTAGGGAAACGTGAACAGTGGAAGGAAATGTTTGACCTGGCATCTGATCTAGGGCCTGTGGTTTTGTCCCCACCTCTGTGACTTCGGGCAAGTTTTACAATCATTCTGGGTATGTTTTTTAATAAAATAATGGGGTTGAACTAAATGACTGCTAAGTCTTTTTTTAAGTCTGAAATTCTCTAATCTTGAGTCTTATACTTAACTTTGATTAGTCTTCCATTTATATTTACATATAGGTGTCATGTCTAGAAATTACCTCCAACTCACACTGTGAAGTCTGGGACACTGTATATCACCTGGATCAGGAGAGAGTGGGGAGGTAGGTGATTCCTGTCAAGTTCTTTATAGTGGCTTGTTCTGCATCAGAAATAAGTAGCTTTTGTCCACTGCCAGAAACTACTCATATAGGTACTGCTGCCCAACCGCAGACTTGCTTTGAAGCAAAAATGATGGTCAGATGTTTATATTTCATTCACTTTCTGGCGAGTATTTACACTAGAATAAAAGTGAGAGGCCAAAAATCACTTGAGATTTTAAATCCAGTCTAATTGGTCTGTTTTTGATGTTAGGAAAACAAATGAGGTAAACATTTCTCAGATAGCTACGAGCCCCATTTGTTCTCATATAATTGGGGCCAGACTCGTTAGTGATCTGCTGTTTGATTTAATAGTGTTGCTGCACAGCTGTTTAACTCCTGAAGAATGCTCTGACATTTTCAACTGAGTTTTCCTTATAAAACAAATATATTGTTGAATAATGTATGCTTTACATGGAAAAATAAAATGTCAGCAACATTCACCTCTGTTGGAAGGAAAATAATTTGGTGGGTGGAATTGTACAACTCCTGTCTATATATACACAAAAAAGTGATTCTTGGTGTGTTTCTAAATTTGTCAGATTTTTAGTAACCATTTACACGTCTTTAGGTGAACATATGTCTGTGTGAGTATGTGCCTGTGTGCATGTATTTTCATGTCTTGCGTCTGCAGGTGTATCTCTATGTGTATACTTCAAGTGTAAATTCATTACAGTTAGTAACTCTTGGATGATAACTTGTTTTACATCTTGAAAGTTTCTCTACACTTCATAGTTCCCCATCTGTGATGGTGAAATCAAAATTAAGCAGATCCCAAAGGGAACTTGCATATTTGATAATTTCTTCATGACTCATAATATCTAAACTGAGTTGGGAGCAGCAAGCAGAGCAGAGGAGAAAAGGACACAGAGTCTCAACGAAAAAGGAAAGTAAGGCAGGGGTCTGATGGGTCTCAGTCCAGGGAACTTGGGCAGACGGGTGCACAACTAGTCAAGTCTGCAAGAGGACCACAAGTGGAAGCGTCAGGAGGCCAGTGTCAGGGAGATTCAACCCATCTATTATTCATCAATCCGGTACTGAGTGCCTAGTTTGTGCCAGGTGCTACAATTGGTGAAATGAATGCGGAAGTTTCTTCCCTTGAGCATTTGAAGGACTAGCAGGCAAAACAGACATAGACAAAGACCACGATAAAATCATAAATGCTAAGAGGAGAGCCATGGGAGCCTCAGGAGTTCAGGCTAGTGGCCGGCAGAAGACCTCACTTTGGCTGCAATGACCAATATCTTTCAAGGGGAGACAAGGGTTCCCCTGGTGGACAGCATTCCTATGTGTGAACGGAGGGAGTGTGGACCCCCATCCTGTGCAGCGTGGTCGAGAGGAGGGTCATGCTGGGGAGTGGCAGGAGTGCCTGTCAGACATGGACCTCTCGGTTCTTTTAAGGCTTTAGGAGGTCTTTGATGGACAGGCTGGCTTGAATTCAGGATAGTGAATTCTGGTTTTGTTGCTGTTCCTTAGATAACCTTCACTTATTTAAGGAGTACAATGATTTCCTCAGTCGTTTAGCTAAAAATTAACTTTATTATTTTTCATTAAAAGTATGTCAGAAACAACATGGAGGGAAGAGAGAGAGCACATGGATATCAATATTTCCACTATTGTTTTTAATGACATAGTTTTCAAGATTTATCAGTCAAGACCCCCTTAGTTGCAAGTGACTGAAACTCCACTCCAACTAGCCTATGCAAAAAAGGGAATTTGTGGGTTCATATAATCGGGAAGTCTAGGGGGTGGAGACAGGAATAGCTGGACCAGGGTTTCAAATGCTGCCCCTTATCTCTCTTCTCTTCTGCTTACAGTTTTGGATTATACAGTTTTTAAAAAGAGTATCTTTCTTGAGAATTCTAATGAGGCAGAGAACTTCAGTTGGATGAGCATGAACTAAAAAACTGGGAAAAAAACACTTGTAGAATTATAAAATAAAAAATAAAGTCATCCTCTTGGCACCCCATTGCTTGACTTCTATGGGACAAGAGTGTCAAACATTGAGAATAAAAAAATGTCACCCATCAGCCGCGAGCAATGAAGATTGAGGGTGGTAGACTGACTCAGATAACGTGTATGTTAGGTATTTTTCCTAAACCTTTTATGTGTAGCACATTAATGTTCATCCAATTCTGTGAGATAGCCATGAGTATTATCTCCACTTGATGGATGAGGAAACTGAGGCACGAGGAGTTGAGGAGACTACCCAGGGTCATGCACCAGTGCATAGAAATTTGTCTTCAGTCATGCGCTCTTAACCATTATGCTGTACAACACAGTTGCATGCTTAATAGTTAGTGAATAATATCTAATGAATGAGTAACTATTATGTTACAAAGATACTAAGCACATGATAAAGCAGGAAAGAGGGAAAATGCAGTATTTCTTCCCCCACCCCCAGAAGTTAGCTCAATAATTTGATGCATCCACCCAGCTCCCAAGAAACTGGTGGAGTCTACTCAAGGTGGGGAATGGATTTAACTGGGTCACGGTCAAGGCTTACTTGAAAATAGTGAATATGGATTCAAGGCCACCACTAATCAACCCTGGGGATTTTGCCTCTGGGATAGCATAGAAGAGCAAGGGGAACAAGAATGGGGTCCACTTCCTGAGAGAATAGGTAAAATGCAAGGTAGAAGGAGATAATGCTTAAACACCCTCCACAGCTCTGCTCTGTAAACTAAATACCAGGAACAGCGGAGCCCCTCTGTCTGTCTGCTCTGGGAGCCAGAGCTCCTTGGGTGGAACCCTAACCAGGCAAGATAGACACTGAGGTGCTGGGGCTAAAGCTGGTTTCAGTGAGGGATGTATGAGGTGTCTCCCTTGGCTAATTCTTTTCTGTCTTTTTTTTTTAAAAAGATTTTATTTATTTATTTTTAGAGAGAGGGGAAGGGAGGGAGAAAGAGGAAGAGAAACATCGATCAGTTGCTTCCTGCATGTGTCCTGACTGGGGACCAAACTTGCAACCCAGGCATGTGCCCTGGCTGGGAATTGAACTGGCAACCTTACGCTTTGCAGGATGATACCCAACCAACTGAGCCACCCCGGCCAGGGCCTTTTTTTGTGGTCGTTGTTGGAAGTTTTTAAATTGTGGTTAAATATGCATAACATAAAACTGATGGGTTTTCAGTGTATTTGTACATCGGTATACATTGACAAGGCCTATACGGGTATACCTCGTTTTGTTGCATTTCTGTTTATTTTGCATCACAGATGTTGCATTTTTTACAAATTGAAGGCAAGACCCTCCATCAGCAAAAAGATTATGAATTGCATTATTGCGGTGGTCTGGAACCCAAGCTGCAGTATCTCCGAGGTGTCCTGTTTTATAGAACTTTTTTATCATTTCAAATAGAAACTCCCCATTTCCCCCACCCCCCTGCCCCTGGTAACCTCTATTCTAGTTTCCGTCTCAGTGAATTTGCTTATTCTAGGTAATTCATGTAAGTGGAATCATACAGTATTTGTCCTTTCATAACTGGCTTCTTTCGTTGAACACAATGTGCTCAAGGTTCATCCATGTCATAGCACGTGTTAGAATCCATTTCTTTGTTAAAATTAGAAGCCTGGAGAGGCAACGGCGTGAGGTGGTCTGGGCTCCCCCCGTGGGTGGCAGTGGGAGTGAGCAGAGCAGGGGTGCAGTCCTCCTGCCCATCAACAATTCCGAGTCGTCGCCTGGTGGCTTCCTTGCCATTGCCAAAGCTAGCGGGGGCTGCAATTGATGGGGCAACAGCAAAACAAATTTCTCACCCCAAACCTGTCCCCAGGTTCCTTGTCTATATTACCTAAAATACAGGGACTAGGAGTTTGACTTAACAGTGAGAGAGAGTGCAGAGTTGAGGTGGGAAGAAGGCCTGTGAAGTATTCACAATTGACTGTGACTTCCTGTCATCAGATCGTTCTCCGTTCTCAGCACTCCAGCTGAACTAAGCAAATAGGAATTACAGAGTTGGAGTGCAGAGTAGGGTAAGGCCGAAGCTTTGGAGCATATGTACGGCATCTGATGCGGGTATCTCCTAAGCTCCAAGTACCTGGGGAGACGGAGGGAGTCAAGAGGAACCTGGAATCCAGAGAAGGGCAGAGGAGCCATTCTGGCTCTTGCCAGTCTTAACAGGGACCTTTGTGGCCCACCCAGCAGCTGTCATTTAAAACGTCTATGGACCCCAGGCCACCTGGAATCTTGAAAGGGAATGGGGAGAGCTGTCTTTTGCAGCCTCCTTTCCCCCCTCCTTTGCAGATTTTCTGGAGATGGAGCCATGAAGAAGTTTCCAATGCTGACGCTGGGTCAAGTAGTGCAACACAGAAGTTCTTTGAGGAGAGTTTATGTTCTTTTCAGCTGTACTCACGCGTTCACTTCCAGCTCTAGGATCTTATAGCCGTGGCTCTTAAAGACCTCCACCCAGGTTTACATACTTGGACACTCTCACAGGAGGAGGGGCCTCCTTTCATCTCAGTGTTGTTCTTTCTTAGCCTAACATTGGATAGGCTGGAGAAAAGGTAGCCAGGATTGACCGACTGAAGTGTGCCGGAGTCCGCAGACAGGAAGGAGGTTTCTAGGTCTGTGCTGTTGACCTAATTCTGTATTATGTTTTCAGTGTTGCTGACCTAATTCTGGATTATGTTTTCATTGAAAGAGTTGATTATTTTTATATCATTTCCTGGTAAGTGAATTACCTTCACTACTTTCAGTGTTTCCACGTCCCATTTTCTCGTTCCTTACCACATTTTATATGCACTTGAAAATTCCTTGTTTAAGCTCTTTCTCCTTTAAAGCCAGTGGGAACAATTTTGCTTATTATTTGAATAGCAGCACTGCTGCTGCTATAATAAAGGCCCTGGTTTTGCACATAATTTGTAGAAGGAGTAAGTTAAAATTTATTGTCACATCTTTAAAGGGGCTTCTTCATGTTGTACTTCAATGTTTCCTGTACCAATTTAATATTTTTTTAAGATTGAAAATTTATTTGCCAGAAATTTTTTGAATTTAATAAAAATGGCAACAACCGCTACAGGCCGTTATTTCCAAATATTTTCACTGAGGACCAAGTAGAACAGTGTCTGAACTTTTCACCAAGAACCTCTTTATTATTGAAAGATGCCTAAAACTTAAATCAGTTTATTTAGGGTTTTAATGAAGAAATCTAAAGCTGCCCATCAGAGCTTCTAATTAGCATGAGATGACCGGATTAACAACCTTTAAGTCAATTAATGTAGAAAAGACAGTTTTTAAAAGCTTTGTGTAACTTACACCTTTCCATTGAGGGGGTTCAGTGGTTTCAAGCAGTGTATCATATATGCACAAACAAAAATGGGTAATAAGTACTATGTATAAAGCAGGGGTGTCAAACTCATTTTCACTGGGGGCCACATCAGCCTGAGGTTGCCTTCAAAGGGCCGAAATAATTTTAGGACTGGATAAATGTAACTACTCCTTAACAGTTACGGAGTTGAAACTACATTTGGCCCTTTGAAGGCAACCGTGAGGCTGATGTGGCCCCCCCACCCCCTGTGAAAATGAGTTTGCCACCCCTGGTGTAAAAGATCAGTAATGCACCATCCCCTGCATATTCAGAGGAAGACAATGCCTAATTCCCTAATCTTTTTGCTTTAATCACCTTCCTTGAGTGATTCATATGTGTCACTAGATCTGGCTTACTTTCCCTCTCTCTGACATCTGTTAAACAAGTTATTTAGTTGTGTTTTGGTTCCAATGAAAACATTTACACAAATCAATTCTTAAAATACACGTTCTCACCGTATTTTGATGCTCCTGTTATCCGTATTGGGTTGGACACTGGAGAGACATTCTAAGTTAATGTTCACACTACGGCAGCATGCCTTTCTCTTTCCTAGAACTCGTTCTGTTGGGCCCTGTGATGGGCTGGTGTGGCATCATAAAAAGGCTCTTGACTTGTGTAAATTTGATTTTTGTATCTCTTCCCTGATATTCAGTACATTTTGAGATTCTCTTCAGTTCTAAAAATTAAATGGGAATTAAATGGGAATTAATTGGGGATTTGATTCAGCATGCTTTTAAAAATGGATAATAACCAGGTATCATTGCTTAAACGTTATTTTAATAATCAGGACATGCCAATAGGTATGAGTCCGAAGGCAGTATTCATCCCTCACTGTTACCTGTGTTACAGGTGTTACTGATCTAGTCAGTGATGGGCTGCATATACTACCGTGGTTTCATAAGATTATAAAGAAGCTATAAATTCTTATTGGCTAGTGATGTCATCTACATCTACTTGATAATGATAATAAATGACTGTGTTACTGGCTTATGTGTTTACTATACTGTGCTTTTTATCATTATTTTATAGTGCATTCTTTGTACTTGTAAAAAAAGTTTGCTGTAAAAGAGTACATTGTGTTGTGTCAGCAGCAATGTTTACTGAGTCTCTTGCGAGCATCATTTTCTCTTGTGCTTGATTTAATATCATGTTGTTTTGTAGGTAACATACTGTAGGGTCTTGTAGCCTAGGACAACAGCGTGGGCGCGCAGTAAGCTGCACTGTGTAGGTTTGTGTAAATATACTCTGTGATGTTCACACAACAGTGAAATCACCTACCAATGCATTTCTAGGGATATATCCCTGTTAAATGGTGCCTGACTGTTTATATGTTTGAAACCTATGCTGAATGTAAATAAATACATTTAGTAACTTTTTAAGGAGTAATTCCTCCTCCTCCATAAAAGGATACACTTATTTTACAAGAAGTAAAATTCCTATTTTGTAAGAAATATCACTTCAAATTTATTTAACATCAAGAGGCTTTACACATTAACTATGCAATATAACATTTATGTTTTCTTTTTCTGTTGCTGAAGAGGAAGATGAAATCAGGGAGAAAGCAAGTGAAAAGGTTTTAGGTCTCCGTCCTTGAGTCTGACTGTGTTCCTTACTATGATGTATTGTCTGTATAGATTGCTGTAATTATATGGTTCATCTTTTCAGCAGCCTCAACTAATTCAGTTTAAAATTGGATTAAAACAAAACAAAACTTTCTTTTTCTTGTGTGTCCAAACCCATCATTTAGAGTGTTCTGAACTTTTAAAAGAATGCTTAGCTAGTTCTTTTTCCAACCACAATTTGATTTAATTTCCTTAAAAAGCCAGAAAATTGTGCCACATTCAAAGATCCGAGATTGAGTTGTTTAGGAGCTGTTTCGGATGATGTGGGGAATTCAGCAGACCACCGTGCACTGTTTTCTTTTACAAGCACAGCTGATCCTTGAGCAACATGGGAGTGAGGGACACTGACCTCCCACGGAGTCAAACATTCACATCCAACGTCTGACCCCCCTAAAACCATAACTCCTAATGGCCTAGTGTTAAGCTTTAAGTATAACACAATTGATTAGTCCATGTTTTATATGTTATGTGTATTATTATACTATAATTATATACAAAGAAAGCTAGTAGAAAGAAAATTTTATTAAGAAAGTCATAAGAAAAACATTTATTAAAAAAATCCATTTATAAGTGGACCCACGTAGTTCAAACTCATATTGTTCAAGGGTCAGATGTAGTGGGAGAGAATTAGGGCTGGGAAACCAAGGGTGCGTCTTACTCAGCTGACACAGTCTTACAGCCATAGTAAGAGGAAGAGTTGGCAAGGGGGGATTCTCCATTTTTGACCTTAGCATTTCAGTGGGTCTTTGTTTTGATATGTACTTTTTCTCCTCCCCCCATTTCTTGTCATTTATTTTTAAAATACAAGCATTTAAAAAATGATAATATTTGGACACCCTCTAAGCTTTGGGTTTAGTCCACTGGGTCCAGTTCGTTCTGTTGTGTTTTCATAGAGTATTTATCAGAAAAACTTTAAGTGGAATGAAGCACACAGAGATATGAAATGGTCTCAAGTTTCTTCTTGAGTCATTTCAGCTGCAGAATTTCTCTTTCTTCTGCTGCTCAGAAAATGGGAGGCTTTGGAAGCAGGTACTCCCCAACCTAAAAAAAGCTTCGCATCCTGCAAACCAGCTTTCTTTCACTTCCCCATATGAGGCCAACATCTCACTTATGATTTGGTCAGCACTGAAAGGCAGGGCTCTGGCTGAAGCAGTTGCGAGAGGGAAAGTGTTAGCTCCGGTTGTGAGGCAGAGCAAAAGGAGCCCATAACTATGTCAACCTGGAGATTCTTGCTAAACAGGGAAACAAGGGATTGGTTTAGATATGTGTGTGATTTATAAAAGAGGACGTTTCAAGTGGTGATTAAGACTAGAACCACTGGGAAAAAAGACCAGAACCACTGGCATTAGATACACCTGGTTCAACGTCTGACTCCGCCATTGGCTAGCCAGGTGACCTTGATCTAACTGAGGAGTTTTCATCTGTAAAGATAACAATATACATAATGTTTAGGGGATATTGTGGAACTAACCTACCTATTGTAATATCTAGCACAAAAAGTCCTGTTAGTGGGTTATTTATTCATAAACACATTTATTCACAAATATTTTGTCATGTGTGTACCCAGAAAAATAGACATACAAATTTCTTTGTGGCTTGTCTCGTTGAAATAAGAATGATGGGTATTGTCTTCAGTATTAAAGGTACTCATAGATATGGTAAGTGGACATGACATTCACAACTGCGGATATAACTGGAGGCAGTTTTCCTGCCTCTTGCCTGGTGAACTCCTGTTTGTCCTTTAAACCCAGCTCTTTTCATCTTTCCTAGTCTTCCAGAGGGCTCTTTCCTCTGTGTTTCCTTTGTACCAGAGCCTCGCTTCTGTTGTTACCTTTATCTCAGGGTTTTGCAGGCTCCCCTTTTGGACTGAGAGCATTTTGAATCAGTAATTGTTTTAGTCATACTTACTTCCCCCTCCTAGTCCCTGAACCCCCACTATCTGGCATAGGACCTGGCAAAGATATTACTTGGATTGAAATAGATTGAGAGGTTTTTTGCGTTATTTTCTCATACTAAGTCTTCAAAATATGGTATGTAATTTTATACTTACAGAACACCTCAGTTTAGGCTAGCCACATCTCAAGTGCTCACTGGCCACATGTGGCTAGTGACTGTCACATTAGACAGTGAGGATATAACCAATGTGTGTGTAGAGGGAAGAAAAATTGAGTCGAGGTCACTAGGTCTCTGGAGAAGTGAGCCAGTGGAAGCAGAGGGCTGTGTTGTGGGGTTGGGGAATGTGGGTTGGGTAACACACTGTGGTGGCATCAAGCTTGGAGTTGGTACACGTTCATATCTCTGTGTACTTCTTAGACCCTTCAGCATCCACTGAGTTGCAATATTACAGGTGTTGAGTAGTTCAGAGCAATAGGGAACAATAGCTTAGTACAAGAAGAGAAATCTGTTGTACTTCTGAATTCAACTATCTGTTGAATTTACAGAGAGAATTTTTGGAAGCTCAGAGTTTATTCTCCTGCAGATTTAACCAGAAGCCTAAAGTAGGCATGTCTGACATACACATCAAAGTTCACTGTATGTATTATTGGAAGCAGGCAGGTTGGGAGACGTTTTCATTTCTTTGGCTGCAATGATATGAAAACTCGAAAATAAATGCAAGTAGGTTGTTAACGTGGTTTTTGTTTCAGTAAAATGGTAGCACCATGACCTTATGTGTTCATAAAACGCAAAAGCTATGTTAGCAGGCTATGAATCAAAAACCTTATGAACTTGACCCAAATCACCTTAGACTTCTTGGGAAATGCTATGTTTGGGTAAGATATGTGACTACAGTCATTTGGGTAACTGTTGCAAAAGCTTCGAAAGCATTGAAGCAAGGTGCTTGGAACCTGTCTAGCCTGTGCTATTTGAAAAGTAGTCATACAATTGACAATGTATTTTGGTCCCTAAAAAAAAAACAGATTGAATTTAATTAAATCAAGTACCTGTACAGAGAACAGGGCCATGCAAAATATTTGGGGCTCATAAGACTGCTAGCTAAGTCCGTGAGCTGCCTCATTGCACATCCTCGTTTCTGGTTCTGGGCCCCGCTCTTGGCTCAGCACCAGGCCGCACGCCTATCACATTCGATGCCACTCAGGACTGCAGTTTTCCTTGCAGACAGACAATGTGGTGTGATTCGGCTGCCAACCGATGTCAGGTTTCTCGAGGCTTTGCAAGTGTATTGGCTGTTCTTTGAGATGTGAACAGCCATGGGGTGCAGCCTACTGGAATTAAGGAAAGATTGCCAGTGCGACAATAGGGAATAAGGGCTGAGATACAAGCTTCGGGACTGGCTCAGATGTCAAGGTTTTCCTGGTGATACTGTTTGAGATTTTAACCTGTCAATAGGGGTATCTATCTATTTGTAGCCTCTACTGAGGCACAAGTTTACTTTTGTATCCTTCAGTATCCTTTTTAAGAAAACGGGAATAAGTTATTCCACAAATGGTGGCAGTCAAAAATAACACAGACAGTTACATTTTTAAATATAAAAATATCTGTGTTTGAGCCATTTTTATGTACAGAATTTTTATGTAATTGCCACATCTGTTACACAAATTGCAGTTTAATCCGATACTTTGGTATTTTTGAGGAGGTGGTATAGTTTAAATATATGTTCTTTTACCTGTTTTAATTCTTTACTCTCCATTTAGTGAGTCTATATTTCTTATTTTATTCAAGAGTTGACTTAAAACTCGTTTTTCCCTGGCCATGACCCATCATGGGCGGGGCAGTAAGAGTGGCCTGCCATGGGTGAACCCAATGAGGGGTACCTTGTCTGTGTACAGTTATAAAACAAAACCAATAAATGTTGGCCTGCTTTTAAATATCACCATGTGATGAGAAGTCTAAACAATCGTCAATGATAAAATACTCTTCCCTGAAAAAAGTCTTCTGTTGGCCTAAGTTCTAAATCCTGCTTGGTTATTGTTGAGTTTGTTCTTGTTTTGATCCTTACCAGAGGATATATTTTGTGTAGAAAATTGATTTGAGAGAGAAGAGAGAAGAGAGAGAGAGAGAGAGAGAGATCAATGTGAGAGAGAGACATTGCTTGGTTGCCTCCCGTAAGTGCCCTCACTGGGGATCAAACTTACAACCTAGTTATGTGCCCTGACCAGGAATCGAACCTGCTACCTTTTGGGTGTATGCTCCAACCAACTGAGCAACGTGGCCAGGCACTATTGAGTTTTAATAATTTCTTTGTGAGCTATAAATTAACATATTTGTATTACTTATTCTTTAGTAAACATTATTTCCATATGGAAGTTAATTTGGAGAACTGCTTAAACAGGGCAGTGTTGAGTTTTATTTTTATTTATTTATTTATTAAAATTTTTTTCTTTAAGTATATTTTATTGATTATGCTATTACAGTTGTACCATTTTTTTCTCCCCTTTATCCCCCTCCACCCTGCACCCCCTCCCACCAGTATCCCCTCCCCGCTTGGCTCATGTCCATGGGTCATACATATAAGTTCTTCAGCTTCTCCATTCCCTATACTATTCTTAACCTCCCTTGTCTTTTTTGTATCTACCAATTATGCTCCTTAATCCCTGTACCTTTTCACCCATTGTCCCTCTTCCCCATCCCTGCTGATAACTCTCCATATCTGTGGAGAGTTATCTGTGATCTCCAGTTCTGTGATTCTGTTCCTGTTCTAGTTGTTTGCTTAGTTTGTTTTTGTTTTTGATTTTTAGGTTCAGTTGTTGATAGTTGTGAGTTTGTTGTCCTTTTACTGTTCATACTTTGATCTTCTTTTTCTTAGCTAAGTCCCGTTAACATTTCATATAATAAGGGCTTGGTGATGATGAACTCCTTTAACTTGACCTTATCTGGGAAGCACTTTATCTGCCCTTCCATTTTAAATGATAGCTTTGCTGGACAGTAATCTTGGATGTAGGTTCTTGCCTTTCATGACTTGGAATACTTCTTTCCAGCCTCTTCTTGCCTGCAAGGTTTCTTTTGAGAAATCAGCTGACAGTCTTATGGGAACTCTCCTGTAGGTAACTGTCTCCTTTTTTTAAAATTCTTTTTTCTTCTTGTTGTTCTGATTGGTTGTTTTTTGCTTCCTTATGTTTCAAATAATTGATTTGATTATCAGCTTCATCCACTCTACTGTTGTTTCCCTATAAATTGTTCTTTATTTTAATTAGTATATCCTTCGTTTCTGACTGGATCTTTTTTATGCTGTTGAGGTCCTCACTAAGTTCCTTGAATATCCTTATAACCAGTGTTCCGAAGTGTGCATCTGATAGATTGCTTATCTCCATTTTGTTTAGCTCTTTTTCTGGAGTTTTGTCTGTTCTTTCATTTTGGTCATGTTTCTTTGTCTTCTCATTTTGGCAGCCTCCCTGTGTTTGTTTCTATGGTTAGGTAAAACTTATTCAGTTACTGTAATATTATTAATTATCTATAGATAAGTTAATATTCATTAGTCATAATAAAGATAGGCCAATATATAGACATGTTTTTTCTCTTTATTTCAAAAATACATTAACATAATTAGAGTATTGGTCCATTAATTTTCTCCCTTTTTTGAATGGTAATCTTTCTTTTCTTTTTTATTCTTTATCTTTTTTTGTTGGCATGATTACATACATTAAGTAAAATAAAAGTGTCTCTGCTTATGCTTCTTTTCTGACCCTTGTTATATTATTTGTTTCCTTTTACAATTATAACTAAAAATAGTTTTGTCATAGAGAGAATGATTTACTCCAGGTCAAATTTGCTAAGTATGTCATTGCTCCTGTAATAATTTTCCATGTAAACTTTATCATCTCCAATAACTTTCCTTATATTCCACCCTTAGTCAAATAAGCATATATAGCTTTCATGTGACAACCTGTTCCTGAAAAACTTGTATGTAATTAGAGTCTTTGGAAAACAGGGATACTTAAAATATTTTCGTTAGGACATACAAGTAATCTGTTTTCTTTTCATCATGCTTACAACTGACTTGCCTTTTCTCTCTCTTTTTAAAAAGATTTTATTTATTTGTTTCCAGAGAAGGGAAGGAAAGGAGAAACAGAGGGAGAGAAACATCAGTGTGTGGTTGCCTTTCACACACCCCCTACTGGGAACCTGGCTCACAACCTAGGCATGTGCCCTGACTGGGAATCAAACCAGCGACACTTTGGGTCGCAGGCTGGCACTCAATCCACTTAGCCACACCAGCCAGGGCTCTCCCTTTTTTCTTAAGAGAGAAGCAGGAAGCACCCCTAAAGGGATATTCTGTGTTCTGAAAAAAAAATAGTAGATGCTTTTCCCGCCCATGCTGCTTCTTGCTCTGATTAAGAGAGCTCATTTCAGCCCTGAAACAACCTTATTTCAGCCTCATGATCCTCCCTTGTCTCAAAGACTGTTTCCTGTAACTCTGAAGTCACAGGCTAGAACCAGCTAGAACCAAAAAAGCAAAAAGTTCGCTGCCAAAGACAGTCCACAAACCATTCAGGCTAAAGATGAAGACATTTCTGAGTTCTCAATGTAGCCTGGGAACATGGTACATGGAAATCATATTTGGGAAAAGACACATAATATGTGCTTGAATATATTAATTAAATGAATTGATCTCCTCAGACTTAATGTTAACAATCTGTTGGTGGTGATAATGGCACCAATTGTTGGACTGGTGGAGTCAGACTGGATCTCAGTACAGAAATGTTGGTACTTGAGTTCTGGCTAAGAAAGAATTCAGAGCCAAGACTCAAACTCTAAGAGAAAGTTTATTTTAAATTTATTTTTTAGAGAGAGGGGAAGGGAGGGAGAAAGAGAGGGAGAGAAACATCAGTATGTGTTTGCCTCTTGTGCACCCTCTACTGGGGACCTGGCCTGCAACCCAGGCATGTGCCCTGACTGGGAATTGAACCAGTGACTCTTTGGTTCACAGGCCGGTGCTCAATCCACTGAGCCACATTAGCCAGGGCAATAAGAGGAAGTTTATTTACAAAGTCAGAGAAGTAGAAGTGAGTCATACAAGAAATGGGGTCAGGAAACACGTTACAGAGGCAAAAGAAAGGCCCTAGAAGCTTAGGAGAAAGGTAAAGGTAACATGCTTGGGGGAAAGTTGGGGGGACAGGAAAGGTGCCTGCATGCCCCGTAGAGGGAGAGCTTTCTGGATCCTCTGTCCTAAGGGCTTTTAAGGGCAGCGATTTTACAGGAGGCTCCAGGGAAGGATTTCAAGAGAATATTCATCAGCTTTCCAGGTGTGTCCTTTCAGGGTCATGGTCTCCACTGACTGATCAGCACCAGGGCAGTGGGTCATTAGTCAGTGCAGCTGGTCCTGATGTTGGCCATGGCATTTCTGGTCTGGCTTTCCTGCTTTTCTGGGCCTGGAGCTGAAAGACAACTGAGGCCTAGATGTTATCCCTAGGGGTTAATGCTTAAGAGAGTGGTTGTGCTGGCCCTGCATGGGGTTTGAATGAGGCCATTCTTAGGCCCCTTGTTCCTTCTCCAAGGGGGCCTGCCATATGACTAGTGACGTGCCAGGGGAGGAATGGTCAGGGAGGGGTCCGAACCTCATGACCAGCGATATGAAAGGTCAGGGGGTCCAAACTTCATGACCAGTGATATGCTAGGGGAGGAAAGGTTACCCTGGATGTGAAGTCCTTACTTTCCCAGTTTTTCCCTTTGCTAGGTACCTGGGGCTTTCCACCCTGGTCAGCGTCTGCACCTGGCTTGTAGTCCTTGCTCTGCTCATGTCTGTCTAACTGCCTAGCACACATCAACCAGGAATTTCTGAATGTCCTACTGTTCTTTAGTAGTAGTGGCAAGGTCTTTTAATCTTTTCATATCCACAGGCCTAGATATATTCATTTGTGAGGTTTCCCAAATGTATTTTCAGGAGAGCTCTTTTAATAGAATGGTTTGGGCTGAAGTTCTTTGTAATTCATTTTACTAGTTCAGAAAATGAAAAAGATAGCAATGATGGGGTGGCTTGCCATGTGGCTATCACCATCACACTGTCAGAGGCCAGCCAGCACCCCCACCTCCTCTCCCCCTCCCCCCCCCACCATCCTTTAATTTTCTCTGCTTTGTTTGGCACAGGCGAAACCTTCCTGTCCTTTGGCCTCTTCTCACAGACTCTACTTTTTGTTAGATGACAGTAATTGTTAATCAGATATGCTCATCAGAGTGAATGCAATAGCCAAAGAGTATGTCACAGTCTCAGATAAAGCAAAGACACTTCCTGAAGACATTTAAAGAGAGCAAACAATGGTTTGAATTTCAGGTTAGTAGGGGAAAAGTCACATGTGGTATTTTTGGAGAAGGAATTCTGGCTTCAGCATTAGACTCTCAGCATTCAAATATAAATCCTGGCTCTTCAGTCTCTTAGCTGGGCGATCTTGGGCAAATGACTAACTTCTATGAAGGTTTGTTTTCTCATCTCAAAAATGGGGATGATAATTCCAGTCGGCGGGTTATTTGGATTCGGTGGAATAACAGATAGCACTAATGCTTATTAGCACACAGTGGGCTCCATGAATTGACAGGTGTAATTGTGATGTTTAGGGCCGTTTTCGGCTTCTCTGAAGCCTCATTATGTGTCGGTTTCTGCCTGGATATCTGATACAAAGCACTGGTTTTCCTTAGAGTTAGTAAGAAGACTTTTTTTAATTGAAAATGGTACCCAGACATTTGGAAATTATTAATGTGGATGGCAGTTTTATTATTTGCTTCATGTAGTTGTTTTATTATTCTTAAATCATCTCCCTTTGAATTTATTGGCGTCTCCTACAGCAGTTGCGATGCTGATCACTGAGTAATTTGAAGGTTAAAGATGATGAGCTCATTTGTAGGCCAGAGCATCTCTCTGAAAGAAGGCCAAAGTTTGCCTCTTGAATATGGGGGTGATTTTATGTATGATCATAATAATGGTAAGAAAATATTTTGGATGAGTCCCTTCCAGTTACATATATGGGTCTAGTGACTACCCTAAGACAGGCACAAAATTATAGCTTGGATATATGTTAAAATGGTAAGTCGCAGGGTTTTCAATTGGAGAGGAAGAAAAAAGCCATTACTTTCCCTTATTTCAAAAACCCCAATTGAAATATTAAGAAGCTTTAGTGGCCTTTGATAAAAAGACCCTGGGACACTGGTCTGGGCTATTTATTAATCCAATATATTTAATTTCTTTGGGCTAAGGAGGAAAGTTATTTTTTCCTTAAGAAAGTAATTTCCACATTAAATGAAACACTTAGGCTCTGGTGTCTATTTTTAATGAATGAATCCGAGAGCTGGGAAAACCATTTAATTTGCCTCTGTGTCAGTTTCTTTATAAAATGAGGGAGTTGGACCAAGCCTCAGACCGGCTCTGTCCTCACATGCTCTGATTTGTAATGCAAATCCTAAGGCTTGAACAACTGTTGAGCACCTGTTGGTCACTCCAGACCCTATAAATGAAGGTTGACTGGCCTTTAGAAGATTGTCACTTAAACTTTTATAAATGGGAAGAAAAGGCAGCAAGAGAATTTTGATTTTGCACTCACTTTTCCCCCCCTTACCAACCACTACTGAAGTTAAATAAATGCTCGTTTCAGCTGAGTTTTCCTGGGTGGCTTCTCAGCCTTGTGCTTCGCTCTGATAAGCGCAGAATGTGCTGTGTTAAAAACTTTCCCCCTCTCTGGAAGTTCTTAAACTGTGCCCACTGGCAGCCAAACCACATTATTTTCTCTAGGTTTGCTACAAATTTGCTTCACAGAGCTTAAACATGAAAAGCTCAAGTAAATTGGCATTAATTTCTTAAGTGACCTTTTAAGTTTACACTTTCTACCAAATTTGACTCTCTTCTGTTCTTTAAATTTCCCTGGATTTTTACTAGCTATTTTGGTAGTAATTTTGACAGAAACATTTATGTTATTCCTTTCAAGGGTTTACGCTTAGTTAGCATATAATTACATTTTAACAGTTTACCACTCATACTTAAACCAATGTAAGTCTCACAACATGTTTATAAAGTTAAGCTTGTTGTAATTATCAACTTTTTATAGATTAGGAAACTGAGGTGTAGGAAGGTTAAATAACTTGCTGAGGGTGTTGACATGAAAACCTATCGTCTGAATTCAACTTCCATGGTCTTTCTACTTCACCAGCTCAGGTCAAATGACACCCTGCTTTTTGCCATTTAAAACATTTTTCAGTAGGGGAGCCCCAAAGAATGAATTTGTAAAGGCTGACTTTTACGTACTGTGACACTTTGACAAATGGATTTTCTTTCTTCCTTAAAATACTATATAGGTCAATACTATATAGGTCATTTCCTAAACAAGGCCCTGTGAAATAAATACGAAACATACTAAATTAAGAATTTCAAAATGTCAGTTTAGGAGGATTTCACTCCTAAAATCCTCGGTCAGATCTGACTCCACGGTCAGATCATTCACTCAACAATTAAATGAAGGTGCACTCTTCTAGGGGCTGGGGAAACATCAGGGAACTGAAGAGACGAACATTCTGGCCCGCATGTAGCTAACACGAGTAGACAGATCACACAGCAAGTAAATAAGTAACAACCTAGCGTGTCATCAGATGGGGAAATGTGCTATGGAGAATGAAAGGATGGCAGGTTTTTAAAGAGTGTGAGAAGATGACATTTAAGCAGAGACCTGAAGGAGTCAGGTGAGGTGGGAGCCTCTAGATGAAAGAGGGAGGGAGGCCCCTGGCAGGGGAAACAGCAAGAACAAGGCCCTGAGGTGGACACACTCCTGGCACAGTCAATGAAACCTTTATAAGTGGAGGGAAGAATTAATGCAATGATTGCATTAGAAATTACAGCATGTATTAAACAGGCACCTGATGTGTGGGCCTTTGTGTGATGATAAAATTTCATGATGCTTTTAGTGCTAAATAGTGGAAATGATACCCTTCCCAACTCTTTATATAAAGGGTAATATTGTTGCTGATTTTGTCAACTCATAGCAATTTTGTTTTCAAGAAACTTTTTTTCAAGTATATATTTTTTTCTGAGTAGGGAATACATTTATAAAGTTCAAGAGATATATAAGGGTATATTAAGTTAAAACTGTCCCTTCTGTACCCCAGACACCTAGTTTTCCTGGAAGGCAAGAATATTATCAGTTTTTTCTATTCCTGGAGGCAGTCTAGGCCCACAGATGCAAATATAGCATAGAGACTGGGGGCCCCAGCTTTGGAGGCAGACTACCTGCATTTCAGTCTTGGTTTTGGTACTTGCTACCTGTACAACCTTTAGCCAAGTAGCTAAATGTCTGCATACCTTCATTTCTTCATCTGAAGAATGGAGAGAATAATCATAGGGTTGTGAGGATTGAATGAAATTATATTTTTATGTAATACATAAGTATAAAATATTATGTACATATAAATAATATAATTTCTAGCAAATAATAATTACTTAATAAATATTAGATATTATCATCATATTTAGTTCTCATAGGAAGCTTTTATGGTGATCCCATTATACAGATGAGGAAAATGAACCTTGAAAGGCCAAGAGATTTCCGAGGGAACCACAGTTAGTACATGAAAGCACAGTGATGCTCAGTCAGAATTGTAATGCCATGCTCTGTGGTTTTCTACATGAATGTCATTAAGAAGCTCTCTTATGTGTATTCCTTTCAATCAAATAAGCTGTACAAGTGCCAGGTGAATGTCATATAGAAATGCTTGTGGTGTTTGCTTGAGAGCCTAATCAAATACAATTCTTTTATGTTTAATGGTTTTAGCCAAGAATATTTCATCAACACACAGGTTTGTTTTTAACCTTAGGCAACCTTCATTCTTCTAACCAATGTTTATTAAGCTTTTGTTATGTTCTAGGCAGCCTATTAGGCACAGTGGGTGAAAAACTAGACAGAGTCCCCACCCTGGGAGGGTTACAGCTAAGTGAGAGACTCAGACAAAGAAATCTGTAAAGTACCAAGTGCTATTTGCTCTCATAGGGATTTGTCCAATTTGGGGAAAGGTTGATTTCCTTAATCCAATAATAGATGTTTTCAAAGTATTTTTTCGAGGTTTGTTGATCGTGGACGTACATCAAATAATTCTTAGAAACAATAGACTTGTTTTTTATTTGGTATGCCTGAGGACGTGCTAAACATTTAGTGGTACTGCTTGCTTTCGAGGTTCAGTGGGTTGCAAGCAGGTATTGCGTTGTTTGCCATCAGGAAAGTCATTATCGGTCTAGCACATAAAGGAGATTATGGCTTTTTAATGTACAAAGGGAAAATAATAGGTATGGATTTTAAATGGAATGCATTAGAAGTGGGAAATGTGAGCGCAGTCTGCCTTGAAACAATGTTAAATTATAAATGCTCTCAGCTATTATTTCTTCGATGGAGGAAGTAAAAAACCTTGAACCATTAATTCTGGTTTGCTGATATATATGGTCTACTCAGCCCCACAGGCCCTGGGGGAATAAAACACATAGTTGAAGGTTTTGGAAATAATAAACTCTTCATTCAACTTTAGTTAGGCTTTTTTTTTCCCCCCAATTCTTGTTTTGTCAAATTTGTTGATAAATCATTGTAGGGGCTCAATTAAAAAAGGGAAGTATAGAATGATTTTAAATATTTACCTGTTATTCTTATTATT
Organism: Desmodus rotundus; assembly: GCF_022682495.2. Lineage (NCBI taxonomy): Eukaryota > Metazoa > Chordata > Mammalia > Chiroptera > Phyllostomidae > Desmodus > Desmodus rotundus. Next base: position 75,069,699 of record NC_071389.1, on the reverse strand, counting down.
TATTGCCTTCCATGAAAGTCATTGCATGCATTTCCTTTTGCTCCTTGGCCCTTCCTTTAGACTTTATTACACTTTGCCTCCTAATCTACTCTCCTCACTCCTGTAACCCTGCCCCTTTCACATACCTAACTCACTTGTTCTTGGTCTTGTTTGGGATCTCCCACAGCAATCCTCGCTTTCCCTCCCCTGCTTCATTAAGATTGTGACTCACTTGCATAATTTTGCCTGCCTTTCCATTCCAGTTGATGCCTTTGGGCATAGAGCAGCCCGTAGCTCACATGGAAAGACTGAGTAGCTCATATTCTAGGATCAGAGCTGTTAATCCTGAATGCCTGTGCTGTTGAGGCAGGTTCTTTGCCAGCAAACCTAGACTTCCCTTTCAAGCTCTCTGAAATTTGTCTGTGTATCCAAGCTCCTGGTTTCCTTTAGACCCTTTACTCAGCTGGTCACTGTGGAGTTTCCGTGTTGTTAAGGCTTAATGTGCCCCATGACCTAGCAAATAGCAATGGGCTTCTGGAATCCCGTAGGCAGGGCACATTTCCTTCTGGCTCTTCTTAGGAGCTTGGGAGTGGCAATGTGCTCAGTATGTCAAAACAGTTAGAGGTAGGGAAAAGGTGGCACTTAGCAGCCACTCACCATTGTTTTCTCTAAATACACAGGCAGGCTCTCTTGGCCACTTGCCAAATGCTTAAGGTCCTTGGAGTGTAAAGCATTGGATTTGCAACCTACTGCCCAACCCCCCACTCCCTCTACTCAGGGAGAAGCCTAAGGCAGGACAAACGGAATGGCTCCTCTGTTTCTCTGCAGAAGTGGAAGAGTTGACTTGTCTTTAAAGGTAGTGTCATATCATGTATGCCACAGAGTGGGTAGACCTCTGCCATTTGACCTGATGTGTTAAGATTTGCCCCGAGAAGCAGCATGTCTGAGTGAAACTCCTGTTCCTTCCTGAGACCTCAGGAATCCTGGGCCTTTTTCTGAATCGAAGATTCCGATGGCACCCCCTCCTTCAAGAATGCTTCCACAGTCAGGCCCGGTCAGTCTCCACTCAGCCTCCTGTCTCCCTAGCACGCAACCCCACAACAGGCTCTTCAGTATCCAGCCTGCCAGATCCACTTGGAAAATTTCTTTGGCTGATTTATTTTATTTTATTATTTTCCCACAACACTCTACAACTGGTAACTCTTTCCATCACTGAATAAGGCAGTGTTGTGTGTCCACCACAATTTGGATTATATTTGACTCTTGGATTAGATGAAATCATATAGATAAAGCCCTTAGCTTAGCACTTGGTACAGATGGTAGGAATACCATATAAACATTAGCTTCCTTGATCCTTTCTGGTATTTTCCTGGCAGCAAGCAATGTGTAGGCAGGTTCTTCACTGCTTGTTTGGTGAGGACCATTATAGTGTTATGGGTAAGAGAGTAGATATTGGTCCCACTGTTAGGGTTCAAATTCATCACCTAGGTGAATTTGGGTAACAGGTAATTTGCTTAATCTCTGTGCCTCAGTTTCCTTATTAATAGAGTTAGCATTACGAGTTTCTATTCATAACATTGTTGTGAAGATTAGGTTAGTATATAATGTACCAGTGGGACCATGTGCTTGGTACATAGTGCTAAGAAAGTGGGAGAAACATACTCTTATATTAGTAATAGAAGTGGGGCTACAGAGGTTGTTGCGGAATACAGCAGTGGGCTTGCTTTGCCATACAGCCTAAAAAGTAAGGCGAGTTCCCACTCTCTGTCTTTGAGGAAACCCAGGTCAGATTGGAGCTGAATGCCTGGAATGGGGGCTCCAAAATGTCCATTGGAGCAGCTTTGCTGGGGATAGGAGTTTCTGACTCAGCTAAGTAAGACAGACACATTTCTCAAACTCCATTGTAAGAATCACCTGGGCAATTGTTAGAGATGCAAACTCTAAGGCCTTGCCCTGGGCAGACCTACTGAATCAGAATCAGGGAGGGGCTTAGAATCTGACGGCTAGCAACCCAGACAAATAGTACCACCTGGCAACACTAAACGCTCCATCACCCGGGAAACTTGAGAAAATACTGATGCCTGGGTCTCATGCATTGGATGCTCTGATTTGATTGTTTTTAGGTCTTTGTGTACAGGCGTGAGGACTCTTTTTACTTTTTTTTAAAATAGATTTTATTTATTTATTTTTAGAGAGGGGAAGGGAAGGAGAAAGAGAGGGAGGAAAACATTGATGTGAGGGAGAAACATTGATTGGTTGTCTCTTGCATTCCCACAACCGGGGACCTGGCCTGCAACCCAGGCACATGCTGTGACAAGGAATCGAACTGGAGACCTTTCAGTTTCTGGGATGCTGTGCAACCCACTGAGCCACACCAGTCAGGGCTCTGCTTTCTTAATGCTTCTCACAGAAACGTAATCCACTAAAATAGAATCAGAATTAAGTTAGTATTTCTAAGAATCAGTTGGGGTCTGTGTTAAAATGCGGATTAATAAACCCCAGCCCCAGCCTGCTGAATCCCACTCTGGTAGTAGGGGGTGGGGTATGGGTTGGGGAGTGAGACCCTGGAATCTGCATTCTAAACACACTTTCCAGGTGATTCTTCTGCATGCTAGACTTTAAGAACTAAAGTCTAACTTCACTGAGTAGTGTTTTCCCTTAGTAGGCATGTGTGAAAGGGGCTGAATGAATGAAACAAAATCATTTTTTCCTTTCCTGCTAAACCAATTTGTTAGAAACATGCTTATTCATGTACTGTATGTAAATTCATTACTTACTGTCCTTTGATAGGTATAGGGTTTCTAGATGGTGGTGTAATTTTTAATATGGTTTGATTTGACCTGGAAGAATTTTCTGGGAGTTATTTTGGGTTTTTGCATAGCCACATGGGAACCAAGTTGACTGATTGAGCAGGCTGATGGTCAGCCTAGGGTGCCTGTATTCTCAAGGCTTTTAAACCAAGGGTCTGAAAAAGGTGCAAGTGGCCAAATGGAGAAAGTAAAAGTTTATGAGAGTAAAATGTGTACGCAGCCATTCTAAAGACAGAAAGCATGCTGCTTTTCTCAAATGGCCAGTTTGCATCAGGGCTGGCGTCTCGTCTGCTTTTGCTCACCATTGTATCCCCAGAGCCTAACGTGTTTGGGGCTCCGCTGGGGCTCCACAAATAGTTGAGGAATGAGAATCCTCTCTACTGTGGATACAGTATAAGTGCAGTGTTTCCTCGTTTCCGTGAAGGCTAAGGGAAAACAACAATGTTTTTAGAGAGCTAATCTAGGATGTTTGTACGTACTAGGTTAGTGCAGAGATTTATCAGGTCCTCTTGGAGGGAATGGCTTCTTGGGCTGCAAAACCAGCTTATAAACTAATTGAAGGCATTTTTTGGGCATATATAAACAGTCTGTACTCCCACTGGGGGTGGGAGAAGATAGGCATGGAAGATAAGCATGGAAGCGTCAGAAAAAGGGCCTCTGGAGCTGCACGTTGGCAGTACCCATGGGAGCCCATCCAGGGGAAGTGGTGAACTGCCAAGGCTAATGACACCACTGAGTGCTATCGGTGTGCGATGGATGCTTCAGACAATCACAGCCTGGTGGAATTCAACAGGTGGTCAACCTCCCCTATGATTTCACTCATATTCAGCTCAGGTAGCTTGTCTAGACTCTTGCTCTGTAAAGTGTGGTCCATGGACCAGCAGGATTGGCATCACCTGAGAGCTTGTTAGAAATGCAGATTCTCAGGCCTCATCCCACCTAGCCCAGTGTATTGGGTTTGCCTAACAATGTGACATTCTGTTTTTCTGTATCATACTTAGTGATGCTTAGTATGAGTCAGCATCCATGATTTTGATTAACTTCAAGATACTGATTAAAATGTTCCTGAAACTGTAAAGCTGAGAGCTGACCCCAACCAGGAGTGAACTCACCAAGAGAATGTCACTGAATGGGTGGCCAGTTGGCCTTCTCCAGGCGGTCTCCCTTTTTGTTGTGTACTGTCTTTTAATTTCAGCACTGATGTCTGCTACAAGTTGCCTCAGATAACTGTCTGGGGCCCATTTCCATTCCAGCACATGCACTACAGTGAACGCCTCTCCTCTCTAGCTGCTGGGCACCAGCTAGGACTTTAGCAGCTTTTGAGAGTCTCTGCAATGGTGAAGAGAAGGAACCTTGTTCATTGAAATTATTTAGGGTACATTTGTATAGATGTAAGATTTGTTTAATGCAAATTATATAGATTATTATAATCATTTTTAAATTAACAAAAGCCCATACTTTGTCCAGACTTCCTTAGTTTTTACCTAATGTCCTTTTTCTTTCCTAGGATCCCATCTACAATACCACATTATTTTCAGTTGTTATCCCTCCTTAGGCTCCTCTTGGCTAAGTTGCTCAGGCTTCTCTTGTTTTTGATGACCTGACAGTTTTGAGAAATACAGGTCAGGTATTTTGAGACTGACCTTCAACTGGAATTGGTCTACTGTTTTTCTCATGATTAGGCTGGGATGGTAGGTTTGCAGGAGGACAACCACGGAAGTAAAGCCGATATCGTGTCAAGGGAGCATGATTTGACACTGTTGATGTTAGCCTTGATTACGTGGCTGAGGAGTGTTTGTCAGGTTTCTTCACTGTAAAGATACCCTGTTCTCCCCCTTGCCCTAAAGTACTCTTTAGAAGGAAGTCGCTATGTATTGTACACAATTAAGAATCGGGGGGTTATGCTTGAGGCTGGAGTATCTACATAAGCTATTTGGAACTCTGTCTGGGAGATCAGTCCATTCTCCATCATTTATTTATATCAGTATGAACTCATGAATGCCTATTTTATGCTTTGTTTATAATCCAACATTACTTGCTTTTGTCACTCAAATTACAGATTTTTAAAAAATGTCCATTAGAAATATACAACTTTTGCTCTTAATTGGGGTCTAGTACTACCTGGATGCAAAGGTGGTAACTGCTTAACTGGTGTGATTTCAGTGGAGCTTCCTACCAATTCTAAAATTGGTGCCATTTGAAAGACTTAGTTACTCCCGGTATGAGTCTGCTAGAGTTGCTATGACAAACTACCACAAGACTGGGGGGCTTACACAACATAAGTTTATTTTCTTACAGGCCTGGGGGCTGGAGACTGATATCAAGGTGTCAGCAGGGTTGAGTTCTTTTGGGGTCTCTCTCCTTGGTGTGCTGAGGGCTGTCTTCTCCCTGTGTTCTCACTTGCTCTCCCTTCTGGATTTGTTTGTGTTCTAATCTCTTCTTAGAGATGTTATTGGATTAGGACCCATCCTAATGACCTCATTTAACTTAAATCACTTCTTTAAAGACTCTGTCTTTAAAGATATTCACATTCTGGGGCTTAGGACTTCAACATGTGAATTTTGGGAAGACACTGTTCAGCCCATAACACTCCTTCAGGGAGTCATAGACAGACATTTCACCAGGTGTTACCTGGAAGGGGCAATAACCGGTCAGGTTCTTTAATTGGCCTTGCTAACCCTATGGCCATTGCTGTGAGGCAATAGTGTGCCTCCTCTAGGATGTTCTGAGATACCAGCAGTTGGAGGGGGTGCAGCATGAGATCACTGGGTACCTGAATGAATATGGGAGGAGTGGGAGAAGTTTCAGGGCAAAGTTCATAGGGGAGGTAGTGGAACACTAAAACAAGAAGTTTGTAGTCATCCACTTTCTGTGCAAGAGGGCTCTTTCCATTATTGAAAAGCATCTTTCTTCGGCTGCCTGATCTCGGTCAGTCTCTAAGAATGGCCTGAGGGTCAAATATGTAAGGGAGTTGGATGATTTATATCGCAATGGTCACTTCCTCTGTGTATACCTGCTACTCAGTGTGATGTAGAAGAATCTCTGTCTCTGTTCTTAGCTTAGGGTTATGTTAAAAAAGACCTGGCTTTATGCACACCTTGCCCAGGAGGGGTAAGGATATTGTGTGTGGAATGAATATCCCTCGATTCTAAGCCCAGTATTTGAAGCTGAGTCCATTGTGACTTTATAGACAACAGATTTTGCTCTCACATGTGGCTTGGTGTCTTCAGCTTATTCAAGCATGGCAGAAGAAAATGGTGTCAAGCTTTAGAATTTCACGTTTCCTGTCATACTTGTCCTCTAAGGCCAGTAACAATTTGGGACACCATGCAACAATGAGGTTGACTTAAGGAAGAGAGCACGATGGAATGGAGAGAGCCTGAGCTCTGTTGCTGATTTCTTCATCTGTGGCAGAGACTACTAGTCGCCTACCCTAATTCCATTTTCCGCTTTCCCTGTAGCAAGAACTTTACCCCAGTTAAAGCTATACTTCCCAGCCTCCACTGCATCCAAGTGTGTCCCCATGATTAAGGTTCAACCAATAAAATGTAAGTAAATTGTTTGGGAAATTCAGAATGGCTATTGAAAAGGGGAGGCACACATTCTTTTCCTCCTTTCTCATTTCCTCCTTTCTCATAATCTTGAATATGATGGCTCGAGGTTCAGCAGGCATCTTGGATCATGAAGTGAAAATGAATTAAATACTTGAACAAAAGTCCTAAAACCATAAAACTGGAAAAAAATTTAGGGGAAAGGCTCCTTGACATTGGAGCCTTTCATTGTCGTTAAAGAGCCTACTAGATGTTTTCACTACTATAGCCTACCTTGAATTAAATATGCTTATATCTGAACTTGTGTTGTCCACCTCATTGCACTTGTCAGCAACGTGGGAGTGAGCACTGAGTTCTTGACCTCTCACATCTCCAAAATCCTAATAATCCCCTAGTCTTATCAATTCTGACTTTGTCAATCTGTTTACTTTTCTCCCACCCATTGCTCCCACCAGCATCATTTCTCACCTGGACTAGTGAGACAGATTCTCACCTAGAAGCACCTGATTAAGTTTTGTTTCTGGTCACCCTACTTCAACACTGCAGCGAGAGTGATATTTAAACAAAAGCCTGGTAATGTCAAGTTGTTTAAAAAGGCTTCTCAAGGTCTTTTAGTTTAGCTCCTAAGCTTACAGATTCCTTCTTATCCTCTTGTCAGATTTCTTCCCTCTAATCTCAAAGCACTGGCCCTCACACTGTGTAATCCAGCCCTTGAAATTCTGTAAATCCCTCAAATGCACTATGTGTTTCTCCCTCTGTCCTTTAAACATCCAATTTGCTCTGCTTTGAAACTCTTTTTTCCTATTTATTTCCTGACTCCTATTCATTCAAATCTCAGCTTAAATGTCTCTTCCCCGGGTCTGTCTTCACCTTGTGGACCAGTACTTACCTGTCCTTGATTCCCCAGTAGAGTCGGCCAGGGACATTTGAAAGCGTCGGTGACCCAGTTTACAGCACTGGGATGGGGTGTGAGTCAGAATCGCCTGCAGGGCTCGTTGAACCCACAGGGTAACACTGATGCTGCTGGTGTGGGGACCACACTTGTAAATCATTGCTCTGGGTTAGACTAAGTCTGGGCTCCAGCTAAGTGTTTTCATAGCACCTGTGCATCTCTTAGCACACAATTATTGTCACGTAAAAAAACTGTCTTCCCTGCTGGAGAGGAAAGATAATCTTTGTGATGTCAGGCACCCTGGTTTTCTTGTTTACTTTTGTATCCCTGGGGTCTAGCACTGTGCCTGGCACGTAATAAAGATTTATCTAATATTTCTTCAACGAATAAACAAAAGGCTGTGTTTGAGTAAGAAAGTGACATTCAGATTTCCTAGGAGTGAATTATGGCAGTAATCATATAGAGGTAAGACTCGAGTTAGCCCTATATCTATCTTTAACTTGTTTCAACTTCGTTTCTTTGTTAACTATTCTTTCAAAATCTTACTGAGGGCATTCCTTGTATGTGCCTCAAAGTGTTTCTGTACTCTAATCCTTCTTATCACTACCCTTGACATATATAATGAAGCAACAAATGAAAAAATTTGGGTAATTATGGTATAAGACAATTTCATGAAAACCTGATGCTTATTTTTAATGTATACATATGTGCTCACATGTTTGAGTGTATGGTGGAATATATTTTAGGGATGTGTTCCAGTAGAAGAGAATCCAAGACGACCAAAGTTGTGCATTGTATAGAGATCCACTGCCCCAAATTTTAATTCTTTGGAACTGACTGAGCAGAGACTTCCTTCAGCCCTGATAAGGTGGTTATGGAAATTGTATTTGGGGGTGTTCTGAAATGGCTTGAAATCCTTTTATTGCCTGTATACTCTCTTGAATTGTCTATTTCCTGAGTGAAAGACAAGCATAAATCACAATTTGAATTCTAAAATATTACATGCTTATTTATTGATCATAAATTGAATATTTACTGTATGTAACATAATCCTAGAAATAAAAGACACACATTCTGTCCTCATTTATATTTTAGTATGGGAGACAGGCAGGCCTCCCTCCTGGACAAGCGCATCCCTACTGTACTGCATCGGTAAGGATATTAGCCTGGGGCTGGAAGCTTAATGCAGGTTGTCTCTTGTCTGTGGATCATACCCAGGGGTACATTCTGACACGTAGACTTATTTGAAGAACTGCCAAATAAAGAAGTTTATTGGACTATCCAATTCTTGGGGATTCATGAATGAGATTCAGCTGCATCACGCACCCAGGAAAACGCACAAAATTTTGTGTTTATGTATATATGTGAATCCTATGATGTGAGAGCTCATACTTTTATCATATTCCCAAAAGGGTCCGTGATTTCAACAAGGATTAGAACCATTGTCCTAATGTGTAAACTGGCGGAGAAGGAAGTGATCCTCTGGTTAGAGTTGCTACTGGGGTTTCTCCAGGACTTTAACGTAAGATGTGGAGGATGCTACATTAGAAAATATTTTAAAATCAAGCCATGCCTTGCATATACTAGAGTATTGCAGTAAAGAAACTGGGGTTGAATTATTTTGTAAAGTACAGAATTTAAGACAAATATCCGTATTCATAAGTTCTGGTTTTTGTATGGAGCACTCCTATCTCGATGTCCATGGTGATACCACTACAGCCACCATGATGACGGCTCCGGCAGCTCTACTAGAACTTGTCGTTGCGTGTGTGACGACTGTGTACCAGAGGCGCTTTCTCTAGTTTTCTGATTTTCAGAACAATTATGCATGGCAGTTGTTATCTGCATTTTAGAAGTTAGGGGACCAAGGCTCAGAGAGACTAGGACACTTAGTTCTGCACGAGACAGCTTCTTATCCAGTGGAGCCAAGATTGGAGCCCAGCATTGGCAGATTCAAAAGTCTGTGCTCTGTTTGTAGTGTGGTGCTGATTTACTTTGCACTTATATGGTTCATTCAAGGTGTTTCTGATTTCAAATAACAGACATCAATTTGCACTACATTTAACAAAAATTTGTTGTAAGGAGAAGTGTCTTTAGGAGCTCAAAGATAGGAATGTATGTAGCTTCTGGAAGGAACTATAACTCAGAACTATGAAACCATTCTTTCTCCGACTGTTACCTTGCTCTTTCTCTTGCACATTGGCTCTGTTGTTCTCTCTCTGGCTTCTTCCTGCTGCTCACACGGATGATGGAATATGGCTGCTGCACAGCTTCAGCCAAGCACAGATATTAGCTGCCCCTAAATCCCAGTTCCAGATTCCTGGTAGAAAATCTGACTGGCTGTTTCAGACGAACATCCATTCTGAGTCCAATCAGCTTTAGCTAAGGAGGCAGAATTACATTGTCTAAACATGGCTGCCATGGGATTTGGAGCACCCTCCTTTCCTGGTAGGATGTCTGACTCTGGTCTTTTCTTACTCATCTGGTTTGACTACTGCCCATTCTGGGTATTCTAATTGTTACGTGGAGACGTCTAAGGATTCCCTTCCAGGTTTGATCCATGATTACAGCTCTTTGAAGAGAAAACAAGACTAGGATAGGCTTGGCCAGTGTGATTTCATGGCTCCTAAGGAAGAAGGTCATATCTCAGCACCAAGTGACGTATGTGTACACTTTCTGTTTTCCTCTGTGGCTGTGAAGAAAAGGAAACTTCAGGACAAATGTTGTTGCATTTTTTTGTAGGTGGCCCAAACTTATGACATTAAGTGATCCAAAAGTTTGTTTGCAGGTAAGTTGTTTAGAAGTCGGAACTTGTTTTACTTTGGAAACAATATTATACTTGCTAGTTTAGGTTTCTAGACAAACTGCAAATGATCATTTGGTCTGCAGCATAGCCGAAATGGCAATTATAATCTTGAAATTTTCTTGCCCTTGTCATTGGGGTCTGGACTCCTTTGTGTCTAAAGCCCTAATTCGTTAGCTTCCTGAATACTAATCCCACTGAACTTCTCTAAAGTTTGATCCTCTCTGGAAGCTCCATTTTCTTTCACTCTGAAGGAGGTAGGGAGAATGGTGTGCTGGTGAAGGATGGGTGTGGGCTCCAGGGATTGAAAGATGCAGGGGTACTAGACGCCACCAAAAGAAGGGCCGGGGAGAGTAGAGAGCAGAGAGTTTGGATGTCCTTAGTGAATCCCATAGGAAAGATAGGGGAGTCTGGGGAGGAGGAGTTGGGAGGGTGGAATGACTGGCCGCAACATTTGATAAATGTCTATTGTCATTAGTTAGTCAATGCCTTCGTTTAAAATATTAACTGCTTTTCTCTTGCGTGCAATTCTTTGACTTCTTCTTTCCTCTAGACCAGCTTGCTGTAAATGAATAAAGAATTTTACAGCAATTCCCGTGTGTTTAGCTGAATCCCTGAACTCACCTCCCAGGGGTGAGGTACCGTGACTGCACGGCAGTCCGGCCAGGGGCCAGGTAAATAGGAAGGTGTTTACTGGCCTCTAATTGTGTGGCTGAGTAATGTAATCGCAGCCCCTGCATACATGGCTTCAGTGGATGACTTTGTCGCCTTCTCTGACTTGGACCCAGAACTCTTTGCATTCTCAGCAAACAGATGGACAAAAAGGTTGAAAGAGGATCTTGTGCTAAAATAGTCCTTGAGTCATTCTTTTTGACTGTTTACTCTTCCAGGAAACTTGCTCCTTCCTTCTTGGAGAAGGCCAGTGCTGAGAACTAATGTACTCAGCCTGGTTGGGCTCTCTTCCCATTGTATATTTTATATTTTTCTTCTTGGTCAAGATTGGGCTTTTGCTAAGACAAGAATTGTGTCTAATATGTTTTGCCATAACAGCTGGCCTTTTGCTCCAAGTAGATGTTTAAAAATAGAATTCAAAGTTTTGCATCAACCTTCTATTTTTGCCCTCCTTCTAAAAAAAGTTCTGATATGGTAACAAGGAGAGGTTGATTTCACCTATAACTTTATTTTGGGAGGCATGGGTGCTCTAGCAGGAAGTCACTTGACTTGGTTATTAGTTTCTAGTCCAAGCTGTGGGAGTAACTGCCTGTTTGACCTCAAGAAAGAGGTTTCATGTTTTAGTGCTCAGGTTTTTCATCTGTAAAAACAGAATGATAAAACTTCTACTGAAAAGTTGTTATGGGTTGTCAAGGAACATGTATAAAGGACACATGGACAAAGCCAAAGCGGGTAGGATCGAGGGTAGGAGGTGGGGATGGCTGGGGTGGGGGAGTGGGGAAAATAGAGATAACTATACTTGAACAACAATAAAAAAATTTAAAAAAAGAAAAGTTGCTATGAGTATTCAATGAGATGATGTTTGTGAAAGCACCCAGAAGAGGTAGCATTGCTATAGTAATACAGGTTTTGATTAGTTTTTAGAGGTTAGAATTATCCTTTCTCTGTAGCAAAACAACTTATAATGAGTAAAGAGTAATTCACTTACAGATTTATTTATTGTAAACCTACAGTGTTGGGTTCAATACCTTTTATTCGGTTCTTACAGAATAGTGGTGGTAATACTCACACCATTCTCATTTCATCTTCCGTTTGATATTTGAACGAGGGATAAAATGAAGCATGGAGTAATTCAGGGCATACTGTGGCCCACAATGTCTCCATCTTGCTCCCTGGGGACATTGACTGTGAAGTCATTGTGCCTTCTGGTAAGAGGTGTAACCTGGTATGCTGTCAAAGATGCAGCTTGAACAGTCTTGACTGTTGAACTAAAAGAGTCAGCAGAGCTGGGCAGCCAGCCACCCTAGGTGGCAGCATTTTTTTGAGGATGATGGTATCTGCTTTCTCATCTCCAGTTTTTGTAGCTGTAGGTAGGTACTGCAACATCTGTGGTGTGCAGTGTCCTGTGGGGTTATGTATAAAGATTACTGGCTGAAATGATTGGAATTATTTTCTCAGAATTTAAGTAACGACATGTAAATAATAACGTTGGTCACTCTGAACAGTTTCGTCTCTGCTGGTCAAAGAGGATACGATCTGGATTTGCGATTTTCCATGTAACTGCTGAGGAGGAGAGCTTTAGCCTGTGTGTGTGTGTATCAGGTCATAGGAAAGGAAGGCAGGTGCTTGAAAGGGCCCCCTAATCCCCACAGAATGGCCTAGAGGCCTTGCACCAAAGTTTTTGTCATTTGTCTTGATTTGTTCTCACCATTACCTGGGGAGATAAAGGAGTCTTTCCTCCTTACCCCACTTATCAGGTCTCACATGACTGAGCTATTTATCTTTATTCACTAAGGCTTGTCAGAGCACTTATAAAATATCTAAATCTAAAGATAAAATCTGAAAGTATTGATATATCAGTAATGAGCCTCAGTGGGTTTAAGAAAGCCCTGGATATTACTGACAATTAGCAGTAAGTTAGGGTTGACTTCCTGTGATTATCTTTTGCTTTTATTGTAACTTGAACAAGTTTGTAAATGAGTACTTTTAAAATTCTTTGTTTCTGAAATAATAGAATGCCTTGGGTATAAAATTTTTTTCTGCCGTCAATAAAACTTACCTGTTATCCTTTGCTCATGAATTTGCTTCTGCTCAGCCTCTGTCCTGATGGCTTCGCACACCTCTACTGGTCATACTCTCCCCATCCTGCAGGGCTGGGCCCACGAAGCTGCCATCCTGGATAGGGGTCAGCACTGCTCTATTTATATGCTTGTCTTTTTCTGTACCGCTTGGAGTCTTATGTTTTAGTTATCTTTGTATTCCAGGCATTGAAATGCCCAGAAAAGATATACTTGAGTGACAGTTTGGAGAATGAGCAACTATTTGTTAGGTGAAAAGGCTGGGGAAGAATGGCCTGGGCATATGGAGGACCAGACGAATTTGTGAATGAGAAATTTGGGTGCCTGAAATGGTTTAGTAGACTGGTAACTTGGATGTAAAGTAAAAAGGGGAGAAGATGAATCTAAAAAAAGTCGGGAAGTTATATGTTACTTTGAATTTTGTGCCAGTTAAAAAAATCACTTAGGTTATTAGCCAGAATGACCTCTGTGATGCCCTGATCAATTGTATAATGCCAGGTAGAATTAGATCTTACGAGGTCAGGTCATTTGATTAGGTGAGTTATTATTTCATTAATTTTTTATGTAACAGTTCCGTCAAAGTAAATGGATGGGCATATTGGTCTGTGTTTAAAACATAAAGTTTGCTGAAATCACAAACTAAAATCTTAGAAGTTTTAATGGTTTGTTCCTGACTTAGAGGTAAAAATCTTAGTCTTAATTTATTTTGAGACAACTTTATAGCTGAATCTATGTTTTAATGAGCCTTTCCTGGTATGTTAGTTGCTAACCATTTAAAAATGTGATACTAATAAAAAGTTTATAATTAGATAAACTTGAATTCTTTTCTATAATGTCTGTTTGTGAAGATTAAAAGAAGAATGTATGCAAAATGCTTAGTACTAAGTACTATGCCTGGCACACAGTAGGTGCTCAAGAATATAATCTGTTTCTTCCTCAAACTCCCCAGAACCAAGGAAGCTTCTGCACTATCTCTCTGAACTTTCAGTGAAAACCTTAAGATAACAACACTCTGCCTCCACATGTATCTTTAAAAAAATATGTTTATTGATTTTAGAGAGGAAAGGAGAGAGAGGAAGAGAGAGAAACATTGATGTGAGAGAAACATTGATTGGTTGCCTCCCATACGCATCCCGACCAGGGGGAACCTACAACATATGTATGTGCCCTGACCGGAAATCAGTCCCCCAACCTCTTGGTGTATGGGACTATGCTCCAGCCAACTGATCCACACCCGCTAGGGCTCCACATGTATCTTAATTACATATCTGCTAATTATTTTATAAGAGTTTGGAATTTCCTATGTTATTTTTCAAAAGATTTCCTCTCTTAAATATTCTCATTGTCTGAATCTTAGGGCACAAGGCTGGTCTGATTTGAGTACAGAGTCTTCAAAGCCTTGGTGGGACCAAATATTTTAGCAGTTACTTGCATTTAAAATAGTTCTAGCCCCTTTCAACTCACAGATTCAGTTATCATGCTGAGGTACTCTTCACATGCAAAGCAAGTGCTTTTCTCCTGGTTGGTAGGTGGTAGTAGGTTTGCCTGATGCCTACTAATGCCAGAGAGGAATTGAGATGTCAGATTGGAAAGTGAAAACTTAAGCTGGGTGTTTGCTGGGGAGCATTTAGGAGTATTGCATGCCTTTGGATTGTTTAATTAGATTCCACAGTGATACAATCATCTGGATGTTAAAAATAATTAATTGCCTTGTTTTGTACTTAGAGGTATCACGGTTCCAGATTCACAAGTCAGAATGCATTTTGCAGCGGGACCACTGACGTGTGAACAATTATTACTGACTTAGCCTTTAGGTGAGCACAGCAGGTTACCTGGTCACATCACCAAGACTTCTTTCAGGGAACATTTCTTCGGAGAAGTGCAATTTTCCAAACCCCAGTTACTAGAAATAATAGAATTGTTATCCTCGTTGGCCAAAAACAAAAGAAAACTATAACAAAGATAATTCTCCTTGGGTGAGAATTAAAAAAAATTAAGGTGGGTGGAGGTGGAAGAGAGTATAGGAGGGATAAATGATAATGGAAAAAATACAATAAAAATAAATTTAAAAAATTAAAAAGTAGACCTTGTTTAGATCACACTCCCTAATCATAATCCAATTAAATTAGAAATCAATATTAAACATATGAACAAAAAACAACTACTTGGAAATTAAGAGAAATACTCTCCCAGAAAAACCTTTGATCAAAGAGCAAATCAAAGAGAAATGATAGGTTCTTCAAAAAGCAATAAAAAAGTTTACTTTATACCCAAATCTTTAGGGTATAGCATATACCCAAACCTTTACTCAGAGAAAAATTTATAAGTGATCATTTTTTTATTTATGAAGAAAAGACCATCAAACACCTGACCCCTCAAAAAAAAAAAAAGCAAATGATAAAATTAAAAGTTGGAATTAATGGAATAGAAAAACAAGTAGAAAGACTAAATAACACTAAACTGAAAAAAGTTAAAATATACAAGACTAGGAATGAGAAAACAGACATAATCACAAAAATAGAAGAGTTGGAAAGAATTACAAGAATTATACATGGAGATGAGAGCCAAAACTCTTAGAAACAAATTTGGAAATATGGAAGAAGGGAACAGTTTAATAAGCAGAATGTAAATGATCAATATTCACGCACATAAAAAATGCAAACAGATCAGTTACTGTGGGAGTCTCCAACTGTGCCTGTTTGACATTGGTTCTGGAATTTTTTTTTTTGGGGGGGATTTTTAAGGAAGTATTTTTAAACTCAGTAAAATAAGATAGGATAATAGTCCTCCGTCTTGTAATATCAGATTTTACTATGGTCTGCTCTAATAGCATGCTCTGTAAAGCATGCACCATTAACACATTCTTTAAGGTGAGAGATGGCAAGTATGACCTTGTATTTTTTCCCCAATTCTCTCCAAATGCAAGTTTACGTACAACTCTCTCTAAAGAACAGCATGCAAAGCACTTGCTGGTAAAATGAAATAGGTCCTCCATTGGTGGCTAAGGCTAACTAACTCATCCCAGTCTTGAGAGTGGTGGAAGTACTCGCTGCTGCTAGTTCTGTTTCTGCTTGGGTTTGGTTAGCTGTGTCATGGCCCCCACTGTGGCCTGCGACAAGCATGAAGCCGCCAGGCTGACCGTTGGCAAGGTCAGTTGCTAGTGTGGGAAGTCTGATTGCTCTTGGTGTAGTGGTTTTCTCATTTTTGTATAATGTAATCTATAGCTCTTTATTTTATTGTTTACTAACTTTAACATTTATTTTGGAATAATCTCCTTTGGCAGAAAATGAGCTAGAGAAGTACACAGTTTAATGAAAAATCAAGCACAGAATTTCTGTTTAAGAAAGACGGTGATGAATGTGTAACTCATATCTTCTTGAAAAGTTTATAATTATTTTAAGAATACTTTGCACAAAGGCCACAATTTAACACATGCAGCTGCAGAAGTCATTACATTTCATTCTCTGAAGCATGACTTTTCATTTAGATCAAATATCAACTTAAGTCTATTTCACCCATTTTCAATTTTAAGTTTTCTTACACATATAAGGAAAGTGAGGTGGTCGCTGTTAATCTGTTGGCACCATTAGCAGAAGAGAAATTTTCAGAGTATGCCAATTTTATAAAAACATTACCAGATGATTTAAATAGAAATTCAACTGAATTTTTTCCTGAATGGTTTAACTTTTTTCTATAATTCATAGAACCAAAGTACAATTTTTATAACAGTCCTTCTACTGAAATGTAATTACTTTAAATTGTGAATTCTCTTTTAAATTTATTTTAAAGTTTATCATCAAAAAAATTTAAACTGCTTTATTGAGGTAAATTTTATATGCCAGATATTTCACACATTTTAAATATTAAGTTACACAACTTTTAGTAAATTTATCCTGCGTACAGCCATCACTACCATCCAGTTTTAGAACACTTCTGTCACGTCCAAGTTATCTGCTGCCACTGTGCAGTCAATCCCCACTTTCACATCCGGTGCCAGGCAACCATTAAAAATGACTGATTTCTTTCAAACAAACTGTAATAGAAATAGAAATAACTGCCAAATTTTAAATTCTTCTACATACACTAAGAACCTAAACTACAACATTTTTGTGATGAAGCTGATGTTAAATAAAAAAGGTTTTCCACATACAGTATGTGTTTTCTCCTTTTGCACTCCATTATCAGTCAGATTTTGGAAATGTTTTGAGTTTTTTAAAATATATTTTATTGATCAAGCTAGTACAGTTGGTCCAATTTTTCCTCCTTGTTCCTCTCCTCCCAGTACCCTCCTATACCTCTGGCAATCCTTCCTCCTTAGTTTATGTCCATGGGTCATGCACATAAGTTCTTTGGCTACTTTATTTCCTATACTATTTGTGACATGCCCCTGTCTGTTCTGTACCTACCAATTTGTACTTCTTACTCCCTCACCTTTTCCCCCATTTTCTCCTTTTCCCGTCCCAGTTGGTAACCCTCCAAATGATCTCCTGTTCCTGTTCTGGTGGTTTGCTTAATTTTTTTTTTTTAATTTCAGTTGTTGATAGTTGTCAGTTTATTACCATTTTACTGTTCATAGTTTTGATCTTCTTTTTCTTAGCTAAGTCCCTTTAACATTTCATGTAGTAATGGCTTTATTGATGATGAATTCCTTTAGCTTTACCTTACCTGGGAAGCCCTTTATCTGCCCTTTCATTCTAAATGATAGCTTTGCTGGGTAGAGTAATCTAAGTTGTAGGTCCTTGTTTTTTATCACTTTGAATACTTCTTGCCTGCAAAGTTTCTTCTGAGAATCAGCTGACAGTCTTATGGGAACTCCTTTGCAGGTAGCTCTCTGCTTTTCTCTTGCTGCTTTTAAGATTCTCTCTTCATCTTTAACCTTTGGCATTTTAATTCTGATGTGTCTAGGTGCAGTCCTCTTTGGGTCCATCTTGTTTGGGACTCTCTCTACTTCCTGATTTTACGTGTCTATTTCCTTTACCAAATTAGAGAAGTTTTCTTTCAATATTTTTTCAAATAAGTTTTCCATTTTTTGCTTTTTCTCTTCTCCTCCCGGTACCCCTATGATTTGGATGTTGGTATGTTTGAGGTTGTCCCAGAGGCTCCTTAGCCTAGCTTTATGTTTTTGATTTTTTTTCTTCTTGCTGTTCTGATTGAATGTTTTTTCTTCCTTATGTTCCAAATCATTGATTTGGTTCTTGGCTTCATACACTCGGCTGTTGATTCCCTGTGAATTTTTCTTTATTTCACTTAGTGTAACCCTTATTTCTTCCTGGGTCTTTCTTATGCTGTTGAAGTATTCAGTGAATTCCTTGCATGTTCTAATAACCAGGGTTTTGACCTCTGCATCTGAGAGATTGCTTATCTCCATTTTGTTTATTTCTTTTTCTGGAGTTTTGTTCTGTTCTTTCATTTGGCCCATGTTTCTTTGTCTCCTTGTTTTGGCAGCCTCCCTGTGTTTGTTTCTATGTGTTAGGTAGAGCTGCTTTGACTCCCTGTCTTGGTAGTAGGAAAGCGCACTGGTAAGTTGGATTTGGCGGAGCCTTAGGTTATCACCAGGGTAAGGTAACCTGTGTGAACCAGGTTGATGGAGTGTCCAATATGGTGTCTCTGCTCTGTGGCTTTGTGTAGGGGAGGGCTTAGAGAGGGGACAATGGCTGCTGACTGTCCTCTGGAGTTTTGTCCAGGAGGAAGCTGTCTCCTAGCACTCACCCTGTTGCCAGACACTTCAGTTCTCCCTGTTTGCCACTGGTGCTCTTCCAGCTGCTGCCCTGGTGTTGGAGCTCAGAGGGCGTGTGTCTGTATAAATCCTAAGTCTGTTTCAGGTCCTTTAAGAGGAGAAGCCTGAGAATTCTGCAGTTTCTTCCACTGCCCCAACCCTCTCTGTTTTTTACAGCCAGAAGTTATGGGGGGCTTCTCTTCCTGGCACTGGAATCCTGGGCTGGGTGGTCTGATGGGGCTGAGATCCCTCCCTCCGAGGTGTCACATCCAATTTTTATCCACCAGACATGGATGTGGGACCATCCATTCTGCATTTCTGCATCTCTGTGTCTCCGCACGTCCTACCTGTCTGGACGGATGTGACTTCTTTAATTCTTTGGTTGTTGTACTTCCATATGGCTTGGTTTTTTGATGATTCTGGGTGATAGTTGTTTTGTAGTTTAGTGGTAATTTTTGCTATGGTCGTGTGAGGAGGCAAGCCGTATTCACCTATGCTGCCATCTTGACTGGAAACCTGTGTTGAGTTTCTGAATAACTGCTTTGTAAATCAGTGCCTATTGATAGTTGACTATTTTTTGCAAAGCGGTTCTATAATTTTGGATTGTATCTTGTTTGAAAGGCATATCAAAGTGTTCAGTTAATGGTATTCATCTTTTGAAGTTTTGCAGTCAAAGCTTGCATGGAGAACAAAGCTTGCATGTGGAAAGGCATTAGAATTGATCCTTATAAATGCAAAAGAGGAACTGAATGGTTAAGAAATCAAACACAGTATATAGGGTTTAATTTTGAAATTTTATAGTTAGTCCCAAACCTGAGACTAAATTTATAAAAAAGTCAATCTAGAGCCACTCTGGTAGAATTAATAAAATATTTGGGGAGATGGCCGGATGCCTGATAAATGTATAATTGAAAGCTTTTGTCTATTTAAGAAAAGCAGTGAATATTAAGAAATGAAATTTTTCCCTTAAATAATAAAACCATAAAAATATACATAATATATACATTTCTTGCAGTTCCAAAAAAGCATAGCAACATGAGTTTTCAAAATGATCAAAAAATGAGCAGAAAATGATCATAAAATTTAATATTGATAAAGATATATCCTATTATACCCAAGAAAAGTATGAAAAATAAGAATACTATAAACTCACTATAACTGACATAGTGTTCATCTAGCAATTGACAGATAGATCATTGGAACAGAGTAGATTCAGAGATAGGTCATTTAGAATAGCTCATAGAAAAGACAGACAACTTAATATTTGATACACGTTACAGTTCAATTCAGTAGAAAAATCCTGGATTACTTAATAAATTCTTCTGTTATACATAGTTCCCTATCTGGTTAAAATATAACAGGACTCATCATATGCCATTTAAATATAGTTCATTGGTAGATTAAGTAAGAATTTTTAAAAACCATAACAATTAACATCTCACAAGAATATCGAGGAAAGCACACATGTACAATCTGAAGCTTTGGAAATCTTCTTAAAACTGGAAGCCCCAGAAGCTACATATGAAGAGGAAGGGATATCATAACATATGTAATCAAAAACTATTTTATGGAAATAGTAACATAACATAAATCAGTAGACATCAGCTATGTGTGGAAAAGTGTTTGTAAAATATTGCAGCCAAATGTTCATATTTATAAAGAGCTATTATAAATAGGAAAAATGTACACTACACTAAAGCACAATGGACAAAGAATGTGAGAAGACAGTTCAGAGAGCTAAGATCAGTGGGGTGTGTGTGTGTTAGCATACCTCAGTATGATTCAGTGAACACAGAGAAAAACGCTTAGAAGACACCACGGGCTATTAACTTTGGTATATAGGTGAATGAGGGGCTGATGTGAGCAGAAGGTGAAAAAAAATATTATGACGCTCTTCTCATAGACCACTGAGGGAGATAGACGTACAAAAAGAGTGCCAAAGGTGAGGAAGGAAGAGCTGAACTAGAAGAGGAAGGAACACCCACGTATCTGAAAAGAAGTGACTCTGGGTAGAAACATTTTCCTCAGTGCTGGCCTTATGACATCATTTATTACTTGCAACTAAGTGACACAATGACTTCCGTGAGATAAATATAGTTAGGTGGGCCAGGCATAGCATGAGTTTAAAAGTTACTGTGACTCCCTTGGAAAAAGATATTTTACTTTGCAAAGACATGTCACATGACTGTCATTACAGCTTATCAAAACTGATCTTCATATATTTAATCTCAATTGATCTTCATATAGTTAGATTCCTCTCCAGGGGCCAAGAGGAATGAGAAAGGTCCACTTAAGGAGCACTGATTTGTAAGAAAGATCTCTCTGAGATTCCATTTTCTTGGCAATGCAAGCATTGTTGAGCAGAGTCTATGGTTTTTGCTACAACTGTTAATACCTGGCAGAGTCCCTGTGGTGCCCCTTGTGAGGGCCACACTGTGGCATGGGCTCCGGGGAGCTATACTGAACCAACCCTCTTAAGACATTCTTAGGAGAATATGGAGGATTTCAGATGAAAAGTGGTAGATATGAAAGAGAAACAGACTTTCCCAGTGTAGGTTTCTTTTCTTTTCTTTTTTTTATTGTGGAATATGGAATAGGATCCCTGCCTTTCTAGGGACTTGCATTTCTCCATCCAGCATTCATTTAGCCCTGGGTTCTATGCCTTGTAATTTTGGTTTCCTTGGTCTGTTGCAGATGATAGTATTTGCTGGTTCTATCCAGCTTCTGATTTCACTGGGGACTTTATGATTCACTATTTCGCAGAAAGAGGGACAAGAAAGGTGAAAGGAGGGAGAAAGCAGGAAAAGAAGGGAATCAGGCATCTATGTTACAGAGAAAAGTTTTTAAGGTGCCTTTAAAATAAAGTCCTACTGGAAAATTAACATCTATGAAATTCCCATCTATGAGTAATTTGGTCCCTGTAGAGTGGAATCTTCATTTGAAGAATGAAGTTCCTCATGATTTAAACCAAGAAATAGTTTGACTTTTAAGCCAAGCCCTTTCTATCATGTAGGATATGGATGCACAAACTGAGCTCTTCATGTCCTGTACACCAGCAGTCCCCACCGTTTCTAGCACCAGGGACCACTTTTGCCCAGAGCAGAGGTGGAGAGTGGGGTGGGATAGGAGGTGGAGTTCAGGTGAGTTTCCCTTGAGTACCCTTGGTGACCCTGGCTGGGGAGGGGGGTGGTGGTTTGGGACCCCTGCTGTACACCAGTTAGTGCATTGTCTTGGATAACAATTTATGGGAACATTGGGAATTTTTTTTTCTCATTGATTATCTGATGTACAGGAATTTGGAGGACATGGTAATAATATTAGTAGAAGGATTGATGCACACTTTGCAAACATAAGATTTTCAAGACTATTTCATCTGACTTTCTAGTGGAGAATCTTTTTTCAGGGCTAATGGAGTCATTTTTTTTCTAGAGTTAGTTGATGAACAAGAGTGCTGAAACACATTTTCTCGTTGGCCTCATGACCCCAGCTTGCTCGTGGTATTACATGTGGGATGTAAGGATCTTGAACAGTTGAACCCTTTGGAATCTCGCTCTCTCATTCAGTTCTCCATCTTGGGTCTTGGTGGGTTCTCATGTGGTGTAAAGGCAGTGGTAGTTTGAGGTTACAGTCACGCGCTCCTTAATGGTGGCATCATTCTGAGAAATGCCTCTTCAGGTGATTTTGTCATTGTGCCAACATCTACCATAGAAACATAGATGGTATAGACTACTACACACCTATTGTTTTAGGCTACAAGCCTGTATTGCATGTTGCTATAAAAAACAGCATGAGATTAAATCAAGTACAAGAGAAAATGTTGCAATCAAGAGACGGGGCAAACACGAAATGTCTGTGGCTGCTGCCAGCGTAACATGGCATGGTTGTGCAGCAAACATTTTTTTTGTAAGTGGAAAGAGTGCATTGTAACATAATAAAGTGCAGTATAGTGAATACAGCAATGTAGTTGTGTGTTATCGTTTTCAAGAAGTATGTTCTGTATGTGATTGCACGCACTGTGCTTTTATATGTCTGGCAGCGCAGCAGGCTTGTTCATACCAGCATCACCGCAAACACGTGGGAACTGCATGCGCTGTGACGTTGTGACGGCTGTGATGTTACAAGGCAATAGATGATTTTCATTTTCCTTTATACTTATTTGTCACGAGTTAAAATAAAGGTCATTTAAAATACGAATTACATACGTTTCAGTTTTTCCTAATGTACCATTTAACAGATGTGTGTTTTTAAAATTACATTTGTTGGGGTGACATTAATTAATAAAATTATATGTTTCAAGTGTACAGTACTATAATACATCGTCTGTATATTGTGTTGTGTCTGTACCACTGAAAGTTAGTCCTCCTTGTCACCATATATTTGACCTCCTTTACCCTTTACTTAGTAAAGGGCTGAATGTAATTTCAACTCCTTAACTGTTAAGGAGTAGTTACAATTATACAGTCCTAAAATTACATTCGGCTCTTTGAAGGCAACCTCGAGGCTGATGTGGCCCCCTGTGAAAATGAGTTTGACACCCGTACTTTACTCCCTCCCCCACCCCTCTATTCCTTGGTAACCACCTACTGTTGTCTATGTCTATGATTTTGGGGTCTTTTTTTGTCTTGTTCGTTCATTTGTTGCTTTCAGTTCAGCTCCATTACAATCTATGACACCACTATCACCTACCTGTGTGCTCCATGTTGACTGAAAAGTTTTATGCAGCCCATGACTGTTTGCTGGTCAGGCTTTTCTTGTTGGGGCCCAGCTGGTTTTGACTTGCTCTGTGAGAGGTTGATATGCTCTGGTATGTATGAAATAGAACCAAGGGACATGTCCCCAGCATTTTGAAAACTTTTGTTATCAAGTCTGAGGTAACCGGATGACCATTTCTGAGTCAAATTTTGACTCTCCATGTAGTTTGACTTTCCACCTGAGTATATCTCTGGCACAGTTTATATCACATTGTTTTATAATGTTCTTCGTCTCATTTTGTACAGTGTCTTACTCTTACTCAACATTCTCGGTAAAGGTTGACTTGAATATATAAGTTGAGCACCATTAGATGCAACAGAAACCCGCAAAGGGAACTGCCGCTGTTTGGAAATGAGGAGTCACCACGCAGACAGTGGCAGCACCCCACGACCTTTGCCTTAGTTCTGTCCCCTGGAGAAAGAACTGCACCTATTGCGGAAGCCCGTTTCCCAATACTTTGTTCTGTCATCTGATCTCTGCAAACCAAGCAAATCATTAAAACAATTTTATGTTTTAACACAGAATATAACTAAGATGTCACATCCAAGTTACATAACTTACATATTAAGGTAAATTAGAAGGTTAATTTCAATAGCAGAAGAATGAATCTTGAATCTTCTTCATATTAAAGAGAACACTTTTCCAAAGAAGAAATCCCACTTGTTAATTCTCTTCTTTTGTAGGACTACAGTGCATTTTTCAGTATATATCTATTATCTGTTGATGTTCTCTGTTATATACTATGGCATATATTACTATATAAGTGTCTTACACATAAATATCTAGTAATCTAGTAAATTTATTTCTATATAGTTTTGCCTCATATGCAGGGAAAATGTTAACTCTGCTTTAGATTTATTTATTTTTTAAATATAACTTTAGATATCTTACAAATTAATACAGTACTACAGTTTGGACTACTTACCATTCATGTCCAGATATTGTTTGCTTTTTTTTTAGGAAAGTCTGTAATTCTGATTAGGAAGTAATTCTTTATTATGATGAAGGTCAACATGGACTATAATCTCTATAATTTGTAATGTTATGTCTATTATTGCTTAGAAAGATAAAAAACACTTTTGTAGATTATAGTGGCTGGGTTTTACTTCTCAGTCTATCAAATTTTACATGCATTTTTCCAGTCTAAAAGAAGCAGTTCCTTCTTAGACTTATTTGAGGGCTTCTCTTTCATTTGCTCTTTAAATACTGGTGTTCCTTTGGTCGTCTTTGATGATCCCTTTCTTTTCCTGCCCCCTCTTCCTGCCTTCTTAGATGAAGCACATTGACTGAGCTCCTGTTGTGTAGCAGGACGGGCCCATGCTGTGCAGCTGAGCGGGTTTTATACCACACAACCCCAGCCACCCTTCGAATTAGATAGTGTCATCTCATTTAACCTCACGGCAACCTATGAGAGGCATATCATCACTCTTATTTTATAGATGCAAAAACTGAGTTTTGGGTATGTTAAAAACTTGTTTGAACTTACATAATAATGAATGGGTGATAGGGTTTGTGTGGGTCCAGAGCCTCTGATTCTCTCAACAGCATGCTGGCTTTTGTGGATGATTTCAGCTCTTGGTCATGTCATCCCCGGCCACAACCTAAATGATGGTAATTCCTAGAACACTCTCTACCTCAGATTTCTCTGTGTTACTGGCCTACGAGACAAGTCTTTCCAGTATGTCCCGGAGGCACCTCAGATTCCGCAGAATTAAAATGGATTCATCATCATTTTCCTAATGACTGCTCCTCCTTTATTCCCAAACTCAGTTAGTGGCACCAACAGCCTGGGCTCTCCTCTCTCCCTTATCCCCCCACATACAATCAAATCTTTCAGGTCTTAATACTTCTGTTTTTGACATCTCTCTCCATTTGTTTCCTTCTATTTCATGTCAGTTGTCACTACTGTTAGTTCAGGCTCTCATTCTTTTATTCTGAATGCATCCACTCTGTCTGAATTATAAAAAGTATTGCCTGAAGTCTCACATCTCTAGGCCTTTGCATTGGCTGCTGCCTCTTTCCACCTTCCCCAATTGGCCACTTGAGGACTCAGCTTTAAGTCACTTTTCCAGGGATGCCTTCCTGGATTCTTTTTATCAGCGCCTTCCCTTAAAATTAAATTAAGTTGCCCTTTACTCCCATGGCACATCATGTGTAAGTCTATCATGTCACTCCTCAGAATACCCTGATAGTGGGTTTGCTTGTCTGACTCCTTCCCTAGACTGCGAGCTCTCAGAGAACGGGGACCACATCCAGCTTATCTTTGTCTTCCAAGTACCAGTGCTTTTCTGAGAGGAGATCAGTAAATGCCTGCGGGAGTGAATGAATGCACATGGTGGACTCATTAGGCAGACCGGAAAGAATTGTCCACGTGATCCTGAAGTGTTCTACGTGTTTATTCAGTTCAACTAAAATCTGAATGCAATTTTTATAAACTTGCATGGTTGAAAGTAATGCTGATATTTAAAGTTATACAATATATTTTTCTTCCCCTCTGCCAGTTACAACAATAGGCAGCCTGATAATTGCCTAAGCCATGTTTTCATTCCTATTGGCAGCCGTATCTTCCCCCTTGCCCCGCTGATAAGAGATTATTACTCAATTGCATGGTAATTTAAAAAGTGGACTCAGTCAAACTTTGGTTTAAGGTGCCAAACTTTTGCATCAACATTAATGAATAGATTCAACTCCCAGAAGGTGTTTCATGCATCTTGATTCCTATCCAGCAACAACAGTTACTACACCAGAAAGTACCTTGAGGTTGATTATGTTAGAACTTAAGCTACTGCTAAATTTGAAGTTAGACATCCATGGGGTGGTTTTCATTGACAGGTACTTTTTGCATCTGAGACAGATTAAGATTTGATTCCAGCTCTGTCCCCTATCTGGTTGAAGCCAAACACTTCCGGTAAATCTCCCTGGATGTCAGTTTCCTCATTTTAAAAATTAAGCATTTAGACTAACCCAGCTAGGAGAACTTTTCAAACTCAAATATCCTCTGATTCTATTACTTTGCATTTCCACGGTGAATTCTCTGTCTTGTTTCCCTTGTCCACTTACTTTTCCTTCCTCCCCCACCAGTGGACTGGTCCTCCTGCTTGTCCTACCACCACACACAGATACACTGTATTCTTCAGCACCTGGCTTTGATCTGAAGGTTTTCTTCAACGTGGAGAGAGCTGAGAAGCACTTTGCTATGTGCTCTTCCTTCACTGGCATGCTCAGATCCCTTTCACTAAGGGTTTGCTAGTCTCTCCCTTTTGGGAAGCACATTCCTGTGTGCCGTTGCATAAGTAGAGTAAGGTTGCACAGTGAGCACAGAAAGATTCTTGTATCCGAGTGAAGACATTTGTAAGTTGCAACAGATTAGGGACTGTGATTTTTGACATCTGGGGGAGCAAGTAGGTATTTATTCTTTTTAAACATTATACAAACTGTCTAAGGTTTTGGAGAGAGGAAGGCCCATCATAGTCTCCCACAGTTTCTGGATTACTTTGTTACATTTTCTTTAATTGAGAGTACAACCTGTTAGGTTACTAAGTGTTCCCCACATACTTTGGTGACAAAGCATTTAAAGCAAAATCATTGTTTCATAAAGGCGTGCCTGTATTTTATGAGGTAAACTAAGATGGTCTTGATTTCATTTGCCTGAGTTTTCATATTATCATTGGACACACAAGGACAAATCAGGTACAAGGTGTTTTTTTTTAATTTAAATCATTTTTTATTTTTCAATTACAGTTGACATACAATATTATATTACAGTAGTTCCAGGTGTACACCGCTGTGATTAGACATTATATAACTTTCTAAGTGATTATATTGATAAATCTCATACCTATCTGACACTGTACATAGTTCATCACCACCAAACCAGTATTACATGAAGTGTTAGAGGGTTTTCTTGAAGAAGGAGGAGAAGGAGAAATCAAAAGAACAATGAAATGGCAATAAATACGTATCTATTAACAATTGAATCTATAAATGCAGAGAACTTTTCCACTGTTGCCAGATGGGAAGGGGTTTGGGGAGATGGGTTAAAAAGGTGAAGGGATTAAGTACAAATTGGTTGTTACAGAATAGTCATGCGGATGTAAAGTACAGCACAGGGAATACAGTCAATAATACTCTAATAACTAGATAGAAGGTATTTTGATGAGATGTGCATGGGACGTGTTTCTAAAAACAGTTTTCTGGCAAGGTGGGAAGGCAGGTCTGGGTTGTTGGAAGTAGAAGAAAAAAAAATTTAAAGAGCCGGGAAGGAGGGAGACAGAGGTCCCCTGGGAGGACACAGTGCAGAGAAGCAGCAAGTTCTGAAAGTCAAGAGGCGGCATGCCCCTGCCTGGGCAGGACGGAGGGCGCACGGGGCTGCCACTAGACACCCTGCTCTGCATTTCTGCAGCAGCTGTCCCAGAAGGACCAGAGAGAGGTCCTGCCACGAGGAGCCAGCGCGGGAAGACTGGATTGCCCCGGGGCTCTGGCGGCGGGTTCGAGCAGGGTTAAAAGACCAGCACCTGCGGTCGAAGTGCGATTCAGCTGAGAAGTAGGAAGTGCCGCGCCTGCGCTTCCTGTATAAATAAACGGGCGGCTGCGGGCGCTGCTGCTGGCGAGCTGCGCCCCACGCTCTGCGAGGTTCCCGGGCACCGCGGCAGCTCCCGAGGCAAGAGGTGGTTGGTTGTAGGTCCTCCTCCTCCGGGCCAATAGGTCTGGGAGCCCGAGTCCTGTTACAGACCTGCAGAGTGCAGCGCTGTCAGCTGCAGAGCAGGGAGGACGGGCAGAGAATGAAACAGCTCCTCCTCCCCGGTGTGCGTGCAGGAGACTGCTGAGAAGCCAAGCGGCCGGAGGAACGTAGCTCTCCAGCCAGGTATGTTTAGTAAGCTTTTAAAAAACTGCAGGCAATTAAAATAAAGTTTAAAAAAATAAATAAAAGCTTCAGGCATTGCAAGACGGGAATGGTTTTGGACTAAGAAAAGGAAAACGGACAGGAAGCTATGATACCATGGTTTTTAGCTGTATGTTCTGTGTCTAGTGCTTCAACCATACAGAATTTAAATCATTCCGAATGCCTCAAACAGCTGTCAACCTTTAAAAATAGATGTCTTCATAAAGGTAAAAGAAACTAATTTCTGCTAAAACAGTCTCTACAGAATGTGTTGGAAAATTCAAGGTTAGATCAAACCTCCCAATGTCTCAAGGGGAGACCAAAAGTTGGCATAACCTCAGATGTTTACCTGCTGTTTCTTGGAAATGCATAGCAGTATGTTGACACAGGTAGATATGAATAAGATGTTGTATTACCCCTGGGATCTTGGCCATATGTTATGCTGATTATTTTGTCAGACAATTGCAGATAAAACAAAGTGAAACTATGATCTTATACTGCTCTAATCAAATTTAAGTTAAAATGAAACTGATTTCTGCTATTTCAGCAGAGAAAAGGTATTTTCGCTTGCCCCTTTCCGGGTACCTTTTGCATTTCTTGTTAGTTTCGGTGATTCTGCTGTAAGTCTACTCCCGATGCATATACTTCTCTTATTCAGATTTCTCACAAATAAATCCCCCTTTCTGGGAAAATGTTCTGTGTCTTCATGGTTCCACTATAGTCCCTCATGTTCTTTCTTCCTTCTGCTACACACATATCTTATCAAAACATTAGCTGAGACTCCTAATGGGACTATCTGTATTCTTCTGTTGAATACCTTGAGATTTCTGGATGTGTATTTGAACATAGCCAGGTATGAATTTAAAAAAAAAATGTATCTAACATTTCTGAAGCAGCAGTTTGGGGGTGTCTAGGCAGAAGCAAAAAATGAACTTTGAGATGACTCAGTTTTCAGGGTGTGGGTAAGAGGCAGAAGGAACCCAGCCAGTCTTCACTGAGTTGTTGGCTAATTAAAGTATCAGCTGCAGCTTTCACTGAGATGAGCCTCTTGAGCCCTGGTCCTTTTCATCGGATTCCTATGCTGGTTCCTCCTTTTTTTTTTTTTACTCTGTCCTCCCTTCCCAACCCTAGTCATTTGCATGGGCAGCAGTCCTTTAAGTGCTTCTGGAACTATTTGAGGAGAAGAGGCAGGGAGGAATAGAACAATAGCCACAGCAAATCCACAAAGCCACTTGGAGAGAATTGTATTAGGCAACCCAAGGCCTCATTTTCTCCCAGTTCCTGCCTTACTCTTGGCATGCCTGTGACTGGTATTTTTATCCTTTGTAGTGGGCATAAACTGGGAAAAATAGGAAAGGAAATAAAAACCTGTTTCAAAAGTAGCCTCTGACTAATTGAAACTGTAAACATGTGTAGAGAATGTTAAAAAGATGTTTAGCTGCAGAACTGGATTGCTTGGCTTTTTATTTAAAACAAACAAAAAACTCAAACCAACCAATCTCTCCCCACCCCCAAACCAATCACCCTAGGTAACTTGCGTCTACACTGCTGTGCTGGAAGTGAGGTTTGAATGTGGTCACACACTGTCTAAACCCAGAATTTTACAAATATTTACAGTCATCAATGCCAAATACCTTTGTGCTGAGCCCCAAGAACATTCTCTGTGTTCAAAAGCCCCATTCTCATGAATGGTTTCAGTTCACTGGCAATTTAAAGGCATCAGGCTTCCAAACTAGGTCAGTTTAAGACATGTCTTTTTTTTTCAATAATAGTTTTTGGTTCTCCCAGATTATGGACCAAGTTTTCTCAGCCAAACTGTACAACAGAGAGAGAAGTTATGCTCTATTTAGAAAAGAAAAAAGTTTATTTTATCTATTTATCTTTCTAGAAACTATCTTTCTCTTCAATAATATGAATACCTTTTATATGAGAACGTTTACTTTAGTTTTTCTTTTTGAAAAGTACTTTCAATATTTTAGATGTTTAGAAACATTTATAAGGACATCAGAATCATTTCTCTGTGGTGTTTTTAAACTAACTCTGGCTCGTATGTTGCCCCTGGCCTTGACTGATGACATTACTTTCTTGTTAAGTGAGGTTTGGGAAAGTGTTTGAAATTGCCAGTTTGAGGCAGAGGTCAGGAATCATGTTGAACCTAGATGTTGGTAGAGGAACAAAGTCCAAACAGTTTTTGGGACTAAACTTACTTTGTGCAACTAATTATTTTGGATATGGCAAAGGGACCAAGCTGCCCCACAAGTCACGCTTTCCACCTGGGGCTGTGTGCAGTAGGTATCTGCAGTCCCTGCTCCCGAGTGCTTTGACTTTTTCGGGGATGCCTGCCTTATTTTATAGAAGTTCCTTAGCTACAGTAAATTACCGGGGTTTGAATTGCTGAAAGTAAATACAGATGAGAACCAGGCCTTTAATATTTTCTTTTTCCCATGTACATTCAGAAAACTTATCTACTAGAATATTGAGTGCCTACTGTTTGCCAGGTATATGAACGCTAGGTGCTGAGGATATAGAGTTGTATAAGATGTGCCCTCTGTCCTCATGGAATTCACATTAGCTTGGACGTGACTTTGAACTAGAGTGATAGTTCACTGTTCGTGTTGTTTTACCTGAGCGTGAAAAATGATGTTTGTCCTCCCAACCATGGTTTCTCAGATGTCTTATCACCTGAAGAGTCATAACATCTAAGTCCCATTTATTTATTTCAATTTTAATTTGTTTTTTTCACTTTAGGCGTATGTGGGAGGTCTTGTACTAATATTTTATTTTTATTAACTTGAGCATTTTTATTGACTTGGCCAATGAGTACTTGTAACCCCAATGCATCATACTGTAGTAGTTATTTAAAAATGGAAAACAATACATTAAAGAGAATAAAAGTGATCGATGTTTTTGCAACATGGAATGAGGAAATTCTCATCTATGATGAGATCCCTTCCTTGAATTGAAAACACAACAGCCTAAGTGAAATGCACATCATCTGTTCACAGCTCAAGACACTTCTGCCCGTATGGCAGGTAGTATCTACGAAAGAACATACCTGGAAAGCCGTGTCTCTTTGGTTCTAATTCCTCTGCAGTCATAAATTTGAGTCCCAGACCTTTAGTCAACTGGTTCTTTGTCTGTTTGGAAGGATAGTGCAGGACCTCTTATTTCCTCTCTTGTAATCATACACACTGGACTTGTGGCTGAAGCCATAAACCCACAAATTGTCCTGTGTATGAGTACATGGAACTGCTTGTTGACAGTCTCCTCAGCTAGCTTACTCCTTATAAGTAGGCGCTGGATTTAATCACCTCTACGTCCCCAGCACCTAACATCTGTGGAATCCAGTTCTTTGTGTGTTGACTTTGTTTTCTGCATTACTGGTTCCTTAAGAAAGTGATTGGGCAAAAACATACAAAAATGAACACTGCACTTTGCTTCGTGTGTGATGGAGGAGATTCCTCTCCCAAACTGGTTTTAAATTTGTTTCTAATTAGAATTGCTATATGCAACTTTTAACTTCCATAGGAGAGGGCAGTATTGACACGTGCTTTTATTCATTTGGAGGAAAAAATTGATTTAGCTATTTGTACTTTAGTGACTGCAGTTTGCTGGTAAGTCATGACCCAAGAAATCAGCCCTTCTCTTCCTGTGAGCTTTTCTGAAATAACACTTCTCTTGATTAGTTAATTACATCATTGTCTGACCTGCCTCTGGGTGGCATTCCTTCCTGCTTCTGGCTCGGTTGTTATGCCAGGCAGGGGAAAGAAGATCATTCCGCAGGGCTGTATGAATAATTGTGGGGGGGGGGGGCAAGGGAACCGCTGATTAGAAAAGGGGTGGCCAGCCCGTGGTGTCAGGGAGGGAGCTGCCATGATGAATGTAAAATTACAAGCCCAAAACGTCATTGACCTGTTGTTCTCACTCCTGCCTTCTTTGAGGTGTTTTTACTGTTAGGAAAGGTCAGAATGGATTTCCTCCTCTTGGGCCTTACCCTGTGGTGGTAATGAGAATATGAAAAGAAGGCAAGAAAAAAAATGTGCTTTTTAGAAACAGGATCAGCATTTTGCCAATGTTAAAACTTGATATCCCAGGTGCTCTCTGTACCTTACAGGGTTGAGAACTGGTTTGCCACAACGTCATGATCTTTGTTGACCATGATCTCTTGTCTCTTTCCATATATTTCACCTGTATATTTTGAAGGAAAAATGTAAAAATTGGATCTTCTTATTCTCACCATAAAAATTTGTAACTGTATGTGGTGATGAACTGTTAACTAACTTTATTGTGGTGACCATTTCACAAAATCAAATATGTATAGTAAGTTCCACACCTTCAACTTACACAATGTTCTGTATCAGTTATATCTCAGTATAACTAGAAAAAAATCAGATCTTACTAAAATGGTTCTAACAGATTTTATTCAGACCCTAATTTCAAATAGCAAAGAGACTGTCTGGGACACAGGGCTTGCTAATATTTAAGATGACCGTCCCGATGGAGTGCCTATCCTTTTCACCCACAGACAAGTTAACAGGGATGTATTAGCATATCGGTCCATTTTAAAAGATAATGGTCTTCAAGTTACAAAGATAGAATATTATTGCCATTCTGGAAACGGATGAGACAAAGATGTTAAAACTAAGGAATTAAAGACTGATTTTTTTTTCTTTTCTTCATTTCCTTTAAATGACGATTTGAAATAGTGGGGAAGAGAATGGAATTTCCCTTTTACACCCTAAGCTCAGTGATCCACAGTGTTTTCGAACAGCGTTGCTGCCTCACAAAGGTGAAGGTTTATTTCTATCCCATCCAAGAATTAAACAGTTATTGGGGTGGTTTATTCTAAAGAATAGTTTCCAAAGTATTTTATTTTTTTCAAATAATGACCAAGTGTCCTATGTGTGATGCCCTGTATTCACTCATTGGCCTTGAGCATTGTTCTTTTAAAAAATAATGAAATAGATATAAAATATAATTAAGTAATTGCATTTCTCTGGTTACTAGTGAGGCTGTGTCCCCATTTGTTCTTGCTCTCTCAGGGCATTTGTTCAGGGCAGATATTAGAACTGTTTTTCTGATATTATTGGATGTGCACTGGATCATCTAGTCCTTGAATGACCAGAGAGTGAGTCAAAGGTGTAAGCCAGGCGTAGAACCACCACACTGGCCAGTATGGAGGTCTGCCGTAAGTCCTTGCCACACTTAACACCCAAACTACCCACAGCCCTCGCTACTCCACCAGCCAGCTGGTTTACCTTCCATTTAAGACTAAATTTACGGTAGAACTTCAGCAAATGGCTAAAGAGTGTCCATACTCTACCAGACTCAGTCGGTATTAGAGTCACTAGTAGCTTCTGTTAAGAACATAAACCAGCAGCTAAATAAATCATTGTATTAGGCAGAGTGCCAGTATCAATACCAGCTAATGTTCAGATTGTGTTGAGTGGAAGCTGGTTGCCTGGCATGTCATTCTTGTTGGTATTGGGAGAACTGTCCTAACAAGGTCTCTGGATCACTGTTTCTTCCTGTTCTATTACAATATTGGCTTCCTGAGAATCTCTCATTATGCAAGGCTGTACCTTCCCACCACCTGCCCTTCCTGAAAAGGTCATTCCCCCTCGTAGTCATGTATTCAAATCTTTTATTTCAGTTGCCTCACAGGGATGACTTAGTGTCTTGCATGGGCATGTAAACGTTTTGAAAGTACTTGTGCACTTCCTCTTCTGTCGTGTCCCTTGTTCTTGAGTAACTCTCTCAGAATTGCATCGTGTAGCCTGGAACCAAGACCTCCCTACAGATCAACTGGACTTGTGCACACATTAATATTCCGTCACATCAGTCATATCCAGTTGGTTCATTTTGGTAGCTTTCTATTTTAGTCTCTTTAATTGTGTTTTATCAATTTACTAAGTTTTAAAGTTTTTGCAGAAGGGTGTAAGAATTCCTAAGTGTCCTAATAAAACATTATCCTTTGCAACCACATCGTCCTTTTGGGGAATGGAATAACCACTATGATTTCAGGTAGTGAAACGGGCGTAAATAGATTAGTTAAAAGTACGTTGAATGTTGGCTCTTCCACGCTCTGTGGTTTGGGAGCAGATTGCTTTTTCAGGCAAATTACTTACACATCCTGTGCTTCCGACACCCGCTTCTGAAGTATGCCTTTCTTTGACGGTTCCGGTGAAAACACACGAGGGGAAAAGTGGCTTTCCTGTTCTTTCCCATCAGATAGTACTTGCTTCCTGTTTAATGAACACTTTTAGAGCAAGGGACACTCAGAATAGATGGACCTGCTGATTTCCCTTTCCTGGTAATCGAACACAAAATCAGATGTTTAGAGTGTTTTTTCTTCTTTGCACGCCCCAGCCATTCTGTCCTATTATGTGATTAGTTATAGTTAAACGGGCGATACTTTTACAATTTGGGTGAAGTCAGTCCCTCACCAACCCACCCCAATCCTACCACCTACTTTAGAAAGTTTAAATCTGAAGGCAGCTGTCTCCCCTTCCCTTCCCTTCCCTTCCCTTCCCTTCCCTTCCCTTCTTCCCTTCCCTTCTTCCCTTCCCTTCCCTTCCCTTCCCTTCCCTTCCCTTCCCTTCCCTTCCCTTCCCTTCCCTTCTTCCCTTCTCTTCCCTTCCCTTCCCTTCCCTTCCCTCCCTTCCTTCCTGTCATTCTTTGCCAAAAATTGTTTTCTCATTGGGTTCCTCACACCCTGTAAGAGGTATCATATTTGTAATAATGGTAAAGTATTTATAATTGTTACTGGTTTAAATCAAGCAGTAGAGTAGAACATCGAAGTGACTTTCTTATTGTAGGTAAAATGTGAAATATGAGGCAAAACAAGTTGAGTGAGAATGAGTTCTGGGCTTTCTGGGAGGAAGACTTTCCTTGCAAACTGGAGGGCAGTGGTGAGTCGTCACTGTACCTCTGAACATGTGGTTTTGTGAGAGGGTCAGGAGGAGCTGTGAGTGAGTTGCCAGTCTTCCTGTGTGCACCCCCTCTGAATGCCATTTACTAGTAGTTTGGGTAGGGGGTGAGTTTCTACTCTTGGTAGTTTCCAGTTATGGAGACGGGTGAGTTTTAATAAGGCATAAATGAAGAAAACTAGGACCCCAGGGAGCCAGCCATTCTAAAACATCTCAAGTGTGGGGAATTCATTAGCGAACGTCAGGATTCTCCTGAGTATTGCGTGAAGAGCTCAATTTCTAATGCATCAATGGTGAAAGGATTTCTTGTTTGATACTCTTTTTTCATGAAATGCCCACCATGTGTCATTCATTTTTAAAATACTCACTGTTGATTTTACACAGTGAAAACCAAAGTGCTGGTCTTCAAACTGTGCCTGGTGAAGCCTTCAGCTTCTGTGATGGTGCCTGGGAGGCCGCTGAGGGGAGGGTCGGCAGCACCTGGCCGGGGCCTCCCAGCGTTGCTTCAGCCAGCACTCCTCTGCTTTTATCTTTTACACAGCAGTGGTTTACCCAAGATTCTGTTTTCATAAAATTCCATTGCTTTAAAAACATTTGAGCGCCATTGCTTTAGGGAATTGGGGTTATTGTACACAGAAAAATAAATCACTCCTTTTTGAAGTGTTATGTTGGATTGTTCCTATCTCAAAGAGATGAAATATGTGACTTCTTTCCTCTCTCTCACTGAGTCATAAGTAACTGCCCTGATTGGAATGCTTGGAATTTTTTTTTAAACAAAACATATCTCTGCTTTATAAAAAGTTTTGTCATGAAATATTTATATATAAATATATTTTCAAAAATTATATTTAAAACCATTTTATTGAGGTATGATTGACAGACAAAAAGCTGTATGTATTTAATGTATGCAACTTGATGAGTTTAGAGGTAAGTATACACCTGTGGAACAACATAATGCCTGTAGTTAAGAATACTGTATTGTAGCCCTGGCTGGTGTGCTCGGTGGGTGGAGCACCGGACTATAAGCCCAGGGGTTGCTGGTTTGATTCCCAGCTGGGGCTCCTGCCTGGGTTGTGGACTGGGCCCCTGGTTGGGGGTGTTCAAGAGACAACCAATCTGTGTTCCTCTTGCACATCGATGTTTCTCTCCTTCTCTTTCTCCCTCCTTTCCTTTGTCTCTAAAAATAAATAAATAAAATCTTAAAAAAAAGAATGCTATATTGTCTACTTAAAAATTTTCTAAGACGGTAGATCTTACATTCAGTGTTGTAATAACACACACAAAAGAATGATAAAGAGAACAGAAGGAAACTTTTGGAGATGATGAATATATTTAAATTTTTAAACTTTGATTTCATACTGTAGGCATATAACTCACAAACTAAGGAGTAAAAACTTAAGTATATGCTAAGGGACAAGATTACGTTTCAGATGGCCTCGAATAACACAATTTCTACGTCTGCCTTCCAAAGAAGACTATTTCTAAGATATGCTTTCTAAAAGGTATTCAATTAGGTCTACGGTTTTTGAGAACATTAAAAATTTAGCCTGTTTAATGTCTCCTACAAAATAATGCAAGTTGAGACTGAGAAATAATTGACTTTCTTGAAGAACACCTAGATCTCTTATAAGGTTGAAACAGCAGGACTTACCTATTCACGGCAGCTTTCCTCAGATGGGCTCAAAGTGTAATTGGCGTTTGTGGGGTGGGGTGGTTCTGGCCTGTGTCATTTCCCATCTTCACCACTCAGGAAGCATTTACAGGCTACATTTCTTCTTGTTTTTTGACTCGGGATTTATCTTTTTTAGGGGGGAAGATAATTCAGAATATGTTGTGTGAGCAGTGTAAGGAAAGCAGAGATGAGAAGACAGCGCTTGGGGAAGATTGATGAGCCTCTGTGTGCTTGGGGAGTCTTGGAGAAACAAATGGGTGATAGTTTTCTAAGCATAAACTGGGAAGAGGGGAGAGGTAAAATAATTCATTTTTACCCCTAATTTACCCTAGAGAGATTTTTTTTAACTTAAAAAAAATCCTGAATTTGATACACAGTTTGATTTGAATTTAATTTGCTCTTGAATGATAACTCATTCATAGGTAATCAAATGAGAACACTGTGTCTTGAACCTTATTGGCTCCTTCCCAAGAGGTATCATATTGGAATCCAATCATTGGTTAGCATCCTATTTTTAATCAAATCTGCTACCACTCATGGAGTAGGTGAGAAACCTTGAATAACTTCACATTACTAGAGTTCGTAACTGTTGACTCTTTCTGGTAGGACATTAAGGAAGTCGGTGTAGTTCCATACCATAGATTTTTTTTCTTTCCAACTGATTTAATTTGGTTTTCCCGCCATTGCTTTAATACTTTTTTTAACCTATATATTGAGACTCAAGCAACTGTGGGACCATGTAGCAAATGCTGAACACGTCATTTCTTTTGCCCCCAAATTGGGAAGAAAAGGTCTGGTTCTTGTAGGGTGAAAGGGTATTTACAATTATTTCTATGGCAAAATTTATTAGAATTTGCCATACTCTTTTTAAAATAATAAGAACTTTAGGATTTTGCTTTTATTTAATCAGAACGTAATTTTCTTGATATAATATACAAATCAACTGTGAATATGCAGGAAGCTTATTTTTATAGGTCTTTTACCTCTTTTAAAAATATTCTGAATAAAAACGATCTAGTGGAAGGACTTTAGTTATAATTTTTATTTTTCAGTGTAGAAATATCCTGTCCTATAGTTATGCTATGTGTGGAGATACATTTTATTATTGCACAATTTCAGTGAACTTACATAGCCGTGGTGATGGACTTCGCAGTTCTCTCTCTCTCTCTCTCTCTCTCCCCCCCCCCCTCCCCCTCTGCCTTCCTACTTCTCTCTCTCCCTGCTCCATCCCACCACATAATATTCACTTGTTAGCCAGCTCTGGTGTAATGGACCAGATACTGGGCTTGGCCCCACAAGATGGAGGTTTGAGTTTTGCTCTGCCATGTACAAACTCTGAGAACTTTGGCAGGTTACTTAACTTCATAGGACCTCAACTCCTCTATGAAATGAAGAAGATAATTCTTATGGTTGCCAAAGAATAAATGAAATATTGTACATGAAGGAACACAATTAATACTAATACCCTCTTGAAATTTTTTTATTGGAGTAGGATATATGTATGAGTTATTTCAAACATTTGAAGTGTATCATTTAGTGGCATTAATTATATTTACAACATTTTACAACCATCACAATATCCGTTTCCAGAACTTTTTCAACATCCTAAACAGAAACTCTGCGCTCATTGGATAACAACTCCGTTTCCCTGTCCTCCAGCAACGGCAACCACCTTCCTGATTTCTGTCTCCATGGATTTGACTGCTCTAGACACTTCATGGAAATGGAATCATATACCATTTGCCCTTTTGTCTCTGGCTTATTTCACTTAGCATAATGTCTTCAAGGTTCATCCATGTCGTAGCATATGTCAGAATTTCAGTCCTTTTTATGGCTGAATAATATTCCATTTTATATTGATAGCATATCTGGTTTATCTATTCATCCATTGATGAATATTTGGATTGTTAACACCTTCTAGCTAGTGTGAAAATGCTGCTGTGAACATTGGTGTGCAAATATGTGTTTGAGTCCCTTTTTCAGTATTTTTTGGGGGGGTATACATAGAAGTAGAATTGCTAAATCATATGTTCTTTGTTTAGCATTTTGGGTGACATCCTATTTTTAATTATTTTTTGAATCTATTGAGTTAATCATAATGGCATGACTCCTAAATGGAGTGTTTGTTCACAGTGATTACTCTAGTCCCATAGTTTACATGACTTGAGTCAGAACCGTGAGGTCACCTTAAATTTTAGGAACACCTTGCCCATGGTTTTCAGAAATGTATTCACTGTATGCTTAGAGATCATAGAGGGTGAGGATTTTCTCTGTTGGTATCCAGCTGTGTTGGTTGAACATTAGTTGTATCAATGACTGTAATATTTTCTGCTTTGCACCTTTCTGCAGGGATTAAGGAGACTAAAGAGGCTGAGCAGGCTGATGGGCTCAGTTGGTAGGCTGCATCATCTCACCATGACTGCCGAAAATCCGACGCCTGGAGACCTGGCTCTGGCCCCGCTTGTCACTTGCAAACTCTGCCTGTGTGAACAGTCTCTGGACAGGATGACCACACTCCAGGAATGCCGGTGCATCTTTTGCACAGCTGTAAGTTTTCCTTGATGCTTTCATCATGAGAAAATACAAAGGGAAGAACTGTGAAGGAAAGGATCCATTTCTGGTCCATTACTGAGAAGCCGAGTTTGCTACAATATGATCCTGCTTTGGAGAGTAATTCCACGTTTGGGTCTGTTTCTGAATAGTATCTTGAATGGTAAATTCTGTATGTACTGGTTTTTAGGAAGAGTGTAATTTGTGTGTGAAATTTAATTATTTGTTGGATAAGCACAATTTTTCTGTTGTTAAAGTTCTAGCTAAGAAACTAATAGAGACATTTTTAACATGCCTTAGTTAACCTCATTAGTAAGAAGTTCATGGGTATTTTGAATGATGGAGAAATCAGATAGTAATTTACTGAGTTTTTTTTATATACTTGCTCATCTCCTATAAGGCACATGGTATACAACTATTTTGCTTTGTTGTATCTCCTTTTTTTCAATTTTCACAATTTGCTGAAGGCTGCTTATTCCTCTTAATAGAGAAATTCTATAACTCTTCAGGTGTGGGCTCATCTCTTTCAGTCTGACACTTGGTGTCGATGCTAGAGACCTTCATTGCACGTTTCCCTGAAGGTTGGTTGGTTAAGGTATAAAGCTAGGAAACAGACTGACAAGTTCGAAGTAACTACAGAACTGTGAGCCCTGGTGATCTTACTCAATATTTCATTTATTCAAACAGTTTTTGAGCTCCTACTATGTGCCAGACACAGTGCTAAGTGTTGGGAATATAAAAATGGATACAGTACTTTCCACAGGGAAGATGGACACATTGAAGGAGCACCAGTACAGTGTGGTGAAATCAGGGATGGCTACCGTGGCATCCCCCAGGAGCATCCGCCCACTTGGGGCTGGGAAGTGGGAGGGGCCTCCAGTGGCAGTGAACTCTGAGCTGAGGCTTTAACAAGAGATTGCAAACTGATGCCCATGGACCACATTTGGCCTCAACATGTTTCTTTCTTTCTTTTTTTTTTTTGACTGAGAAATTTAAAATAACAAATTTTATAAATTTTTCATGAAACAATGAAAAAGTAGTAAAATACAGCTACTCTGGGCCTGTATTCAAAGGCCCAGAAACAGGTGATCCTTCCTTCATTTATGTCCCCGTCTCTCTCCTGTATACGAGTGTATTTGAATCAACAGCACTTTAAAACTAAGGGTAGGTTGGTGAAGAGTCAGACAGGAAGAGTGCTGGCATCTCAGAATGATGTAGGGGAGGGTCTGGTGCCTAGATTCAGTTTTTACCATTTATCTTTGCTTTGGTAGGCCTTGTATGGGCAGACTGTTCATATTTATTATACAGACAGTACAGTAATCACCGGACAAATGAGGGTTTAATACCCTGACTTTATGAAGGAAATTGAACAGTTTAGTTATAGTGATTGGTGGTTAAATCAAGGGGACTAATGAGAAAGGAATCATTTAGGAAGTACAATCATTTATAAAGAGGCATGTTTATTACCAAGGTTTACACAAATTAAGGTAAAATAAAATTCATTCCTTATTTCCTTGTTGATTTAATCAATGTAGCACCTTTTCAAGCTAATTCATACCAATATTCCTTAAAAATATTTTTCTGATGGAGAATTTGGGTAGGGAGAAGCCTCGGCATGACTTTTAGGTAAAAAGGAAAGGGACTGAAATCCTTTTCATGTGTTTTGAACTCTAGGATCCAAAGATGGCAAAGAATAGCATTGTCTGTTCATTCATTCAGCAACAATCTAGTGAGCAGCATCTGTATGCCAGGAACTGTTCTAGGCCCAGGATTTATCAGCTAAAGAAGCAAAACCCAGTAGAGATCCTTGCTGTTACCAAAGCAAGTTATACAATAAACAATAGACAAAATGAGTAGGAAGTAATAGTATTGGGTGATAAGGGCTTAGGAAAAAAGTCTAGTAAGGGGTAAGGAGTAGGGGGCGAGGGGATGTTCAAGCAGGGTGAAGGCCTCTCGCTACGTGAGGTTCCTGCTGGTTCTGCTCATCTTGTCAGTGTGCGTTGCTTTATAGGAAGTGAGGCAATGGCCTTGTCATCTCAGGGCAGCTTTAGTTTCCTTTGGTCTTGCTTTGTGTCTGAATGCCGTGCTTCAAGAGTGATTATTTCTCTGGCTTTTCCACACATGTTTCAGACCCTTGCTAGTCCTTGAAACAAATGAGTCAGAAGCAACATTTGGTTAAAAGCAGGATGGAAATTTTTGTCCAAGTGTTACTGGACAAAAAGCAAGGTATGGAATTCAGTTTTCATTTTGAGATGTAATAGCGCAGAATTCAAGTTGGTATGTCAGTGTTGGGTAAAGAGCACAGAAGCTCGGGTTGTATTTCATATTCACAAGGAGCTGACACTGACATATTGTTTCAGAAGATTCAGTTCCCAGTTAAAGACAGCACAACTGCTTCTCATATCTCCTTCATCAGTTTAGAGGTAGGAGTTGGTACAGTTAGATCATTCTGTCTTCTAGGTTCATACTTCCTTATTGCTGGGGAGTGCTCAAAAGCAGAAAGTCAAGTGACATGGTATTTTTGGTAACCCTCCAACTTTTGAACTTTTTGTGCCTATAAACATTGGAACTTTTTGTACCCATAAACACTAATCTTGCTTGGCTTCGTGATACCCCATTTCCTATGATCGGCCAAAATAGTAAACTGCATGTGTCTGATTACATTAGTGTCTGTAAATTTGCAATTGATACCAACTCACCTGAAATGCTACTCTTTTTATTATTGGAGCTTTATTTCTTCTTTGAAAAATCGATTGAAAAGTGTATCTACTCTTCACAGATATTAATTTATACTCATATTAAAGAGATCTAATGTACTTTCAATGCTGAAAAGAAATTTGTGACCTTTTAAATTGTGTTATATACTACTAATTTTCAACATTAAATGTAATTGGATGACGTCTCTCAATTATTGGCTGGGAAAGACCAAATATTTAAAATGGTTTTGCCAAGATAGCCCCTCTCTCCCCTTCATTAGGCAAATGTCCAGATGTAATGGTCTTCCTACTAGGTATGGTGCTATACTTAATATTTTCATAGATTTAATCAAGCTTTGCATAAATTCCATCCTAGTCCTGTTTTCCCTAAGATGTATCCCTGAACATTTGTTGGGAGGTTAAAGCCTTTTTGCTTCCAAGATCAGTGTGCTCTGGGAGTGCAGAACAGACAGATGCGGAGTGTCTGACTTGAACACTGAATGTCAGCCAGCTCATTCCCTATCTTTAGGGAGTCCTGGCCTTTAAATACACATCCCCTGACCTGTGTGGTCTGTGGACCTGCGGCTCTGAGAAACAACAGAGATACTCCTTGAATAGAGTGTTCCGCATGCAAATTAACTTGGAAAATGGTATGTTCTCTCTTCCTCTCTTAGAGGGACCCAATGCATATTTGCATTGTAGAGGCTGTGTGAAATATTGTGGTTAAGGAGAAAGCAAGGGGACCCTGTTTAATTTCTTCCAAAGCATTTACATTTGATCATACCACCTTTGTTTTTTTAGTGGGATACCTGTTAACTTCCCTACAACTAGAGCTCTGAAGAATGCTGCTTTAAATTATTCCATGTAGTTAATTCTTGATTTAAGTGACATCTAGAGAAAAGAATGTGATGAACATCACTTTAAATAATCCATCAATTTATTGAGTTTATTTTTAAAGGGAACTTACCGCGTTCTAATTGCGAAGATGTGGCTTTTGTTAAACTGCTCGGCTTTAATATCCAGAAGAGGGTGTGGTGTAAAACAAGGCGAGCTGAATTGACGTGGCAAAAGTGGGCGTGGCTCTCACTAGCATGACCGAAGTTACAAGTCATTAGGTGTGTTATGGAGCCAGAGAAGTTAATATTTGGGAGTCATGGGAAGAGGTGTTGCAAAATTACTTGTTTTTGTAATTGACAGTTTTTGTAATTTCTCAGAAATGTTGGTCTACTAACTAATGATATGCAGTCTCTCTCTCTCTCCTATTTAAATAATCCAAATATGCAAACTCAAATTTTCCTCTTCTGGCTTTTGCAGCCCACTTTTTTTTTCAGATAATACTACACAATTATCATTAAGTGAGAGAAGAAAAATTCACAAAAGCCAGTTATCAGAGGAGGGTCAATTTGTGGGTTTGCTCCCTTGTGAGCAATATTTGCCTCTTTGATTTATTTTGGAAGCTGTTTCTGTCAGCTGTGAATTAAAGAATAAAGAAAACACAGTTGTTGCTTGTTTTCATAACCTAGATAATTTCACCTGAAAAGAGTCGGTATGTTGGGCATGGCCTATTTACCTTTCAGATTAAAGACAGGATGTGTTGAGCAAAAAGAAAATAAAGGCCAGTCATATTCTTGCCTTTTTCCATTACGTTTTGTTGGCTCCAAGTAGTTAGAACTCCTTTTACTATTCATTTCTCTGAGCCAAATGGATTTTCCAATGTTTAAAAAAGTGGGAGGAAATATAAAACATTTCAGACCAAGCCCTTCTTTTCCTTGGGGCCTGTTGGGTGACCTTTAAGAAAAGCCCACATATGGCCTGGGAGACATTTCAGTTTGGGAAGATAAGCTCTGCGTGTGTGCGTGTGTGCATGCGTGTGTATATTTGTGTGTCCGATGTACACACTTGTGCACCCACGTGGTTGGTAACTTTCAAATGAAACAAAGAATCTGCAGTGGTTTATTTCTGGATTCTGATATCTGTATTAGGAGGAAGAAATGCCAGTTTTCTACTGCCACGTCCATTCTTCTCTCCCAGTGTAGCATGATGATTAAGAGTGCAGATACAATGCTAGGAAGACCCAGGTTCAAGTTCAGGCTTGGTCATTTAATGGTGTACAACTTTAGGTAAAATCTTTGGCTTTTCCGAACCTTTGTTTTGTCACCTGTAGGATGAAGGGAGGTAAGGGATGATGATACCTGTCTCAAAGTGTTGTATGAGGCATCCAGTAAGACTTCCAGTAAAGCAACTAGCTCAGCGCCAAGGCCCTAGTAAATGGCTGTGCTCTTCTTCTCTTTCCTAAGTTCTATCAGGATACTGAACTGTTCCATTTTTCAAAAACATTTTAGAGAAAGAAAATTCTGTAAAAATCTTGTCTGGCTTCCTCATTTACCTTTAATAAAAAGGAAGTTATATAGGTGATTTCAAACTCACTACTCTTCTGAAATACTCAAACAGTCTAGCGATTAGGATAGAATTTCTCTGTTAGATTTGTCTAAAGAGAGACTAATGATTGGGTGTTCCAAATGAAGATCTTGAAGTAGGACTTACAGAAAACACAAGTACAACTTTGAAAGGGAATAGGTAAGCATGTTTCTGATTGGATGTAAAAGATTTGGATGGAACAGTGTCTCAATCTACCATTTATTTAAGAGTTTTTTAGCCCCAGTAAGAATATAATAATATAATTCCTTGTTGGCTTGATATGTTTGGTGTAGTATCATTGTGGTTTTTTTTTGTTGTTGTTGATAACTCTCTGTAACGGCAAGAAATAATGAGGCATTTCA
This sequence comes from Desmodus rotundus, assembly GCF_022682495.2. Classification (NCBI taxonomy): domain Eukaryota; kingdom Metazoa; phylum Chordata; class Mammalia; order Chiroptera; family Phyllostomidae; genus Desmodus; species Desmodus rotundus. The sequence continues at coordinate 75,024,937 of NC_071389.1, read as the reverse complement.
CTCCAGCAATGTCACAGAACAAGTTTTTGTCTCCTGGTCATGTGACCTGCCAATCTGTCCCAAGGCTTTAAAATTTTCTCTTCATTCCCATGTCTTCTAGTCCTGTTAAATGGACAGAATTAAATCCTGCCTCTCTTATTCTGCTGGCTTCTGGTACTAAAATATACTGGCTTGCCAGGTTTTGCTTTCCTTGTGTGATCAACATTGACTCAGTGAATTTGTCTTTCTCTTGGTTTATTTGTAAATGACTTCATTATACTCCTGGATCATACTTGTTAAGAGTTTTAATACAATGCTATGATGGCTTTGTATTTATTAGTCAAGTCACTTGTTTAAAATACAGATTTTGACACTATATTTTTCCATTGGTGATTGAGCTGCTGCAGGTCAGATAGCATCTGAGAAATTGGAGCAAATTATAACAGCATGAGAAATGGATTAGAGATGACTCAAGGAGAAGCTGGCTTCCTGGACCTATGATCTCATCCATGCCTAATGCTCACCACTTATTCAAGGAAAATGGTAGAATGTGGTAAGAGAGGAAAAGAGCAGCAAAAGAAAACCGTACTCTTCAGGCCAAATGACTTGTCATAGCATCACAGTCCTAGAATTGGAAGGAACCTTAGCTCTTCTATTCCCCCCACCCTTCCAATGAAAGAAGGCCTTTTCCGGGATGCCAGTGTGGTTTGGCATTTAAGAGAATGGGTCTCGAATCTGCTTGCCTGGGCTGCATTTATTCAACATATATTTATCATGCCATGTGTCGCTCTGATGGTTAAGATGTAGTGGTGAATAACTGGATCAAGTCCTGGTTTTCAAATAGCTAAAATGTTAGTGCAAGGCACAGAGATTAACAAGTAAATACAAAAGTCAGACGATATGTGCTTTGAGGAAAAACAAAACCAGACGGGGGCAGATAGGGAGTGCTGTAGGAGAGGGGGTTGCCACTTTATGTTAGGTGGTTAGGGAAGTCTCACTGATAAGGTATTTGTTTAGTGGCCACCTGGGAGACATGGGGAATAGCTGTATAGGTATCTGGAGAAGAGAGTTTTAGGCAGAGGCGAGCAGTGTCTTGGTCATAAGCTGGGGGTGTGCTTAGTGTGTTCAGAGCAAGGAGGCTAGTGTGAATGAGTGTGTATGTGGGGGGGGGTGACCTGGGGGAGCAGTAGGAGATGAAGTCAGAGAGGCAGTGGCGTTGGTATGTAGCCTTGCAGGCTACGGTGAGGATTCGGGCTTTAGTTTGATGTGAGAACAGAAGCCTTTGGAGCACTTTGAACAACAGAGTGACATGATCTAACATTGTTTTAAGCAGATCACCATATTAGTAAGGGTTCTCCAGAGAAAGAGATCTAATAGGATGTGTATTTCCAATATGAGATATATGAATACATACGTAAAGGAATTGGGTGAAGAGGTGAAGTCTCACGATCTGCTGTCAGCAAGTGGGAGACTCAGGAGAACCAGTGGTGTAGTTCCAGTCCGCATCCTAAGGCCTGAGGATGAGGAGAACCACTGGGGTGAGTTCCCATCTGAAGGCAGGAGAAGACCGGTGTTCCAGCTCCTGCACTCAGGCAGAGAGTGAAATCTCCCTTCCTTGCCTTTTTATTCTATTCACATCCTCAACTGGTTGGATGAGGCCTATCCACATGGGGTAGGTAAAGTCTCCCTTACTCCGTCCATTGATTCAAACACTAATCTCATCTGGAAACACCCTTACAGACACAACTATATATAATGTGAAACCAAATATCTGGGCACCCTGTGCCCTGCTCAAGTTGACATCTAAAATTAATCATCACAGTCACCCTGGCTGTTGCATAGAGAATGAACCGAGAGGAAAAGGGTGCATGCAGGCCAGAGATGATAGTGGATTGAACCAGCACGTGGTAGCTGTTAATGTCTTTGGACAGTCCAAGTCTTCATTTTCATTTATGTAATATAAGGATAATAATAATGCCCACATCGAGAAGACGGCAGTAGGTAGTCTAGATAAAGCACTTAGTGCCTGCAGTACAGCTAGCACGTGTTACTCTGTTGGTCGTAACCATCTAGCGTTTGCCTGAAAGCTTCAAGAATTGGGACATACCATGACACTGGCTATTCAATTACTGGAACATGTAATTCTAAACTATCTTTTCTTCTACATTCATTTGAAACATTTCTGTGTCAGTCCTGCCTATTAGTGCTAGTTCTGTTCTCTAGAATAAAATGGGTTGAAATCTAATTTTTTCTACCTATTAGCTCTGTATGGTTTAAAATAAGATCATCTTTCTGTTAGAGGGCAAGGAGAAGATGACTATTAAAAATTCTTCAACAATGCTCCATCCAGTGTGGGAATATTAATAAGTAGAACTTTATTCCTCCACTCTTTGTCCCTCTGTTGACACAGCTCTTTTGAAACAAGCTTTATTTGTACGACATTCTTGACTTTGATCAGAGGTTGAACAAGTACTTCAAGCTTTTCCATATTCTCTTAGAAAAGCATTTGCTATGAGGCTAAGGGGTGTGGTACTATAATAAAGAACAAGATTTAATTTAAATATTTTTCTCAAAGAAGGTTATAAGAAGATGGTATGTTGGTAATCTGTGTTTGTGTATTGTGAAAACTTTTTTTTGAAGCATACCTTGCTTTCAATTGAGTTCTTCAAATCATTTATCAGAATGTGAGAAGCTGGCCAAACTTGCAAACCATAACTGGAAAGCAGGCAAAAGTTGGCATGCAATGAGAGAACCTTCCCTTACATCCACTGAATAACCAGGGTTTAGCTCTTTATTCTTTTGAAGTTGCACTTTCATTTCAATTTCCTCTAAGTCTATTTCTGTGTTGGTCCTGATTCAGCTCTTCCATTTGTTAGTCCAGTGAACCAGCCACTGTGCTGACTGTGTGTATAATGCACAGCCAGCCCGGCTCTCGTGTGGGAAGCAGACCCTCTGATGGAGGAAGCACTGGGTGCTAGGGGAGCGTATGGGAATACACCTAGACTAGACTTGCTGAGGTCAGGGAAGATTTCCTGAGGGACTAAGACCAAATGATGAATGGGAGATTGCTTGATGGTGGCATTGGTGTGGCTGTGGATAGTAAGAGTGCAACGGGGAGGAAGGGCAGCCACACGTGAAGAACCAAGGAAGGGTGGCCTACCGAGGAACCGAACTGAAGGACATCCCTGGAACATGTCGGAAGTATGGTGGTGCGTGGGCATGAGGCTGGAGAGGCAAGCAGAGACTAGATGGAGGGTCTGTATGCCACGTTAAATGGAGCCACTGTAAGGCTTTATTTGGGAGTGGGTAGGAGGATGGCTTTGGTATAGGGTGGAGAGTGGTTTGAAAGTGGGCAAAGCTGGCGTAGGATGAAGGAACAGGGGTGGTGAGAGTGCCGAGAACAGCACCCTCGTCAACGTGAGCTGTACTTGTTATGGTAGACTGCAATTTTGAGGTCTGGCATATTTAAATTATTTTCATGTCTCCAGTTTCTCCTCCTTTCCATTTAGATGCTGATGTCAGATTTCTTAAAATATTTCTGTCAAAATGCCACTACTATTATTAAGGACTCATGCATTGCTGTTTGAATCATATTCCTTAGTGCTGACATTCAAGTTCCTCTACAAACTGTCGGTCACACAATGTCTATCCAGATCATCTTCTGCTACCTGACATAC